>NW_024081649.1:7155-563876 GCF_003009895.1 Hyaena hyaena
GAGAAGAAGGGCGGAAATGGTGGGGGAAAGGGAGAGAGGCAAACCATGAGAGACTCTTGAATGCTGACAAAAACTGAGGACTGATGGATGTGGGGGGGAGGGGGGATGGGCATGGAGGAAGACACTTGTGGGGATGAGCACTGAGTGTTATGTGGAAACTAATTTGACAATAAACTATTTGTAAAAAAAAAAAAAAAAAACCCAACATTTATTTTATTTTTGAGAGAGAGAGAGAGCGTGTGTTGAGTGGTGAAGGGGCAGAGAGAGAGGGAGACACAGAATCTGAAGTAGGCTCCAGGTTTCATCCAAGCTGTCAGCACAGAGCTCGATGCAGGGTTCAAACCCATGAACTGTGAGATCATGACCCAAGCCAAAGTTGTATGCTTAACCAACTAAGCTGAGCTACCCAGGTGCTCCTCAAGCAAAATCTCATATTCAAGTCTACCAAATTCCAAAGACAAGGTCTGAATCAAGTTCTTAACATCTGGAAGGGGAATGTTGGAAGGCCTTTAGATTTATACCTTCCCTTATATTTGAAAAAAACTTATGAATTCTTTTCTTTAGAATATAGCACATGCAAAGAAATGACATATGCAACCTCAAGGAGTTCACAGAGTCTGGACATGACAGCAATGCCCTTTCTGGAGCTGAAGTTCTATGACCCTGTGACTCTTCTAACTGACTCTTTGGCTGCATAATTAAGCTGGAGACTTGATCCTTAACTAAAGAGGACATTACATTCTAAAAACCTAGATCCATACTGTACTATATATGCTGTGGCCATATTTTAGGCAGTGACAGCTAACTGCTATCACACAGCAGCAATCTTCAATTCCTATTAACCTGCACTGGCATTATAACCAGCAACTAAAGGTAACAGATTCTTTATTCTAGATCCAATTCTATGTCCCCAAGCCATCCAGTCCCCCAGCTGTTCCCTTTTCTGATTTGCTTTGTTTCATAAAGATAGTGATTTAACTTCCCGTCATCTTCAGCTCCTAATTGCCACAACCAGATGGAATAACTCACTGCTGGGTGAATATGAGACTATTTCATTCTGTGACATTGACCGAGAGAGTCCATGTCCCCATAGGAGAATTCTGATTGAATCATTTGGTTACTATTCCTCCCAACATCTGGCAGGGTTTTGCTTTTCCTTTGATCAAAAGAAAAAAAAAAAGTATGGCTATTCCATGCATTGGAGATGGATGGATGGATGGATGGATGGATGGATGGATAGATAGATAGATAGATAGATAGATAGATAGATAGATAGATAGATAGATAGATAGTTTTTAATTTAAAAAAACATAGGGGTGCCTGGATGCTCAGTCAGTTGAGTATCTGACTTCAATTTTGGTTCAGGTCATGATCCCAGGGTTGTGAGATCGAGCCCCATGTCGAGCTCCACAATGAGCATGAAACCTGCTTGAGATCCTCAATCAATCAATCAATCAATCAATCTCTCTCTCTCTCTCCCCCCACCATCTCCTTCCCACCCTCCCTCCCTCCCTCCCTCTACCCCTCTCCCCAACTTGCTGTCTCTCTCAAAAACTACATACATATATATAAGTTGCTATACCAAAAATATTTTTTTTCTAAGAACTTCAGTTAAGTACATGGAAAACTCTGTTCTGTGTTTGTGGGGAATGAGAGGGAGATGGGCTAAGAATGCACTTTGCAGTGTGTGTGTGTGTGTGTGTGTGTTTGTGTGTGTGTTTTCTGGGACCATGCATGATTCTTGCACGTGTCTCTTTTACAAATCTTACTAATTAGATATAGCTCTGGCATTCCCTCCCACTGTGTCACTTTTCAGAAGAAGAGTTTGTGATTTGAGGTGATAGGACTATATGGATGACAGGCCCACAAATCATATTGATCTTAGTTAAACATTTGAGACATGTGAGTTATTTTTACATATTTCAGTATCCACAGGTCAACACCCTCACAAGCATTCAGAGGAGATTTCCTTTCTTCTCTTAATTACAAGATAAATAAATCTCAAACACTTCTGTAATTCTGTTACTAGGGCAATATTTTTCCTTATGGAAAAGAGTTTATGGGGACTAGGTGGTAGGACATCTTGTCTCCCTTGATTCCATTCTTGTTTATTTTTTACTGTCTTTGTGATTTTTCCCTACATCAACCAGGGCCTCAAATGGAAAGAAAGAAAAGGGATGGACACTTACAGAGTACCTTCTATATGCCATCTAATAGGTTATGGGCTTTACCTCTTTCAATCATCACAATAATTCAGAGAGGCAAGTGTTTTATTAATGCAACTGTTTAAATGAGAAAACCTCTTAGAAAGATAAGTAAGTTACTTAAGGTGACAGGACCATGGCACTTGATAACAAGCCAATCTGATGCCAGCACTCATTTCCATTGTTGTTTTAACTCCACTGTCTCTGCCATCAAAAAAGGATGAAATGGGGCACCTCAGTAGCTCAGTTGGTTAAATATCCAACTCTTAGTTTCAGCTCACATCAAGATCTCCTGGTTCATGAGTTTGAGCCCTATATCAGGCTCTGTGCTGATAGTGTGAGAACTGCTTAGGATTCTGTTTCCTTTACTCTTTGTCCCTTCCCTGCTCTCGCATATGCTCGCTCTCTCCCTCTCTCTCTCAAAAATAAAATAAAATAAACTTTTTTTTTCTTATAGAATGAAGCAGGGGCACCCATGTGGCTCAGTTGGTTAAGTGTCTGACTCTTGATTTTGGCTCATAATCTCACAGTTTTGTGAGTTCAAGCCCCATGTGCTTGAACTGACAGGGCAGAGTCTACTTGAGATTCTCTCTCTCTTTCTCTCTCTCTCTACCACTCCTCTGCCCACACACATTCTCTCTCAAAATAAATAAATAAACCTTTTTTAAAAAAGGATGAAGCATTACTTTAATGTATTTATTCCTTAATCTGTGCTATGGCAGATACTCTAGGCCAGTTCACTTAGTACCAATTCTTGGCCACATTTTTCCAGTCCTGCCTCTCCTATAGAAGTTTAAAAGTCCAAAACTCAATTTCCAGCTTCCCTTGCAGCTAGAAGTAGCATGTTACATAATTCTGATTTCACTGACCAATAAGATATACCTGCATTTCTGCTGTTGCATTACTTTTGCCTGAAGGTGGAACAACTATACTATGACTAAGAGGCAATAAGCAGGAGGCCAAAAGCCAATACAGGGAAAATAATGAAGCAGAAAGATAAGAATATGGGTCTCAGAGGCATAGCAGCAGCTACACCACTCTGGATTGCATACTTTTGGACTTGCTGCTACTTAAAACCATCAGTCTCTAATTGGTTAAGCCAATGTCTGCTGTGCTTTCTTCTAGTTGCAGCTGAACAGTTACCGATTGCTAAAGAAAATAATCCAACTTTAGTAAGGGGCATCTTCTGTAAGGTAGTTTCTATTGAATATTTATATATATATATATATGTATATATACATATATATAAACATATATATATATATATATATATACACATAAAGACAATTTTATATACCTTTTGAGTTTAGATAAAGTGTTTAAGAAGGGAGAGATCAATATGGGCAGGAGAAGGGAAGATCAATTTAACAGAGGAGGTAGAAATTGATCTGATCTTTTAGAACGCATAGGGAAGGAGGCTGCTCTTTAAGTAGGGCATATAGTGTGAGGCAAGTTAGCAAGGAACACGCCTGGCATGTTCCAGGGATAGTAAACTCAGCCCCATGACTTAAAGAAGGTTAGAGAAATAGGGTAGGGTATGGAAGGCAGGGTCGTGAAGCCAGCATGCAGAGGGAACAGCAGTGAGCTCTGAACAATTATAAGATGGGTAGCAATGTAACAACAGGATACTCAAGGTAGTAAATTTGACAACAGTGCCTATAACTGGCTGGTGTAGCAAACAACTGGAGGCTGAAAAACAGGCAGAAAAGTGTAATCTCAATGTAAAAGGATAAAGACTCTGAAGTAATAGGAATTGAAAAGAATAGATAGATTGAAAAGACTTTCTAAGAAGGATTCCACAAGATTTGAGGAAGAAAACAGTAGAGAATTGTGGCTTTACCCAAGAGGCGGAGGATGGTGGGATGTTTTTGACAAAGAACGAGGGAAGGATAGGAGAAACGGTCTTGCAGGCAATCAGATGCAGGTCGGAGCTTTCCATTTACACCAGGGAAAGCCATGCCTCTCGTGGTCCCTATGTCTTTATCTGTAACATAGTTACAACTAGGCCTGTCTCTATGGACAGCTGTGTTAGAAATGACATATTTAACAGTTGCTTAATAAATGCTTTCTAGGGGGTGCCTGGGTGGCTCAGTCCATTGAGCATCTGACTTTCAATTTCAGCTCAGGTCATGATCCCAGGCTGTGGGATCAAGCCCCACATGGGACTCCACACTGAGTGTAGTGCCCATTTAGGATCCTCTCTCTCCCTTTGTCTCTCTCCATCACTGACTCTCTTTCTTTCTCTCTCTCTCTCTCTCAAATTAAAATTAAAAAAAACCTATCTATTGTTTTTATTCATATTTGCAAGTAGAGAAGGTAGGTAAGCTACCTCTCTGTAGGAGAAGAATTTTGCTGATGACTAGGATTTCTAGAATCTTTGAGAAACTGAGAGAATACTGATATAAGGACTTCAAATGTTATAGGGACATTTTGGGGGAGGGCACGATACAGATTAAAGTGTTATAGCTACCACCAAAAGGCATCAATACCATGTCTGTTTCTACAGATCATTAGTAAGAATGATCAACACTCTCATGGCAAAATAACTGTCTAAATTTCCAGGTGCTACAAAAGTCTCAGTTACCCATAAAACATATCCCTTTCCATTTCCGCCCCACTCTAACGCCTAACCGGATGGTGCTCAATGCTGCGTGTGTGTGGATTATGACATAAAGTCAGTCATTGCTCATCACAGAGAGCAATCATTCATTCTGTGATCTCTAGGGGTTACATTCCGTTCAATCACTTGTGTCTCAGGAGACAGGGGAGAACAGAAGGGGAGGGGAGGAGAGGAAAGGAGAAAAAAAGGAAGGAAACTGGAAAGGAGGAGAGATGAGGAGGACAGAGGAGGAAAAGCAGGGGGAAGGGAGGGAAAGTGAAGGGCAGATGCATCCCAGTGGCTTGCCTAACATTATATGATGTGATAGTAGATGGTGGATGGCAGCAAACTCCCATGGGTGAGAATTCATCTTAAGTCATATCCTTGAGTTTCAAATAAAGAGAAAGAGGCTCCCATTTTTTTTTGAACACCAATAATGTGCCAGATACTGAGCTAGAGATTTGCCTACTCCCCCTTAACTAACATTACTGCACATACTAAATGATTCCTATTAGGTGCTAAATAACATAAAATAATATAAATTGAATGTAGACCACTTGAAGTATGAACTTTTCACTATCCTCTCTGTGCAGAAGACCCTTCTCACAACCACAGGCATCCCCCACTTCACTTCCTCTCTAGTGAAGTATCTTTCCCTCCAAGAAGTCCTCCCTGATCACCACTCATCCCATTCTTTCTCTCCTTACTCAATTTATGTTTCTTGGGAGCACCTTTTTTTCATTGTATGATATATGTGTATTTGTTTATTACCGGTCTCTCCCATTCTATGAGAGCTTCCGAAGTTCAGGGCTTGGTCTGCTGTCCTCTCCCCAACCCCCATTCTGGTCTTCTGAATATTACTGGGCATACATAAGTTCTCAACTCCTATTTAAAGAAAGAGACCTAATTCCCAAAGAGACTAATAATCTGTTCTCAAATTTTGGAAAACGGCATTTCCCAAACAGTTGCAACCCCAGACAACATCACCCAGGAAGCAAAGAAATGGCAAGAGGTTGCCACTAAGTGTCCACCCTGATTGTGCCAGAGGCCTGCTGCCCGGGAGTGGTCCCAATACCACCCACCAGCTTTAATTCCTTCCCTATGGATTCTTGGCAGCTGGGGCCCCACACTTTTTCTTTCTCAAATGGACTTCATGCACTTGACACTTGCTCAAAAGGCCTCTACCCTCTGCTTTATAACAAAGAACCAATTACCTAATCTGAGGTAATGTGGACTCTGACCAAGGCTAATGAAGACCTGGTGGCCAAAATTCTGTGTGTAGTACATACTACCATTAGGGAAGATTAATCACCTTTTAACCAGCACTTCTGTATTCTGGCTCCAAGCAGCCAGAGAGATGAGAGAAGCATCCATCACTTTATCCAAGCAACACCAAATGCTGCTGCAGCCAATCCATGGGGTGGGGGTGGGTTGGAAGGGGGACATTAACCCACTGCAGCAGGAAAGTGTAGCAAACAAACTGTAAGAGTTCAGATAAATATGGAGACAAACATCTCCGTGGTGCTAGAGAGAGTGCAGAGGGCTGAGAAAGTTATGGGGAGACAGCCCCTGCAGCTAGATGTATGTTCCCAGTAACATGGCAATAGATATCCAACTTGTGACCTTTTGAGGACCATCCCCGATCCTTCTATTTAGATATGAACTCTCAGAAGACAAAAGCAATGTTTGTTTTATCTGTGCATTTCAAAATGACTCTGACAGCACCTAACACATAAGTGACCAATAAGTGGAGAATTATGAAGCATTTATTAAATTTCTATTTGTGCAAGGTACATTGAATGAACCATGTTTTTTAGGTTTGATTCTTTTCCTCTAAATGCCTGCAGTCAACCTTATATGGAAATATCTAGTGCCCTCCTTTTTTTAATGTTTATTTTTTTAATTTTTCAATGTTTTTTCATTTATTTCTGAGAGAGAGAGAGAGAGACAGCTTGAACAAAGGAGGGTCAGAGAGAGAGGAAGACACAGAATCCAAAACAGGCTCCAGGTTCTGAGCTGGCTGTCAGCACAGAGCCCGATGCGGGGCTCGAACCCATGAACCATAAGATCATGACCTGAGCCGAAGTTGGACACTTAACTGACTGAGCCACCCAGGTGCCCCTGTTTGTTTATTTTTGAGAGAGAGAGAGAGAGAGAGCGAAAGAGAGAGAGAGCTAGTTGGGGAAGGACAGAGAGAGATAGAGGGAGACACAGAATCTGAAGCAAGCTCCAGGTTCTGAGCTATCAGCACAGAGTCTGACACGGGCTTGAAGTCCAGAACTCTAGTGCCCTACTTTTAAATCCCTAAGAAAATGAATTAAAACAATGTGTACCCAGAACATGTAGGACTTGACCTATTCTACGTTCACAGTCTTTCTGGAGTTCACATTCCTTAACACACACACGAAAAAAGGAAAAAAAAAAGCACCCTAAAAGAAAAAAATAAAAACCAATGATTTTATATAATATACATCTTTGCACAATTACAGTTGAATGTTATGAACAGTCGTTGCCCCCAAGAAAACATACAAAGAAACAAGAACAGTGGCAGGTCATGCACCACTACCAGGATTGTCACATCCCTACCACCTTGCCCGAGTCTTGAATCACCTGCCCCTACAACACAAAGTAGGCTGACAGTGCTGATCTTTACAGCCTCTACGATGATGTCACTGCCATATATACCTCCTTTATTTGTTACATGGTATGGATTCAAACAAATGGACGATCACGTTTAAAATATAGAATCTTCAAAGGGTTCCATTGTAGGATGCAGTGTTTAGGTACTATCGGACCACTTTTCTAATTATTCACATAACCTTGCATATGCACATTAAGAACCCATTCTTTGTGCCACCTCTTATGGTGCTTATCACAGCCAATCTAGTATTAGAGCAAACTGTGCACTCCCATCCTCTCCACTAGATTGTAAGCTCTTGAAGCATGGGCTGAATCACACTCATCCACAGATCCCCTGAAGTGCCTGGCACTTTCCAACTGAATAGAGACACTTAATAAACATTAGTAGAATTGGATTTTTTTGAAGAGATCATACATCGAAAGAAGTAAAATAAAATTAATTTAATTGAACCTTATTAAAATGCACTTTCTGCTCTCCCTCTACTGCACAGGAAATTCACGCCAGCATGAACTGTAGGGCATCTTGAGTATCGAAACTAAAGACTATTGTTCTTCACCCTTTTGCTGTAACTAGATGACATGGTGGTAGTTAAGGTCAGGAAGACCTGCGCTTGCAACCTAAAAATATCCCTTAATAAGCTGGGTGACAGTGAGCAAACTACCTTATTATCATTATCTCAGTTTCCCCATCTGTCAAATTACAATGTGGTTATAAGGATTTCAAAAGGTATAAAACATAAGTGTCCAGCATCATTTCTGCATCACAATGAGTATATGTATATACAAGTTGCCAACCACATTTTGTGGCCAGAATTAAGCTCCATTAGGGTATGACCTGTATCTAAACTTTATACTACTAAAGAGCGAAAGGTAAAGATCACACACATAAATTGGAAACTCAATATTTAAAAGAAAAAAAAAAAAGACTAAGACTTCAGAACTGAGTTGAAAAGGATTCAACATTATAGTTAACTGGTTATGAGTTGACACAGATGTAAAGAGGGCTGTGTGTGTTTGTGTGTGGAGGGGGGGCAGAATGCATCTTTTTTCAGAATGTGTTTTTAAAAGAGTTCCTTATACTGATGTGTTTATGCAGAAAAGCCTACAATATAGCAAATGTGGTTAGAGGTTATTTCCATGGCGATGCCCTTATACATTAAGAGGGATTAAATGGTTTCCTCCACCCAAGATCAAAAGAACAAACTTTGTTTTTAAATGTTGGGTTTCCTTTCCTGCGTGACCTCACTCATATCTCTGCCTTCCTACTCAAGCTCACCACCAGTACCTTTAGTATATTTCACTAGGAAGTGTGAAGCTATCTCTAGCCTTACCTACATGCAAGTTTTCTCTCTCTACTCTGCATGTGACAACATTCCTCAGACCAAACCATCCATCAGCCCCGACCTCCTTCAATATCTAGTGGCCCTGCGCTAACAGTCAGCATCTCCCTCCTAAATATCTAATTCTCTCCTTTGTCTCTGCCTAGATTTATAATCCGGTCTTTCAGATTAAACTATGACCTTCAGCAGCCCGGTGTCTTCTTTGTTCTCACCACTGCACTGGCATGGCTCTTGCCCTCTTACTAAAGCCATCTCCCACCTGCCAAACCCAACAGGTGCTCTCTACCAGGAAGAGAGGATTCTGACACCGAGGATTACTCCTTTCTTTATAAAACTGTACTCCTTTGGCTTCTTTGTTACTGGGCTGCACTACTTCTATATCCTTCCAACCTTCCTTCTCTCCCTCCATCAAGGGCACACTGTCTCCTCCCAAGCACAGGCATAATGCCCTCCCCACTTTGTTCCACTTCTATTCAAACACCCCTTCTTCACAGAAAGTCTTCCTCAACTGCATCAGCTCTGGGCCTCCTCCTTCTCTCTTTACCCTGCTTTGTCTTCATACCAATTATTGCTGTCTTTGTTTTATATGTTTATTTACCTTCCACTAAAAGCAAGTCAGACATTAAGATATTGGAAAAGATACATAATCCTTTAATTTACAATCTATATTTTGAAATATGTGCAAATAATATGGGCAGCTGCCTTTATCTGAGGCCTCGATGAGTTTCAGGTGTTGTAACACGCCTTTCTAACAGGCCCTCATCCAACCCTCTAGACCAGACATCCTACTGCAAAGGTTCATTAACACTATAAGGGAACACAGAGTGAAGGCAGGTAACTGGCCATTGCTGAGCAGCAAAGGTTGGGGTTGAACCAGGGCCACTGTCTTCAAAGTGCTTCTCCCTCTATGGTCTATGCTGAATGAATGAGGGAAACAATTATTTGGAATAGAGATCAGAAGGGAGAAACATTTTTTCCAGCTCTCGTAAGCAGAGAAAGCCTTTACTGAGTAAGGAGTTAAAAATTAAACTAGTCTTGAAAGATGGATAAGATTTTGATAAGTGGAGAGAAGATGGGGCAACAGATGTTTGATCAGCAACCATAACTCCTGAGACTCAGGGCAGGAGGGCTCAATACCCTGGAAGCACCTGGATATTTTAATCACCCTTGATTTAGAGAAGGATGATTTTTATCCTTAAACAGACAATTTATTCTCTTGGAAGCAAATACTGAGACACTAGTAATAGGTTTATTGGACTACTTTTAAAAACCTAAGTCATGGAAGACAGAAAGTATCAGAGAAGTCAGGATGAATATACACACTACATACGTATTTATTGATTCATTTATTCATTCTACTATATTTATTAGGGGCCCACTCTCTGCAAAGGACAGTGAGAGATAGTAAGATAATAAAACGCTGTCCAGAAGGAGCCCACAATCCTATAGCAATAAAACAAATTAGTATAAAATGACCATAATGGTAAATTATTTTCAGAGAGATCCCAGTGAAGCCCTATAGGAGCTCAGAAAATGGAGAAATCACTTCTTATGCACAGAGTGGGGGCAGTTCTATATAGGAGGGTGGGGAAGTGGTGGTATCAGAGAAAACTCTGTTTTACCCAAAAAAGCTTTCGTGTGTTTTGTTTTTCATACATTTATTTTTTTTCTCTATTATCAAACTCTTCTATCACAACATGTGCCTTCTGTAAGGCCATCAAAAGGTTCTCTTTATAGCAAAGACCATTGTTTTTTGTTGTTGTTTTTCCAATTCTTTGTCATAGAATTTGATTTGCTGTGTAGGTGCCAAACTAGCTTCATCTGATAGTGAGAGAAAATGTCTGCAGACTGTTTTTCAAGTGCTTCTATGGAGAGAAGTTTCTGTTCCTTCTATCCTGTTCCTGCAGCCCATCATTTAATCTCCAAAGCCTCAGCCCATTGTTAACAGAGAAACTTCCAGGCAGACTGTGTCTCCATCATGCAGATGCTATAAAATGTCTAAGCTACTCAAAATTACTGTGGTAATTTGCTTCAGTTGCCCCTAGAGTATGGTGGGCCAACCCTAGTCCTAGATGGACTTGCCATTTGTCATCTGTCAGAGTGACCTCCCCATTTCCCCTCCAAGGTACCTGAATGGCTGCAGGAAGGCCTAACACAGTATGAGCCCCATGGTGAATTTAACACAAAGAAGAGCTAACTTGAGGAGGGTAGGGGAATGAGATGGGACACTCTGAGGGAGGGGTGGACACATTAGAAGGACTGGTGAGTCTACATGGATGGAGCTGGCTCATACTTTGCTGCAGCCTCAGAGCATCATGAACAGAACAGACACTTGGCAGGGCCAGAGAACTTAAGAAGTTCTTGTAGAAAGGGAAGATGCATACACACCCTGTGGCCCCTGGGGTGACCTGCACCAGAAAGGCAGTGCTCATCTGAGCCTGTCTCTATTCCCAAGACAGCCCAAACCTAACCATAAGCATCAGGCACAGAAGTGAGTGGTCAGCTACCCATTCATTCCAACATTTGAGAATCACTGTACTAAGTGTCGAGTTTAGAGTAATGAACAAGACAGATGATATACCTATCATGGGATTTACTGCCTGCCTACAAGTCTTTCCCCCATTCTCTACCCCAAATGGGCTCAATGCGCTAGAGTCAGTTCTGAGCCTCTCCTGTCATCTGCTCCAGTGTTTGCTCTCTGCAGCCAGCCTTGCCACTGGTGGTAGCATCCTCTCTTGTCGCTACACTTCATACACTTGGGGAGCCTCGGCTGGAACAGGAAGCTTGTCAGGGGGTAAGAAGAACTGCTCTTAACCACACATTAGAGTTGCTCTGGGTCATCTAATCCGATAATAGCAGAGTTAAGCCCAACTCCCCAAGTCCCTCAGATTAGGTTCAATTCTTCTGCAGCATGTTCCTGTAGCACCTTGACTTTCTCCTTTTGGAGAATTCATCACTGCTATAGCTATTTATTAAATGCCTGTGTTCTCCACTCGATTTCAGGCTCTACTAGACCTCACACTGTGTCTATCATTTTCCCTGGGCTAGCTCCTGGATCTATAACATTCTTGGTGTAAACTAGGTGGACGAAAATATTTGTTGACTTATTTTTTTTTAATTTGCAGGAACTCTCACTAGCTGTCATAGATGGTTTCCCAAATCTAAGACTATTCCCAGGCTCAAGACATTTTTTCAGCCTGGATATCATGTGTTGCTACAATATGCCTTGGAACCCAAGGCATATTTTGGAGACAGAGGTATCTTTACACCAAACAAACATACCAAATACCCAGATATGAGCCAGAAGTGAGGATCAAAGACATTCCAGATGTGTAATATAACTGTGAAGCAGTGTGGACTCAGAGGTCCTAGATGTGCACAAATGCATAGATTTCCTATTCAAAGT
Organism: Hyaena hyaena; assembly: GCF_003009895.1. Classification (NCBI taxonomy): domain Eukaryota; kingdom Metazoa; phylum Chordata; class Mammalia; order Carnivora; family Hyaenidae; genus Hyaena; species Hyaena hyaena. The sequence goes on from NW_024081649.1 coordinate 19,345, forward strand.
ACAAAGATGCTTGTGCTCAGCCTCTGCCACTTCATAACAAGCTTCCTTGGCTTGTGGCTGCTGCATTAGGGAGGCTCATGTATCCAGAAAGATCAAAGAGTGAACACAAGGGGATGTGGGTGATGTGAGAAGGAGAAGGACATTTGCTTTGGAAAATTACCAGCAGTCAAAGAAGACTGACCTTTCAGACCTGGCCCTAGACATTGAGGAGCCACTTGAGAGTACGCTTTAAGAGGAAAAAGTAGAAGGTCAATGAGATTTTGAGGACAGAGTAGCTATCTACACTAGAGAAGCCAGAAATCCTACAGCTGAAGAGAATTTATGTCCTGTCTTGAGAACCCAGGAGAGCCATAAGGAAATGGCTCTCTGCTATAGGACATTGTTTACTGGTATTGCACTACTGTGCTTAAATGTGCATCTGCAGCTGGCCTCACATGGCAAGGCCACATTCCTCTGGATAGGACACAGAGCCTGTCCTTTAGGTCATAATTCCAAGTGCCAATCTTCTTGGGATGAGTTAGACCTTGAAAGAGGAACACTGGGTGTTAGAATAGAAAGTGAGGTGAGCCTTGGAATAGAATGTGCAAAACCCATCCTTGATGTCAGAATTCTAGTCATGCTTAAGAATATTAAGACAATGGGGCGCCTGGGTGGCTTAGTCGGTTAAGCGTCCGACTTTCGCTTAGGTCATGATCTCGCGGTTCGTGGGTTTGAGCCCTGCGTCGGGCTTTGTGCTGACTGCCAGCTCGGAGCCTGGAGCCTGTTTCAGAGTCTGTGTCTCCCTCTCTCTCTGACCCTCCCCTACTCACGCTGTCTCTCTCTCTCTCCTAGAAATAAATTAAAATATATATTAAAAAAAAGAATATTAAGATAAAGGTACCCCCTGACTGGGAGAAGACCCTATAGGGACCCTATGAGGGAGGACCAAAGGCTGCGGGCTCTCTCTAAGGAGCCACAGCTCTCAGCCAACATGCTGTCCCTTCCATGAAAATCTATCAGACGAGTCTTAAATACAGCACCCAGTCTCAGCTCTGGTTTGCAGAATTGAGGAAAGATGACACCTGAGTCAAAGCAGGAAGGGAGGGGAGAGCAGTGATTCTCATGGCTGGTATGGTGGTGGCAACAGAGAAGGGGACTCCCAGGGATAATGAGAGATCCAGCAGCCCCTTGCCATAAGGAGATTTTCACTTTCCAGCTCAGTTTTGAGAATGACAGAGCCAACCATCACTGATTCTGACCAAACGGATTTCCATACCAAGTCTTAGGGACTTGTGGTTCAATGACTTATCAGTATCCTAAATCCCATAAAGGCAGAGAAGGTTTTTATCTTGTTGCCTGTTAATCTCTAGTGCCAGATATAGTATCTGATACACAGTAGCAATTTTATAACTAGTCGCTACTAATAAATGAATCTTATATCTTACTAGTTTTATAACTAGTTGCTACTAATAAATGAATTTTATATCTTACTTTGTGTATCAGTAAAAAACAAAACCAATTTTATAAGTGAATGAATGTATTAAAATGAACATTCACTTTAGAGACATAGAAGTCATGTAAGGTAACTACTATAAACTCTCATGGGTTGAGGGGTGCCTGGGTGGCTCAGTCGGTTGAGCCAGGTCATGATCTTCTGGTTCACGAGTTCAAGCCCTGTGTTTGGCTCTGTGCTGACAGCTCAGACCCTGGAGCCTGCTACCGATTCTGTGTCTCCCTCTCTCTCTGCTCCTCCCCTGCTCACACTCTGTCTCTATCTCAAAAATAAATAAACATAAAAGAATTCTCATGGGTTGAATAATCAACAAAGTATTAATTTGGGAAAACAAGTAAACCCTATAACTATTAAATTATCAAGGAAAAAGCAGAGCCAATTTAATGAAGATCCTGACTTAGCATTTTATAGTCAACAAGGTGGCTGGCAAAGTCTAACATGAATAGAAATACATTCAGCATTTCAAGAACAAAAGCTTCTTTGGAAGAAGTTAATAATCCCTTTGAGAGCATTGCCTACCCACAGAAAGTGAAGTGGGCTGTTACCGGGATTTTGTTTTTGTTTTAGCAATTATTAAATACCACCATTTTATAAGTAGCTTTGGCACATATAGAATTAGGCAAAAACTGGTCTGTTTTCAATCCTGCCACTCCAACAATGCAAAGAAAACCAAAGAACAGATACACCAAGAACAGAATAAACTCATGATGTTTGTGATCCAAAAAGTTTTTGGTAAGCCTTTATTATATTCATGCAATTAAGACATTTTACTTTCCTTAAAATAACATTTTAATTTGGGAAGAAGCAGTGGTGGACTTTCAAACAATTTAGGGACCCTTTTTGGCTTGCTGGAAATTTGACTATACATATTCTTATTAGGTGAATTTTATACAGGCAAAGCTATAAAGCCCCTGAGCTAACCTTTACCACCACAGCCCCACCACCAGCACCACACACACACAGCGCATTTCTCCACCTTCAAATATAGTAAGACAGGCAAAGAATGCACGCCTCAGAACAGTGTCAGAAACAGCACTATGGATTTGTGCTTCAAAATGCTGAAGGAAATCTGCTTACCAAAGGTTAAATGAGTATGATCATAACTAAACCCTTCCAAAGCCTCTCTGTCTATAGTTTGAAGAAAAATAAAATGATGAAAATATCAAGCAATCTTTAAATAATTAAGCCAACGAGCTCATCTGCTCTTGCATAATCAATTCTTCAGTAGCCTGAAAAGCTCAAGGAGAGTCAAAATCTAAAACCCCCATGAGGGGCAGGCTGGGACAGATAGTCAGTGTGTACAGACTCTGGATCTAGGCAGTCACCTGGAGCAACTGACTGCTCTCTGGCATCTTCTTGTGCCTTCTGTAAAATGGGCACAAATGACCTACCTTGCTGGTAAGATTATGCAGAGGCACATAATCTTCAAAGGCTCTCCTATAGCTTTTAGAAAAATAACTCACGCTTAATGTAGTACTCAAAATCTCCCTCATTCTGACCCCACTCATGTCCGCATTGAACATCATTGTCCAAACTCTCAATTCCCCAACTCTCAATTCCCCACACCAAACTCTCAATTCCCCACATGCACAGAGGGTCTTGAGGATTTCTTTTCTTGTTTATGTTCTCCTCCATTTGTCTACTTCTCTCCTTTCTTCTCTTGCTTATCTAGTTATCCTTACAGACTGAGCTTGCCTGCATCTTATTAGCCATTTCATATTAATTAGATGCCCCATCAGGGTTCCCGCAGGACCCCCACTTCTCACTGGTAAGGTGTGCATAACATAAGCAGTCACTGAACACACCTCTTTATCTTTCCCACTAGACTTTAGGCTTCTTGGGGAACTGAGTGTACACTTCATCTCAGTGTCCTCAGAGCCTTAGTACAACAGACATTCAGAAGTGAGGAGATAAATAAAACATCGCTTCAAGCCAAGTTGATTAGGGAACTGTTCTGTTTGTTATCATCCACTGCTATCTCAGATTATAGTCTTATCACAGAAAATTACTCCTTGACAGCAAGAACATTCCCTTTGTTGACATTAGTTAAGCAAGTCTGTATGACAACACAAATGAGTGAATTCAGTACATATAAGTCAATTTGTTCAAATCACTGTTCCCTTCCCTTTTGGTCTCCACTGATTTTAAAATACAAAGAAGAAAACTGCGGGTTGGGTTGTGTGCGTGTTCCAGAGTAATCTCTGAAGCCAGTGTGCTTTATACATGGACACCCAAATGACAAACTCAGTTGAGCACAGCTTCCAGCACATGTAATGGCTTGCTCCACTCTGTATGAGGACAGACTCCTACAAGCACAGCCTATCGAGATAATCTGCTGATGGGCTAACTGAGCTAGTTCCAAGTACTATTGTTCTTTTCCAAAATGAGTGAATATAACTTATTGCAAAAAAGTTGAAAACGGAGCGTCCAAAACTTTCAAATGGGTTTAATTATCTTGGTTCTAAACAGTGATAATGATGGAGAAAACCCAAAGTGAACAAACCTAACTGGCACAGTCCTGTTAATCAGCCTTGAATTGGGTTTTTTCCTGGACCAACGTGAGGGGGAGGGAGGGAAGGGAAATCCAGGCTCATTAAATTTGACCTACAAGTCCAAAGCACCACCTAGTGGTAACAATGGAAAACAACTGCTTTTGCACAGAATCTCTTTTTTAAACTCAATAGACAAATGTTTTCTTGGATCGCCAGTCTCTCAGTGTCTACTGAATTTACAAATTCCCCTTTTAAATTTATGCTAAAAATTAATTGCAGACTTACAAAGAAAGAACAAACAACAACTTCTTTTATTATCTCTCAAACTTGTTAACACAAACACTCAGGGCCTCTACGTAAATAGAGATGTGTGGGCTGCACACCATCTGTGTGCAATGCTGTTTGCCAAGTATCCTCTTATAGCAACCGGCACTGCCACGACCAGAGATCCTGGCCATCTACTGTCTCTGGACTTTGTCTGATCCCAATCTGGGAAGGTGGTAAGGTCAAAATTCTATTTTGTACCACAGCATATGGAAAGACAATATGGCAGAAAGGTTAACAGAGCATGAACTCCTAACAGACAAACCTGGATCTGAATCCCAGCTACTTCCTAGTTTTGTGTCCTGTGGGCCAGACGTCTCAATTCTCAGATCAGTCTCCTTCACTAAATGGAAGCAATAATATCTACCTCCTGGGGCAATGACATCTACTTGAAAGATTGCTGTAAAAATGAAATGAGGATATAAATCCAGCATTCACAAGAATTTCTTAAAAGTTTTATTATTTTATTAACTTAACATTAATTTCTAATTGTTTCTATGATACAAAATAACATCCATGAAATGGAATTTCACTCAAGTAGATACACTCTCCCTTGTTGCACTATGTTATTCTTCAAAGTAGTCACCTAATATATTTTGACAATAGACTGCAGACTTTTGTTTTCAGTTTAGGGATAATTCATGTTCTTATTGGTCCTAGATAAAAATGTTGCAGACATTTTATGTGATGTGAAGACATTATCCAAACAGTAGTTAGTTGGTTGATGGGTTTTATGACACAAAGCCTACCTTTTAACCAAGACAGAAAGAAAGATCGACAGTATTCCCAAAGCACCACACACAAATCACAGCCAATATGCTCCCCAAATTTCATTTTCCCTAACTATATTTAATAATACTTTGAATCAGCAGCCAGGCTAAAAACAAAAAAATTTAAACAGATCTGGCTAAACAGGTATAGAAGGAGCTGATAACATAAATTCCAAAGGCCTTCTTTTGGTTTTCCAAAATGACCAACACTAAAAAATATTTGTTTCAATGATACATATGCATCAGAGCCTCCAAGGAATCTATATATTTGAACTGGAGAAAGAAAGAGTTATTCTCCATATTCCTCAAGAGAAAAAATGACAACACAGGAATGTCTGGCAATCTCATCTTCTCCGCTGGCTTCTTCACTCTCTTGCAAAAGAAGCCTTCATTTAACTTCAAGGCAGAAGGGAGTGGACCAACCACAGGCATTTATAACAAAGAGGCAGATGAGTGAACTGGTCACCTGTCTGCAGAAATTATTCACGGAGGGGAAAATGAGTGACACAGTCTGAATAATTCTTAACTGTGTATGTATGTGTTTTAATAACCTCAAACTATCCTTTCAGCTTATAACCTGAACCTCAATCACAGCAGTAAAAAAAAGGGGGGAGGGAGTACAGAATTTTTATTACTATCCTCACTAGAGATGTATGATATGAAATACTCCCATTTGATCATGATGGATGGTCCTTCCTCTGTACTCTGGAAAATGAGTAACCGCCCCCACAAAGCACCTCTCTATAGGCTTCTTGAGGAAAAGGAGGGCTCTCTCCTGTCCAGACTTGACAACTGGATTTAATTGTGCATGGAAGTAAGGAGTCCCTGAGGTTTCCCATCAGGCTGACTCTACCACCAGCACCAGAGGTAAGTGGATTCAGCTTGGTCCCTAGACTTTCAGTAAAAACAACCAAGACAGAGAATCTCTTACTTCTGGATATTCTTCTGGCTACATTTTCAATCCAGATCTGGAAAGGAGATGACGGTTTATTTTTTCTCAGATCTATTTTTCTGTCCACATGGCTCTCAAAACGACTATCACTAAGAATGGTGCCATTCCAGATAATGATGATTTTTCCCTGGGCCTTATGAAGAATATGAACCGATATTTGACAAGCACTCTAAATGTTCATACTTGATAAGTATTTTAACATGTATAGAGAAGAGTGTTTTCCCAAGAATAAGCTGAAGCACTAATGAGGAAACACAGGAGATTGGAACAGGTTAGGACAGTCTAATGTTTAGGGCCTCAAATCTCTTTCTAAATATGATTATGCATATCACCTAATTTTAAGAGCAATAGAAAAATTCTGAGATTCAAAGCAGTCACCAGAATGTGAGGAGTCTCCTTTTGTACATAATTTTTAGGGGGAGGGCAAGGAGGCTTGAACTGGTAAGCTCACAGTAATTATAATATATATTATATATATATATATAATATACATTATGTATATAAAAATATATATTTTTTTAAGAAAAGGAAACTATAATTCCTAATTTGGGTACCAGGTGTATGAGTGTTTGTTTTGTTATTTTTATACTTTACACATATTAACATATTACAAATATTATTTCCATGGCGTCCAACAGTTAACAAAAATATGAAAGTCTTTAAAAATAAACAAAAATAAATTACAGTCCTCAGCAATTGCAACAAAAAGCTAACAACTGTTAATAAAGACAATGGGTACAAGGGTGTTAACATTTTCTGTATTTTCTGTATGTCTGAAATTTTGCAGAATTTTAACATTAAATTGGGCTTAAAAATCACATGCTGCTGCTTTTCATTCTAAATTGGTTTTAGTTGACAAGGTTTAATGGCATTAATTCTTAGGAATGATTTTCCAATTTCTCAAACAGAGATAGTTTCTGTCTTGAGCCCCCCAAATACTGAATAACCGTTTCTTCTGTGCATATCTAAACAATTACAAACCAGTGGTAATGTTTATCTCCTAAATAGTAAAATAAAATCACAGAGAATCTGAGTAACCTTGAATTGTCCTACTTCAGCTACTTGACAGAGACTAAACTTTCTAAGCCAGAGAATCAGAAAATCATAGGATTAAGACAGAAGCAAATAGTAGCTGACCTTGCACCCATCTTCTCCAGGGTGGTATAGGACCATGATTTATCAGTTTTTCCCACGTAATCCTATCATCAACTCATTTGTTTTGTCTTCTGTTGTCCTTTAAAAAAAGTTCCAATGCTTCTTTTTTGAGAAACAGTCCCAGACACATAAGATGGCTGAATTTTACCCAATGCCACACTTTGAGGATTCTTTTCAATGCTAACAGTTGACAGAAAAGACAATCAACTGGGCACAATAAGTGAATCAACTATGTAGTGAAAAAATGGAGATCATTGTTTCAATGTGCATGGTCTGAAAAAGATTATTAGAATACAGTATGTGTGTGTGTGTGCATTAAACATGCCTTGAGAGGCACCTGGATTTCACAGTTGGTTAAGCGTTTGACTTTGATTTAGGCTCAGGTCATGATCCGGCAGTTCATGAGTTCAAGCCCCATATTGGGCTCTATGCAAGCAGTGCAGAGCCTGGTTGGAATTCTCTGTCTCCCTCTTTCTCTGCTCTTCTGCTTGCTTGGTGTCTCTGTCTCTGTCTCTGTCTCTCTTTCTCTCAAAACAAACAAACAAAGAAACATTTAAAAATAAAAACATGCCCTGATAATTTTCACACCACACTGTATAAAAAAAGGGGGAGGCCCTAAAATATTTGATATCTTATACCTTTGCTATGTGAACAGTTTTGACCAGAATTCTGTCAAAATATATATCTAAAGATTCTTCTGTTGCAGGGGAGGTTATCTACACACTTTAAATGTTCAGAATGTATCCCTGCCAAAAATGAAAAATCACACACATTTCAAACTGAGGCAGAAAATAACAGTTTTGAATACTCCGTGCATTTCAGCTGAGCGACAGGGAGCTTGGGGAGGATTCTGAGGAAGATTCAGAGCCCTCTGCTATTTCTATCAGCTAGAAGCTGGGCACAGTAGCAAACCTTAGCTGACCATAGTTTTGCCTACATCAGAGAAAACAGTAAACTTGGAATGAACTCGTCCCTAGACATGCACAACCAAGGACATCAAATTTATAATTTAATCAGAGGGGCCATAACAGTTCATTCCATTTGAAATCATATAATAAATACGATCTAACACTTTTTTTTAAATTAACGTCCGACTGAAATACTAAGCACCGTTAGAATAACAGAAAAAGGCTTCTTAACGTGAGAATTAGAATTTTTTTAAAGTATGGTTTTAAAAAAATCTTTAACTGTAAAAAACAAAAGCAAAGTTAAAGCTAAAAGGAATAAAAACAAAGCTTATAAATTACAAATGATTAAAATCTCCTAAATGTTTGCCACTTCATGAATTCTATTGTAACTGGTTGTGCCTGCCTCCATGTAGCCTATAGTCAAGCTGAGATTAATCCCTAATATTCTGATGGCCAACACTCCAGCTTCACATCTGTTCACCATTTACCCCGGCTATTTCAAGAGCCTCCAAGTGTTCTCCCTGCTTTCACTGGGCTTCTAAAAATATGTTCACTGAATCTCTACTGTATATCAGATACCACATAAGTGTTTGGTTATTTAGTGGTGACCAGATGAATGTGGTGCCTATCTACACGGGGTTTACCATCTTCTTCCAAATCACCACTTACACTCTGCCAGCGGGCTCTGAGACACAGCTGTGCCCATCCATATCACATACTTGCTCAAAAACTTCCACTGATCCCCTTCCTCCAAAATCTTCTTCTTCCAGACCCCCAGGATCAGGACCTCATCTAGGCCACTTCTGAAGACCCTTCACACTGCCTCTACTCCAGTCGGACTTTCTATTCCCAGAATAATCTCTGCCTTTTCCTATAACCCTGCTCTCAATCATCTTGCTCTTTCTACATAACATTGAGCTTTAGCCGACTTGAGACTATCTTCTAATTAAAGGGAAATGAATATACTGGGCTCTGTAGAAAAACACTAGTTATGTAGGCTACTTAGAAATGAGTTTAGTTTTTAGTGAAGTTTTACAAAAAGAGAGAGAAAAAAAGTCAACCATAAGAATAAAAGTATTTCCTTGCAAGAGACAAGTAGTAACTTAGAGCAAATATTAAGGGCACTCTTTTGGACATACCACAATAGGGTCATGCATTTGCCTCTCCAAGGACACACAGAGATAATGGGCTTCTGATGGTGTTAAGAAGGGGCATGCTGGGAGGAAGGCTGTGCATCCTTGGAGAGGACGAAACAGATCATGGGGGCAAGTGAAACCTTCGAGACTATGGAGAGCAGAAGGCCGAATCAGGAGGTGTAAGGGAGGAGAGAGGCAAAACCTTAGGAAGCAGTTAACAGCAACAGGAAATTCTCTTTGCTAGGTGGCCAGGCTTTTGAAGAAGTCAGGTTATTAGAAAAACCATAACATGAAAATTTAAGTCACCAAGGATAATGCAAAGGATAGAGTAAGATATGAGCAAGGAATTCAGTTTAGAATGTTCTTCACATTCCAAAGGTCAGCAGGTGTTGATGGTGGGGACAGGAGAACACAGCATAGGACACATGCACCTTAAAAGAAGAGCTGTCACAAAACAAGAAGTGTGAATCGGGCACTGATTTCAGGAACAAAACGGCTGGGAAGAAAGTATCCTTCACGGAAACAGACTTCAGCAGATGTTACACTACTGTGGCATATCCAGATTTTAGTGAAAGCATAGATGTTAAAGCAATGAGGAGGTTTGTTCTCATTAGGAAAATACACACCAAACAACAGTGTGCCCATATGATGGCAATTACTTAATCATTTGTGCTCTACTACTTACTTGGCATCAAATATTTGTCATCAAAAATAAACACAATTTGTATAAACACATTTCTACTATACAAAGGCTCAGAGGTAAATAAATCACACTTCCCTCTAATTAATAAACCAAATATAAGGAGAAAAAGCATTCCCATGTGAGAACACTTTAAAATGAATTTAAATTTCAATCATCTCAGACTCTAAACTTTTGTTCTCAGGAACAGATAGAGTATGGAAGTGCAAATTCCCTCCATAATTATTCTCAGAAATGCCTGTTCTTAAGATGGCTGAAATTTCTCTCGTGGATTCCTTCTTGACCAATCCCCCTTCCAAGCATCAAGTTTTCTTTCCTCATTATATTTCCTTTCCTCAAATACTATTAGCTTCATTGGTTCCAAAAAGCTAACAGCATTCTGCTCATCAAAATGGATTATAAAAATCATCATGATTGAGATTTTGGTCTAATTCCCTACTGTTCAGCAGCTGAGCTCATTCTGGAGGACTCCTGGGTAACAGGGATGTGATGTTATTGAGGCATGGTGTCTTACTCAGATAAACTTCACTGAAGATCAATTGGTAGCCATCTTCCCATGGCAGGCAATAATCACCACATTAAGCTGCTCAGATAATAAACCAGGGATTCCATAGTTACCTGGTTTCATTTGTTTCGTTTTTGTTTCCTGTCAAGAGTGAAGAAGGAACAAGAGGCTGGCCATGGGTCTTCCACTATTTGATCTCATGTCCAAAGTTAAAGTTGCACCAAATATCAAACTTGGCCTGGCCTGTCCTTAGAGCCTCAGATGCAAGAAGTTCTTAAACATACTGAGGAGAGGTGACTGAAATCATCTACTGTACATAGTCCATTATGAAAGTTAAATTAGATTATGTGTTACTGCTGGAAATGAGCTGATTTAAAAATGAGTCACTATCTATGAAGTTAAGATTATGTATTAAGGGGTGTCTGGGTGGCTCATTTGGTTAACCATACAACTCTTGATTTTGGCTCAGGTCATGATCTCATGGTTCATGGGATGGAGCCCTGCAATGGGCTCTGTGCTGGCAGCATGGAGCCTGCTTGGGATTCTCTCTGCCCCGCCCCTGAGCTTGCCTGCCTTCTCACTCTCCCTCTCTCTTTCTCTCTCATAGTAAATAAATAAACATTTTTTTAAAAAGATTATGTATTAAGATTTCTGGTTATAATGGGGCCTGCAAAGATTGCAGTTTTGTTCCCTTGGTGTTACAAGTGACGAGAACCAAAGATTCCTGGACAGTGATTCTTTTCTACTCTAGGACAGAGCCAAAAATAAGACGATAGATTATGGAAAGTACCAGAATCCCTTGGTACGCTATTGGGAATCTGTGCAAGTACTACCTTAAAAAAATTAGGATACATACAGGAAAGATGGTAGAGTCCTCTGAGACTTAACCTAGGTTTTGGCTGAATCATATAGACCCATAATCAGAAATACATTTACATTTAAAGTTAGAACACACAAAAAATCATTGCCACTTGAAAACCAAATCCTAGAAACCTTACCATTCACATCTACCCAACACAGCTCAAGTCTATAGTTTCTATAGTTTCCATAGTCACCACAATATGTGCAAATTGGTTCTCAAGGACATAGGGTAAATACACAACAAAAGTGATCATTAATCTAGTCAAATTCTACTTGTTTGGGTGACATTTTTCTTTAATGGGGGGGTTACTCTATTTTTTTTTTGAAAGAGAGAATGAGTGTGAGCAGTGGGAGGGGCAAGAGAGAGGGAGACACAGAATCTGAAGCAGGCTCCAGCCTCTGAGCTGTCAGCACAGAGCCTGACAAGGGGCTCGATCTCACAAACCATGAGACCATGACCTGAGCCCTTGACCGACTGAGCCATCCAGGCACTGGGAGGGTTACATTTTAATTTGAAGGTGCTACCTGGAACCTTAACAAAAAACGCTCTCCTGAGTCAATACTCTGCTTTACATCTATTACTTCTAATCCTGTTAACAAAACTGAAACATTTTCAAGGGACACACTGTGAGGTTGTGCTGCATTAAGTTTCACAGGCCACCTAGTGAGGAAGAGAGGAGCCAGGATTTCAAACCACCTTTTTCCCTCTTAATTCCACACTAATCCCCCCTTCGAGGCTTAACCATGCTGTCTCTCAGCTCTAAATAGAAATGCAATGGGATTTTAGAAGATCTGTATGGACTACAGTGGTCATAAAAAGCTCAGGGGAACAGGTAAGCTTTGGGCTGTACCCTAAAGCCAGGTCAAGAAGAGGGAACCCTTTCAGGGGCAGGAACTGGATCCCTAAGGACGTGGAGGTGTAATAATCACAGAATATGCTGAGACAGTGACATACGACGATGAGAAAGCTGGCCTTATCATGAATATTAAAGGCAAGGTGGTTGAAAAGACAAGTTTTAAAAAACAGATTATTGAACACCTTGAAAACCAAAAATAGGGTTTAGGCTACAAGAGGGGCTGCTGGAGGTTCGTGAGTAGAGGAGTGATAAGACAAAAAAATACTCAGGGAAAATTCATCTGTAACTGGCACACAGTTTAGATTTCAGAAATAAAATCGGGAGGCCAACAACAGGAGGCTCAAAGCCTGCCAAGGGACCCAGCAGGGAGCAGCGTTTTTAACACACCCTATGTTGCCCAGTGGACTCTCACTTCTACGGCTTCAGTAGAATTGCATGTGAGGCTCCTTCCCGATATGCTCTGTCTGAAAGATCTGCCACCAAAACATTCCATGTGACAAGAGATGCAGCTTCAGGAGATAGAGCCACCATCAAATATTTCCTAGGAAACCAAATATAACTAAATGCAAAAATGCTACCCCACACTGGGAAATAGCTGTGAGATTTGGTTATAGCTGTGTTTATTGTTCATTAAACTTTATGTAATAGGAAAATATGCTAAATTAATCCAAATGCAAATTAAATAAGTTACATGTTGGAAATCCACACGGTGTGTTGTGGGGATTGGAATAAAGCCTCTACCAACAATAAGAGTTTGTTTGGCTAAACTCACTTGTTTTAATGCATTCTTTTCCATTTTTTCCTGTTCTTGGGATTTTTCACGAGTCAGGGACAATGGGTATGTGTAATGATATGTGTGCTGGGCTGCAGGCCCTTTTCCAAAGCCCCCCGCCAGTGCCAGGGCACTGGTGTGAGTTTTAACTAGATGATACACTTGAGTGCCAGCATGAGGAAGCCATATGGGAATTTTAGTAGCAAGAGGAGAAAGATTATTCTTAAGGATAAATAAACCCCAGATCCCTGCCTAAATTTTTTTCAGAGATAAAACTGTACCCCAAATATTGAAATATGCACATGGGATAAAGGGGTTTTCTGCCAAATACCTTCAAAGGGACACAGATACTTCATCTGTGGCCCAGGGAGACATATTACCTTTACTTGTCAGCTGATGAGATGCAACCATGAGTTCACAAATGACACTGTAAGTCACAGAAACAAAGACATTTGGATAGAAAAATTTTTTAAGAAGAACTGGGGAAACCCTTAAAGGAAATTTGTATTTATTTACAATATGTACATATGCACATATTCTTTTTATTTACATGAACATGTGCTTAGTTTTACTCATATTAGCATATCAGGGTAAAACTGCAATTTTTTGTTTAGTTGGGGGCCAATTACAAAAGGTATCCACTGAAATAATGCCCAGAGTCAGACCCTAGCATTTCCTATAAATGTTCCTGAGTGTTTTCGCAAGGAGTTTACTAGGTTTGGCTGAATACTCCTGAAAAGAGATTTAAAATATCTGCAACCCACAGTGTAAAAAAAAAAAAAATCAAGAAATTTTTGTTTTACATTTTTCAGTACACAGTACATCTAAATGCTTCAGTCATATGTTACTAGTTTTGGCCAACATGAAATTCAGCAGAAATTGACAGATGATGTCCAAATAGAAGAATTCTATTATTTCACACTAGAACTCTAGAGTAGACCATTATAAGAAATCTCATCATGTGAAATAAACTACAATATCTCTTTGGAAACAGATGCCACAGGAAAACAAAACAAAACAAAAAAACAACTGGGACCCAAGAGGCTCCTTCCCCATATATATTATTAGGGTCTTTGCCATCCAACTAAAATCCACTACAAAACCATTTTATTTACAGGACGATACATCTATGTATAACTGTTCAGAAATGGCAAGGCTTTCTGCAGAAGGGATAAGGACAAGACAGAAAAGAACTAAAAACATCTTGACAATTCCATATTTTTATCTGAACAGGAAAATTGTATATTGGGATGCTCATTATAATCCCTGCATGCCTAAAAGCATTCCTTCTGGCAAGAAAACACCTAGTCTTGGTAGAAATGCTATTTGTTTCATGAAAAGAACACTAGGACCATTGAACAACTCAGACTTTGCAAATGTGCAAGGCTTAGTCTTTCATCCAACAAATATATTTTGAGCATCTATTCTGTGCTTGACACCATGAATATTCTGAAACAAGGTCATATAAATAATTGCTAAAATTATGCATGTTTTTGGAAAGAGCCTAAGTGTCCATCAACAGATGAATGGATCAAGAAGATGTGGTTTATCTATACCATGGAATACTACATGGCAATGAGAAACAATGAAATCTGGCCATGTGTAGCAACATGGATGGACCTTGAGGGTGTTATGCTGAGCGAAATAAGTCAGGCAGAGAAGGACAAATATCCTATGTTTGCACGTATAGGAGGATTAGGAGGAACTTGACGGAGGAACAAGGGGGAGAAGAAGGGGGGAAATGGTGGGGGAAAGGGAGAGAGGCAAACCATGAGAGACTCTTGAATGCTGACAAAAACTGAGGACTGATGGATGTGGGTGGGAGGGGGGGATGGGCATGGAGGAGGACACTTGTGGGGATGAGCACTGAGTGTTATGTGGAAACTAATTTGACAATAAACTATTTGTAAAAAAATAAAAATAAGATAAAATAAAGAAATACTTCTGTTAGCTCTGTGGAAAAAAAATTATGCATGTTTTTCTATTACCTTGCACTTTCATGAATTTTACAGATTTTCAACAGTGATCTTGTATAACCTTAATTATAAAAAAAGTAGTTAAAACTAAAAAGGAGTAACAATGTAAAGCCCCCTCATTTTTTGTAGACATGCATCAGAATATTAAGTGCAAACCAGCATCTAAAAATCAAAATAAGAACAGTCAATGGCCAGAGCACTCCCTGGCATAGAAACACTTCCACTTTCCCAAAGTCTTCAATTTTTTTTGTTGTTTGGAAACACCTCTTAATTTCATTTGGCAAAAAGACATGGATCAGGCAGCAAAGATCCACAGGATAAAGGTAGGTGAGAAAACAAACTATAATTCTAGGTAAAGAAAATAAGAACAACTAGCTGCAAGAGCCAAATCAATCCCTATACCCACTGAGCTTAATCAAGTGTTATCAGAGGGACTGGAGGGAAAAAGCAATGGGAACCTCATAAAAGAAACTCAGATGAGGAAAGGCTTGACGGAGACACATTTGCAGGTATGTAACTAGCTTTGTGTAACTTCTTTGGCTGCAGAAGGCTCTTTGACATCAGAACACCTATAGCTAGCGTTGAAGGATCTTCTCCCTGCACCTCACCAAAGAAAAACCAAAAAAACAAAACAAAACAAAACAAAAGGTCCCAAAATATTCTGCACTGCAAGGGCTTTCCGGGAACTCATGCAAAGCCTCAAACCACCCCTGGAGGTTGTGACCCAACGCATGGCACATGGTGTGTTAAGTGGTCACCCTTCTTCTGCCCCACCCCCAATCTCAAAGTGCAAAGGTGAAGACAGGTAAAAACAACCAGATGATGCCCACTTAGAGTAACTGAGATTGGATCTATAATCGGCTTGAAACAATGGAGAAAAAGACAACAAATGTGAGACGATGTTTTGCAATACATCACACAAAGAAGGACAGGGATTCCTGAGAGGAAGAAGACAAAGTGAGGGCTAAGATTGTGCCAACTTACAGCCTTGAAAGAATGGCAAGGGAGTAGGAGGGAGGGGTCCCTCTGCAGATTCCTTCAGATGAAAAGAGTTAAGGGTTAAAAGAGGGCAAGGCAGCTACAATGCAAAATGACATGGGTGAATCTTAAACATGCCCTATGGAGGTGGGCACCTGGGTGGCTTAGTCGATAAAGTGTTCTACTCTAGATTTCAGCTCAGGTCATGATTTCATGATTCATGAGTTTGAGCCCCCACATTGGGCTCCACACTGGTAGTACAGGGCCTGCTTGGGATTCTCTCTCTCCCTCTCTTTGCCCCTCCCCAGCTGGCTCTCTCTCTCTTTCTCAAAGTAAACACATGGAAGGAAGGAAGGAAGGAAGGAAGGAAGGAAGGAAGGAAGGAAGGAAGGAAGGAAGGAAGGAAGGAAGGAAGGAAGGAAGGAGAAAGAAAGAGAGAGAGAGAAAGAAAGAGGGAAAGAAGAGAAAGAAAGACATTCCATAGAGAAAAGAGAAACAAAAGATCCCATAGTATGTGAGTCTATTGACAAAGCTCATGAATGATGATACAAACTCTAAGAGCAGCCCCTTTTGAGAACAGGAATGATAAGAGGGGCACAGCAAACTCTGTAGGAAGATGGAACTGTCCTTTATCTCAACTAGGGCACAGGCTACATGGTTATAAATGTTTGTCATCATACACATAAGATCCATGCATTTTGCTGAATGTAAATTTTACCTCAATCAAAAAATGCACTCCTCCTTGAAGAAAAACAGTTAAAAGAAAAAAATAAGGGAAGGACACCAAATTATACTTATTAGCTCTATTTTATAAGAGAAAATAAAGTAGTTGCATATTTTTTGCCTTTGCTTATAAATAAAAATAAATATATATTGAAATAAATGTAGGAAATTATAAGTCTATGTTGAAAAATACATTAAAATTGTACCTGTATGTGACTAACAAGGTAGTATAAAATTATCTTCTGTGAACCAATAGGCTCTCAGTGGATTATTGCCATCACCATCAATAAGTAACTAGCCAGGCACACTAGAAATAAATGGGCTGTAATTAAATATAAGCAATAAAATTGGTCTACGAATACAGCATCCTGAAGATAGCTGAAATGTAATTAGTGAGACTACAGATTCCAACAACTCATAATAGCACCTGGTAAATTGATAGGACCCTGAGTCGTGGACACTATTTCTCCTTGAACCATAGGTCCAAGTATCAGCTGGGATCTGCAGAAATTAATGTTTTACCTGTGAGTCTCAGCTCATTTTTGTGCACTGTTATACAAAACAAAACCTGCCAGTAGTCCTGGCTCTCACTGAATAGTTTTTGTATTAAAATCAGTAATACAACAGATTTTGTGTTACAAAATTGTCCCTTCTTGATATCAGGGGAAATCATAAACAAGAGTGATTCCCAAGGACAACAAGCTAAAACCCACATCTATGAAACTGCTTCCAAGAATACCGGAACCATTATCCTTTCTTTTAGAAGACCCTGGGATTAACTCATCTTCTGACATCCTTTTAGCTACACTGAATATTTGTGTGTCCCGGAATCAAAAATAGATACAAAGGAATAACTTAAAGGCATTACCTTAGGTCCTACTGGTGCGTGAATGCTTCTCTTTATCTGTCTTACCTTCTGGATCTTGACTGCTATGGTACCAGGCTGCTCCTCCAGCCTTAGTGACTCCTCTGGACTCAACCCCTGCCTGCCCAGACCTAACAAATTTGCAAAATGGCACTTTGATGGAACTTCCCATCTTATTACACCAACAGATCAATCCTAATGAGGCCCTTATTTAAAATGAAGTAAAAAAGTGTAAAATATGTCCCTCCTACCAAATAACAATGTAAATAGTAAAAATTACAGTGTAATAGATACAACAGAAGTAGTCAAGCTCCATGGATAAGGTAAATCAAAATCCCTATGCATTCAGATGAATTCTCTTTAAGAAGCTTTCCTTGAGGCATTCACAAGACATCAGCGGTCCAGAGCTTAGATTTTGCAGTCAGACATAAAAATGCATCCTTGTCCCCCCACCTAAGACCTTGAGCAGATCACTTGACTTCTTCTCAGCTCCTTCATCTGTAAAACTGGGATCAGAATAGTATCTACTTTCTAGGGTTGTTAGGATGACAAGATGATACAACAAATTCAGCACAGTGTTTGCTACACAGTTAAATGGTTAGGAAATAAAAGGTAATTGTATATGTGAGAGGTAGTCAAGGTAAAGAAAAAGGATTTGAAATTGAATAGATCATACTACTGTTATTAAAAATCATCCAAAATTTAGAAAAAAAAAGGCCAAGAGAGAGCCACACCTCCCTTCAATATCATAGAAGGACCTTGTTTAACAAGACCACCTATGGAATACATACTTCTATGGGAAAATGTACCTTTGACATTGATATTTATGATTAATTGGACCCCAGACTCTGAGATGATTATCCTGTTGATTTTTGTTCAGTAGAGATATAATGGCAGGTAGGCAATTTAACACCAAAGGCTAGGGCTTTTGTCCTATGAGACATTCACCAGTTTTATATTTAATCTAAATATTTTATATTCTTTTAATGCCTATCAATATCCAGTTCTTCAAATATTCTTTTGTTTATATATTCTGTGTTTCCATTTTTACCATCTCATTTTTTCTCACAAAGGAGTTAAATAAACTTGGCACACAGTCATTCTGTCTACAATGTAGAAGAGTGAAGTTTTTAACTTCATGAAAATCATATTTGTACAATGCAAGTTTTTAACTTCTGAAAATTATATTGAAAAATAGCCAATAGTTCTATATAGGCTATCATATGCCATGTCTTAACCTTCACAATTATGAATTCATTTCATCTTTACAACATTTCTGTGAGATAGAACCTATAAATATCCACATTTGGGGGGCACGAATGAATGAATGAATGAATTAACGAATGAATTCCAAAATAATATAGCTATTAAGCAATGGGATCACAATTTTTTTTTTTTTTAAGTAGGCTCCATGCCCATTGCAGAGCCCAGGCCCAGTGCAGAGTCCAACACGAAACTTGAACTAACAACCCTGAGATCAAGACCTGAGCTATGATCAAGAGTCGGATGCTTCACTGATTAAGACACCCCAGTGCCCCCAGAGTCACAATTTCAACAGAGGCCCTCCACTCCACATCAGACATCTCATTCACTATGCCATATAACATATATGGAGATTGTAATAAAGAAAAAGAAAAACAATGGAAATCAGAAGAGCTAGATCAACAGAGAATAAAAATATAAATATTTGGGGGTATGGTGAGGTATTCTAATTCTATAAGATCTAAGGATATTATAACAAAAAGGCTTATCTTAGTATTAAGGCAGAAATGCCTAAAGTGTTCAGAATTCCATAATAATAATCAAATTAACAACTAAGAACACAGAACTTCTCTCTTCCTACCCCACATTCCTATTGGGTTGTCTGTAAAGACTTGACCATCTGGTATTTTAAGCACTCTAGTAATAAGTGATGGTAAGCCATTATTATTTCAAATAACGATTAAGTGATAGCAAATCTAGTAAGAATGTGAGCATTTATGTCAGATAAACCTGATTCAGGTCCTCATTAGGCTTTTCCTGTGTGACCTTAGTATTCCCATTGTTAACATCAGGACAATAGCATTTCTTAGGGTCTTTGGGATGATTAAAGGGATGACACCCTTATAAAGGTCCTAGTAGAGTGTCAGAAACATATAAGGACTTGACAATTGTCAAATATTATTAGTTACAATAAAAACTATCACTACTTCTATTTATTAAGTATCTGTCATACTTCCTGTGCTGTACCAAACCTCCAAGAGGTTAAGTGACAAACTCAATGTCAGTGTTAAGAGTGAGAATTGGCATTTAAAGGAGTTTGATTGTAAAGCTAATTAACTTAATAGCTATGCTATCTTTTATAATTTAGTAACTTATATACATTACAAGTCAACTTTAAAAAACTTTTGGTTCATTATAATCACATTTTCAAGATAAATGTCCAATAATGGTTCCATGAAAAAAAGATTTGGACCATATTAGTCCTCATCCAGGACTCAACATGGAGGGTTCTGCCCCAAAGAAATGAGCATCATAATGTACTCTCTACTAAAGGAGATGAGAAAATCTAATAATTTGATGTGAAAAATGCACATAATGCAATGTTAAACACACGAAGGCAAAGCATAAACTTTATATAGAATGCGATCTTAACCATCCAAACGCTTAGAAAAAAGAATGGAAGGAAACAGCCAGAATGTTAGCACTGGCTATAGCTTATCTCCCTCCACCCCCCTTCTTTCTTTCTATCTGCTTGCTGGAATGTTGTTCTGACCTTCTTTTATACCATATATGCTTAGGAAGGACTTATACATTTTTCAAAACTCATTTCTCGATGAAAATTTTCTTAATAACAATAGCTCTTCTTGGAGTTTCAAATCAAGGGACAGTTGACGCCTCTCCACTTTATGAGCCCTCACTACATATGGTTTATATTTCTATGGAAGTACTTCCAAGTGCATCTTTCCCCATTAGACTGTAATGTCTTTGAGAAAAGGAGTGCACCTTATTCATGATCATATCTGCAAATAAGAGATGTCTGGTAGGTGAACGAATGAATAAATGATAAAGTATCCTAAGCAGCAAATGACAATCTTAATAATGAACTTCTCAGATACGGCCTATTTGTTGGACAGGCAGAGCCTGCAAACAGAGGTAGGCATTAAACACATAACTGAAAACATGGACACATTGTAGTCTGGTATCTTTGAAAATTATCACTGTACAAATAACAACACAGACCCACAGACCCATAACTAATGCCAGTGTATCTATATGGACCCAAGAGACAGAATTAACATACCCATGTCTGTTGGCTTGTTTGTACACTAAGTAATGCGTATATCGCTCATTTTTTTCTAAAGCCTGAATGGGAAATGTGTTTTTAACAGATTTAATCAATACACTAACCTACATTAAAAAAATAAATAAACCCACACAATAAATAAAAAGCAAAAGGCCAATCAATAGCCAACAGTGCAGCTTAACAGCCACTCCAGCAGAAAACTGTCTGAAAAGGCGCTTCACACTCCACTGTCTGCACGATCCACAGTTGCCTGCTATTGATTTGTTGCAAGCAAAGAACATCTATTATAACACGCCAGTGTGAACCTAGCCCACAATATAAGACTAGCAATGTAGCCCAGGTAGCTGGCTGCTAGGGGTGGGCTGAGGACCCACATTACTTTACCCCACAAAGCTATTATAAATACCCGATTTCTAAATCCAGTAACTTGCTGTGTTTTAAGCACTCACATACCACAGGCTGTTCCACATTCACTTTTCCAGGACACCAAATCAAGAACGAGCCCTCAAGACTGTATACAACTCAAACCAGTTGGGATGAACATGCTTAAAGATAAGTATGGTGGTAAAGATTGATGTGAGGTATTTAAAACTGCCATTTTCAAAAAGTCCCCAGAAATACCAACACGTTTGTATATGTGTGGGTACATGCCAGTGAGCAGGGCTTTGTGCAACACTTTGCAGTGTTGTGTAGAGAGAAACTGAAAAATAGGTTGCATTGCCTATTGCACTGCCTACAGGAGAGGGGTTCTGGATTTGCCTGATGGTGTGATGGCTACAACACACTGAAATCTCCCAGGCTTTTGGTCCTGATTTTAAATACCAGTTAGAACCCAATATCCAAAAAGAATATCTCTATAAGAACCTTTGTAAGGTTCCATTTCTTTTGTTGTTCTTAAAGTATAACCCCAACATTGTGTCATTAAGTGGGCATTCAGGTGGTATGCACCATCTGAGAAGTGAGCCCTCTCTGTTTTGAATTTTTCAGAACCAAGACTATCTTTGGAGAATATTATTTTTTGTTCTTCTGTAGATATTACTGGATCCTACAAGAACTCAAAATTACTTCTGGGATGACTTTGGCCATTATGGTTTCAAAACGGCCCTAAAAGTTACCTAAAGGAAACTCCCTGTGTATGTTGCCATTACATAAAATGGTAGAGATCCTATCTTAAAACTGTATAAGATAATTAGCAAATCAATCATGCCTGGGTATCCAGTCAGATGATTTTTGTTTTCTATCTAATACAAGAGAATAACTCAGCCATGGAGAATGCACGCCACACCTCCATAATAAGCACTTACCAGCTTTGCACACCATCTTCCTAAGACTAAACCTGAAATTCACCCCACTGCCTCCATCAACCCACCATGCTTTCATAGAAAATGATGGAATAAAGTTAAACCCATCCATGCTTGGTCTACTCATACTAAATGAGATACAGTTTCTAAATGCAAACTCTACTCACAGAGGTGATATCTATGTGACAGCACCTCAAAGTTGTCAAGCAAACACTCAATTTGGCAAAGAGGCAAGAAAAATCAAAGGTCATAAATGAAGGAACCAATACTAGAAAAAATGTAGAAAACCCTAAAAATGCAAACATTTCTTTAGAAACTTGTAAATCATGCTCAAATATAAGTAATCTTTTCTATAGATGATGAATTGAACTGAACCTTTTATTCTGAAAAATATCAAAACCCAGCATTTTCCTATTAAACAAGTTTCTAGTCTTGGATGTGCGGTAAGAAATTGAGATGTTTTCATTTCCATTAACTAAAAACAATCTGCTATCCTGAGAAAAATCTCATGGAAAATGAGAGCTCCAAACCTTCTCTCCACCCCCCAGAAATATCCTTTGCCTTTAGACAGAATCCTCAATGAACCAATCCTCAACCAACCACAGTGTCCTCTGATGGCATTGTAGGAAATACAAAGTCTTTTAGATATATGCAGCATTCTATAAAATACACTACTCCTAAAAAGTGGGTAAAGGCCAGATTTCTTTAATGACATTCCAATTATAATATCATGCTCTATTCTTTCAGTGAGGTTAAATGCAGACCACCTTGAAATACATATTACCAAAGCAACCACTAACGGCTTCTGTGTTCTTCCACACAAGACTCAATCCTGCTTTTCTCTACATTCCTTCTTCGTCATCATTCCTCTCTTCCATTCACTTGTTTTATCTTTTCCCCCTTCTTTGCAATTTTCCCCCATGGCCTTCACCAATACAAATATGAGCTTTGTTCAAATCTGCTGATGACATTGAATGAAGGTTTACTTCCTGATGCAAGAATTTGCTAACACAGGCCCAGAGAATATCAAACAAATAATTTAATTTTGAAGATGTTAGTGAGATAAAGCAGCATGGTATAACTCTAAAGGTCAAGGTTGATATAGAGAGTAAGGATCTATGATGTAAAGATGGATAGGCTGATTTTTAGATGGAACAAATTGGCCCTGATGCTAGTTCCAAAAAAGAAGTTCCCCCCAATACTTTAAATGTAGGTCACTAGATATGGAGACATCCATTGTACAACCCAACACTATGATGTATGTGGTTGATTTCATTAAAAAGTTTATTTCTGAACTTTATAGATATATCCAGTATATCTGAATTCTATATATCCTTTACATTCTGCACTTAAAATGTACTTGCTCACATTACCATATAGTCATCTAATCACAGAAGCCCTGGTCTGTTCTCTAAGAGCAGACTAGGCAAGCAGCTTCTTTTAATGACTTGGGCTCAGAGGTTTTCTACAATAAAAAATTCAACTGAATTGTTTACAGAAGGAAATCTAGGGCACATTACCCTAGGCCCGGATATCTCAGAAACATTTTTGAAGGATGAGACGGTACTGCCACAAGAGAAAGCTGACATTTCCCAATCCATTCTAATACTTCATTATATATCGACAAATTGTTTCAGTCAGATAATGCAACCAGTCTTCATTCTGGACTGAGACATGATGTGCTCCTTACAAAGTCAGAAAAAAATCATAGAAAGCTAGAAAGATTCCTGGTTAATTTTTAGCAGAAAACAATGCCTTGACTGGGTAGCGGAAAGACGTATGTCAATGAGAGAAAAATATATACATACCTTCTGAAGACTGTGCATATTCACTGCAGTTAGAGTAACTTACCTTTCTGTCTTTTCTGTGTGTAGTCTCGTGCTGACCATTTTCTACCAGGAGTGGTTTGTATTTATGATATGGAATAAACTTGGGAGGATAAGAAAGCATTATACCACCATTTAGGATAAAAAGCTTTCCTAATGCATCCTACACAGGCACACTGGAGGGAAAATAAAGAGCATACAGCACAATTCCCCAGATACTCTGGAGGGGTCCATAACTGCCTATTTCTGAGTTAAACAGTATTTCCAAATCATAAATGTGGAAACAGGACTTTCAATAAGACCAAGTACTTGGAAAAGAACAATCTGATGTCAAACTTTCTGCAGATCCTGTGTCTTTTGCTTTACAGATAGAGATGTGTATGCTTACATTTAGAGGAATGAGAATCAAATATTTTTCTCTCTACATGGATAGAGTCCCCACTTGTTTCTCCAGGTATATCTTAAGTGACTGATGGAGCATATGAAGATAAAAAGCTATGAAAAAAACGGGAACAGACCAAGAGGCAACCACACACATGAAAAAATAAAAGTTGAGAAATAAGGATTCAAGGAAAACCAAATAAACATGATAGATATGGCATTGTGATCAGTGCCTGCTCCCACTTAGGCAACCATATGACTTTACCATTTGCTCGGATAACACCATGCATCTTTTTTATAAAACCAAGAGGCCACTGACTAAAAGTTGAGATTGTAAAATAAACTCCTACCATGAACACTACATTTAGAAAATTGGGAGATTAGCAGGACCCACTACATCATGGCTTTAAGCAAATCTCTTTGCAAAAGGTATTCAGAAAATTCAGATGTTTGCTCATCTTTAAAAATAGCCATGTCAGGAAAATAACACAAAATGGAAGTGGAGACACAGATTACAGATTCCCATAGTATTGAGGTATCTCCACCATCAATTCTAGAATCACCTTCATGAAATCTGTCTTCTAGAATTAAACATTCTCATGTGCCTGAGGCATTGCTAGTGCACAAGATAACAACCACCCCTCTTCCAATATGAACCACATACACACATACATACGTATAAATATACTCCTACAATAGAAATCATACATAAACAGAATGACTATGTACATATAAACCAAGTAGATATTAATATGTTTAGCTAGAGGAAATTTTTTACATTTGCAAAACACCTGAGAACGCTTTAAATATCTCTAGTTAGAAAAAATAATAGACTCTGAATATCTTCATCATTTGTAAAATCTAAGAAGTTCTCTATACTCAGAATTTTGAAGAAATAGCTACATTCCTTAAATATCCTCTAAATTCTAGACAATGAAAATGGGAAAGTCTCAAAATTGTTATCCAGATGACTTAATTAATGAAAAATTAAACTCCTTAGAGCAAAAATATTGTCTGAATTGTTTTTTGCTGCTCAGCCACACACAAACCAATCTAAAGGAAAAACACAGGGAGTAGGCAAATGGGAAAACATCCAGTAATGTTGAGCAAGAAATGCCTCTTTGCTCTTCCACTAAGAGCACCCGTCCTTTACTTTCCAAGCCTCTGTAGGAGGAAGTTGCTTACAAATCTTTCAGAAGAGCCATCTTTTTACATATTTCCCTTTAAAATTTCTCTAAGCCTCTAAACTCTGAAAAAACTCCCAAGTATAAAAAGGTTGTACTCACGGTCATTGCACTGGTTTCCAGAATATGAGGTCATGGAACAGTCACAGGTGAAGCCTTCCCACTGCTGCATACAGACCCCCTGGTTGGCACATGAATCTTCCTGGCAGGTGGTACTTGGTCCTAGCAATTCATAAGAAGGAGGGAAGAGAAGAAAAAAAGGAGAGAGAAGTGTTAATAATTAATCAAATTCAAAGGACTCACTTGAATTTGCTACTCTCATGCCCCCAAACATTCAAAAACACAACTGCCAAAAATTTCAACTCTGTATCATGCAACAAGAGTCAGTATGTACAAAAGACCACAGCAGTGCACACTTAGCCACAAACTATCAACAGTTACACACAGAAGGGAGAGGGCTGAACACACTGTTCTCTCTTAAGCAGACTTTGCAAAAGAGCTTCATCTCTACCATCCAACTAGAAAGATACTTCATTTGGAGAATGGTCTTTCTAAATGTATAATCATAAAGCAGAAAAAATTATTCCCATGATTCTTATGAATTAAGGCATAAAAGTCGCTAAAGTTTACTTTATGACATTAAAAAATGTTTGATGATATGAAGAGGAGCATAGCACAGCCAACGTGTATTGGTGTTTTGTAGGTGGTAAGTACTGGGTACTAAGCTACTTTGTCTACAGTATCATATTGTGCTCCCCAGTGACATGAAGAGGTAAGTAATTATGATCATCCATTTCACAGATTAAAAGAAAAAAAAAAACCTAAGCTCATGCAAATGAAATAATTTACCCACAGTCACATATCAGGAAATGAAAGGACCCTGATATCCAACTTAGGTAAATGATCTCTGAGACCCAAGTTCTTAACTATATTAATTGTTTTTTAAAGGTTACTTCTCAGACCATCACTTGGGAAGTTGTTAGAAATACATGTTATTGGGCCCCAGACCTACTGAGCCAGAAACGTAGGAAAGAGGCACAAATTTGTGTTTCCACAAGCTTTCAGGAAATTGTGAAGCAGCCTAAAATTTGAGAACCGGTGTACTGCATCATGCCACTGCTATAGGCTCATAGAAAAGTGTATTCAAAAGCAGTGTTCACATGACAAATGATACAAAAGAGAAATATTTAGGAGATAGGAAGAGAATATTAGAAATTACCTTTATTTAAATTTTTTATTATTTCTATTTTTGTGTATCTTCCATAAGCAAGCACTATATAAGTATTCCATTCTCAAAATATTTTCTAGATATGAGTGAGCAATTGAAAAAGGTTAGTGATCTTTACCATACAGATTATCATTAAAATTTATCTTTAGGTCGGCCTGGGGCCTCTCCTTAACCATCCTCTCCTTTTCATTTCTATCTTCTGCCTTAACCTTGGGATTATATATATAAACCCGCACCTTTGAAATTATCTGAGCTAACAGAAAAAAACTCCTAGAGATCCTCAGCAAAGGAGGTGAGCCCTTTGACTCATCAAATGTATTACTCAGGAGATGATGCAATAGAAGCAGTTGACAGAGTAAGAATATATCCACTGCAATAAGTGCATATTTCACAATTTCCAAGCAAAGCCTCACACAGGCACAGAATGTTGAAACGTATGCATGCAGAGTCCTAAGGATGCATGTTCAAAAGAGATGTGTGACTACAAAGGGTTTGTCTTCTGGGTGGCAAGACATTTTGTATTTATTCATAAGGGGGGAAGCAGTACAGACCGTCACTCCTAATACAAAGCTATTAGGATATGACAGGAGAAAGTTCAAGACAATTACTAACACTAGGGAAGCCGCACTGCTGCTGGGTCTCTGCAGCTCCTATATGCCATGTGGTTCCCCCATGTGGAGATGAAAGGAGGTTCATGGTCATGTTCTCAGTGGGTCTTAAACTTGAGCATTGTGTAGTACAAGTTTCATTAACAATGGCAAATCAGGACAGCTTCTTTCAAAGGATAAAAGTTTCTGAGAAGTCCACGGGGCTCCCTGACCAAATAGCTCTTACCAGACAATGGATTAGTAATTCAATTGTACTCAAGAATCAGAAACACATGGCAGGCTTTCTCTTGAAAGGCAGAAGAACAGAGAAAAACTTTGGGAAAACACAATAATTCCTTGCATGTTGACTGAATCTGAAGACAAAGGCTTTTCCATGCTTTTGCCTTTCTCTCTAACTAGGTAAATTTTCACTATTTTCCAAGGACCGGTTCTAATGCCTCCTCCATTCCCTAGTCATTTCAACAATTCTCCTGCTTCTTAGTGGCCACAGCACTTATTATCTGCATCATTAACATTTATGTCTGATAATATTCAATTTAACACTTTATTACACATTGTGCTGTCCTCTGCTTATATAATCCTATAATTGTTTCATTTTTTTGGTATTTGTCCCCGTAAGATTGAATGCTGCCTGCTGTTAGAAATCATAATGTGCTTTGATTATATCCTTGATGCATTAAGTGTGCTGTGCCAGATACAGAGAAAGCATTTTCAGTAAATGTTGGACTGATCTGAATTGCAGCACTTTGATTTGCCTATGTCTCGTACAGTCAAAACCTGAGCATGGGTAAAATGTCTGTGCTCCACAAAGTAAGCAATCTGTCCTATTGGTTGAAGGTTGGTCAGGAACCCAGAACAGAGGGAATTATAGGTTATTTTCAAATTCCACAGGATTCGTTTCACATGCACTAAGGGGTGAGTGCCCCACAGAACCAGAAAATCCTCCAAGACTGACTATACTGTAATCCCCTCAGAAGCAAGAGCCATTTCGGTGAGGGAGGACCAGAAGAACCTGCAATGACCTCTCATTGATCTGAGAGACTACACTTGAACTTCCTAGTAAGGCTGAGGTCCTAGGGCCGCTGTCCCATTCTCCAGCCTCATTTCCTACTATTGGCCCCCAGCTCATAGTAATCCCACCATCCCTTTCTCCTTCCAGTCCCTCTCTACCACAGTCCCTCTCTCACAGTGTGAGCCCCATGTCAGCAGCACCTATATCACCCAGGAGCCTGTAAGACATGCCCCTTTTCAGGCTCCACCCAGACTTATTAGATGGGGGCAGGGCTCAGGAATCTGAGCTATAACAAGGCCTCTGGGTATGCTGAGGCCTGCTCATCTCCTAGGACCTCCACTCTAACACTTCAAGACCATCCCTACATCCTACTTTCAAGATGCTCTGCTCTTGCTCTACCTACAGCCTGGAATGTCTTTCCTGCAGATTTCTGGTATAAAGCAAGAGCTGAGAAAATATTGTTAAATAAAAAAAAAGCAAAAGAACCAAAAAAGCCAAAACAAAACAAGAAAACAAAGAAGACATTCTTTTATGACTCAAAGCCAAGTGGTTTTCTTAACTAACAATTTATCCATAAAAGTTACCAATATCATCTCATACAAGCAATTTTCTAATTGGAACCACTTTTGGGAAGAGGTAGTGGTAGTGATGGTGATATTTAATTGACCACATTTCCTCTCTTGGTTTAACTATTAAACTCATCCGATCTCACCAGATACTGAGACAAGGACTCATGTCCCCATGTAAGACAGTAAGAACTGCTGAATGAATAAGAGTTTGGAGTAGACTCTTAAGACACCTTCCAGATGAAAACATAAGCTCCTATTCTTATTTCTAACTTCATAAAGTACATTCTTCCCTGAACAGATATTTTAAATCTATATCTATTTCTCATAGATAGCAGGGTCTCCAAAATTGGAGAGAGAAAGAAAGAGAGATTAAGGAAACATACCAAAATGCTCTGAAAAAGAAAATCTGCAACAATGCTTCTAAATGCATATCACTGATGTAAAATGATCTTGTACAAATCAGAGAGAGGATATAACAATAAAATCAAGAGGTTTACATAGCACTTATCATGTGCCAGACATTGTACTAAGTGTATTTCAGATATTAATTAAATTAGTCTTCATAAACTGATAATGAATCAATTAGAAATATTAAAGAATTAGAAAACAGAAATGGTTTTCTCATGGAAGATATCCAGAACTTCAAAACTAAAGGAATTTTTTGGGGGTGCCTGGGTGGCTCATTTGGTTAAGTGCGTGACTCTTAGTTTCAGCTCAGGTCATGATCACATGGTTTGTGAGTTTGAGCTCCATGCTAATGGTGCAGCACCTGGTTGGGATTCTCTCTCCATCCTTCTCTCTCTCTGCCCCTCCTCTGCTTGCTCTCTCTCTCACTTTCAAAATAAATAAATGAACTTTAAAAATTACAAAAATAAAGGAAGTTTTTACTGACGATCAAGTGGGAAGGCAAGGATTTCAAAAAAGTAAATTAAGGGGCGCCTGGGTGGCTCAGTCGGTTAAGCATTGGACTTCGGCTCAGGTCATGATCTCAGGGTTCATGTGTTTGAGCCCTGCGTCGGGCTCTGTGCTGACAGCCAGCTCAAAGCCTGGATCCTGCTTCAGATTCTGTGTTTGTCTCCCTCTCTCTTTGACCCTACCCTGCTCAGCTGTCTCTCTCTCTCAGAAATAAAACATTAAAAATTTTTTAAAAAAGAAAAGAAAAGATAGAACAGTTAGGTGCTTTTTTTTTTTTTTTTTTTTTTTTTTTTTTTTTTTTTTTTTTTTTTTTTAAGTAGAAGAGTGAGGTCTCAAATCCAAGTTTGCCAGCTCCAAAGCTGAGCCACCTAACCTCTACGGATATGTGTGAGCCAGAGGATGTATGCATGTGTGTGTGTGTGTGTGTGTGTGTGTTGCCATTGGATTAACAAGAGAAACTCAAATAAGGTATTTCTAATCTATAATCAAAGATGACATTTTAATGTAAAAATGTATGGTTTTTAAGAAAAATTTCCAAATGCCATTTCAATTCAAAATTCAATTAAAAATTAACAGGAAGATCTAGTTTTGTCCAACTATATATAATATCAGAACAAAATTCTGTATCAAATGCATACTTATAAATATAACAGACATTCCTAAGATCAATAATAATTTTTCCCAAAGCATTCTTTCAAATCAGCCTAAAATTGCAAATATTCTAAGATAACATAAATTTTCAGAATTATATATTTTAGCATGTTTTCAAATTATTGTTAATAGCTTAAAACTGTACTAAACCTTTAGGAAACCCTTGTATAGACATGGTGTATACTACTATTGCATTTTATATGTAACCAATCCTCACTAAAACTGCCACATATTCTTTGGAGAAAAGGTGGCAACTTTTTTTATAGTAGGAAGTGACAAGGCAACAGAAACATGAGTGAAAAGACTAAGCAAGTCCTCAATGCTGCTAGTACTTCAGTTTCTAACTCTCAGCTCTGTTTTTAGTTCACAAAAAAGCATCACATTGTGTCTTTTTATTTTGTTTTGTTTTCAGATGATACCTCATGGCTGCCACGAAATTCCCATCGCTCTGCCTGAACCTGGGATTGTTGTTTTCTCTGTAAGAACTGTCCCACACAGTCATTTCATGCCTGTTACTGCTAAAATCAGTACCTGCAAACTGATTCAGTCAACTCCTCTTCATGGTCTAGAAAACCAAAAGTTGACAGACTTGTCTTTTATGACTTGTAGGTGCTTGAGATAGAAGTGCTGCCTGAAGCACAGAACACTTCTACGAGAGTGCATTTTCCCTCTATTATTGCCCAGGTAGGACTTAACCAAACCTATGCTTCAAACATTCCAACTTAACATAAATATTGCTAAACCAGCACCAGCTGTCTTGGCCATATTGGGGCGTTAGGACTGGTGATGAGGGGAGTCTGGGGGGTGATACATCTGTCCTGATTCCCTATACCCATTTATCCTAAAAGGCCAAGGCTGATGGCTCAGTGGTAGGCATGAGGCAAGGATAGCTTAATAATATTAATTGTCTTTAATCACAAAACATGAGGTGTTTGTCATAGGATTCAGAATCTATGACTGAATCTGAATGTGGAAGCATCTTCACAGTAGCCCTCTGTGCCAGACAAAGTGTCTGTCTGTCCCTGACAAAGTATAGCTACAGTGGGAGGAGCCTTATGAGAGTTGCCATGACTGTTCAGAGATCCCATCTGTCACCTGCAACTTTATTTTCTACTGTTGATAACTTGTCTACTTTTACATTTTCGAATTTACATTGTTTCACAGAGGAAGAAGGAGAGAGGAGTAAGTGAGTGGGAAAGAATAAAAAGAAAGAATAGAAAAAGCAAGATG
Source organism: Hyaena hyaena (assembly GCF_003009895.1). Classification (NCBI taxonomy): domain Eukaryota; kingdom Metazoa; phylum Chordata; class Mammalia; order Carnivora; family Hyaenidae; genus Hyaena; species Hyaena hyaena. The sequence goes on from NW_024081649.1 coordinate 51,002, forward strand.
AATACACATATATACATATGTGTATGTTCGTATATGCATGCACAAGACCATTACATCCTTTCTGAGCAATCGATAGTCTCAACTGCTAAAATATAAGGATTTAAATGCTGAGTTTTCAGGGATGGTGTTTATAACATTAGGGATAGCCTACTTAGTTAGCTTAACATACATCTTGGTCCCTGCAGCAAAGATCCCTCTTGTTTTCAGAGTGGTTCTACATTTATAGTGTTGGGTCCTCTTGGCTTTTCTGAAGACAGTCATTTACAGACAACATAAGATTGTCATCCCCTTTAACTGGTAGAAACCCAATTCACTTCTATTTAATTTTAAAATAAGAAAGCAATGATCCTTAAATGTATCAAGTGTCCTTCACTGAGAGCTACCTGAGAAGTGAATGGTCTAGTTGACCTTATGGTAGATGCCATACCATATGGTAGAAGCCAGAGAATAGGATCTTAAAAATTATTATAAAATGTCATTGTCAGAAAGACCTAAGAGCAGCTGTGTTTCCAAGATCTTACTTTTTTGTCTTGAAGGTGGGATCTATGCCTTCCTAATGCTCAGAAAGGCATCAAAATTATACCTAGCAAGCATGCTCAGCTATTTATGGTTTCCTCTTCTCAAATGAAGGTTCAAAAATGTGACCTGGTTAGGATAATGAGTGAAATAAACTAATAATAAAATCTAACATTTTGGGGACACTAAGGAGAACAGATGTATTATCAAAACTGCTCCAATATACTCATCATATACTGAGTATAAAATAAGTCAAGATGGGCATGGAAATTGGTTGACACCAAGATACTCTCATGAGGTCTTTATCTCCAATGGCCTTTGACCAGTTCTGTGTAGGTAAGCATTTAACAACCGCCAGCACCACAACAAAACTCTGATCTGTAACATTTCTCTAACCTGATTTCCATAATGTAAAATAATCCTACCACGGCCAATTTCAAGCTAATACATGTTACATAATGTCAACCAGCATGAAAAACTCCTGAAAATTCCTGCACTGGTAGTACCTCTAGTACAGCACTGCCCTTGATGGCTGCTGAACTGCAAAGTTGTATACTTTGTAAGTAAAGCAATTTATTCATGTGACACTTCCATGACAATGGAGGGTAGCAGTGGACGACTGCTTCTGTTGGAGTATTTGCCAAGGTGAGAGAATGTCTAGCATCATAAAATCTTCTTGCTCAATCCACCCTAGTTTCAGAGGGTGCCTGGGCCATAAAGGTCAAATGATTAGATCATTTCTATTTTTTAAAATCATGAGCAGCTTGTCAAAAAGTCAATGCTGCCTCGGAAACTGTAAACTGAGGTCTTATTTTCTGATATTCCTTCTTTTTTCGGCATTGGTGTAGTGGTCTGTTGGGGTAGTAGAGGGCATTTTTTAAAAGAAAGAAGATAGGTTTCAAAGTGTAAGCTCAAGGAAAAGACAGCGGACTTAAAAATATTTTATTTTTTTGTCAAATTTTATTTTATTTTATTTTATATTTTACAAATATTTTATTGTCAAGTTGGTTTCCATATAACACCCAGTGCTCATCCCCACAAGTGCCCTCCTCCATGCCCATCTCCCCCCTCCCCCCCCGACACTCATCAGGCCTCAGTTTGTTCTCAGCATTCAAGAGTCTCTCATGGTTTGCCTCTCTCCCTCTACCCCACCATTTCCCGCCTTCTACTCCCCTATGGTCCTCTGTTAAGTTCCTCCTAATCCTCCTATACGTGCAAACATACGGTATTTGTCNTAAAAATTTTTTAAAAAAGAAAAGAAAAGATAGAACATTTCTGTTTTTTTTTTTTTTTTTTTTTTTTTTTTTTGTCTGTAAGGCCTCAACATAAGAAGTAGAAGAGTGAGGTCTCAAATCCAAGTTTGCCAGCTCCAAAGCTGAGCCACCTAACCTCTACGGATATGTGTGAGCCAGAGGATGTATGCATGTGTGTGTGTGTGTGTGTGTGTGTGTTGCCATTGGATTAACAAGAGAAACTCAAATAAGGTATTTCTAATCTATAATCAAAGATGACATTTTAATGTAAAAATGTATGGTTTTTAAGAAAAATTTCCAAATGCCATTTCAATTCAAAATTCAATTAAAAATTAACAGGAAGATCTAGTTTTGTCCAACTATATATAATATCAGAACAAAATTCTGTATCAAATGCATACTTATAAATATAACAGACATTCCTAAGATCAATAATAATTTTTCCCAAAGCATTCTTTCAAATCAGCCTAAAATTGCAAATATTCTAAGATAACATAAATTTTCAGAATTATATATTTTAGCATGTTTTCAAATTATTGTTAATAGCTTAAAACTGTACTAAACCTTTAGGAAACCCTTGTATAGACATGGTGTATACTACTATTGCATTTTATATGTAACCAATCCTCACTAAAACTGCCACATATTCTTTGGAGAAAAGGTGGCAACTTTTTTTATAGTAGGAAGTGACAAGGCAACAGAAACATGAGTGAAAAGACTAAGCAAGTCCTCAATGCTGCTAGTACTTCAGTTTCTAACTCTCAGCTCTGTTTTTAGTTCACAAAAAAGCATCACATTGTGTCTTTTTATTTTGTTTTGTTTTCAGATGATACCTCATGGCTGCCACGAAATTCCCATCGCTCTGCCTGAACCTGGGATTGTTGTTTTCTCTGTAAGAACTGTCCCACACAGTCATTTCATGCCTGTTACTGCTAAAATCAGTACCTGCAAACTGATTCAGTCAACTCCTCTTCATGGTCTAGAAAACCAAAAGTTGACAGACTTGTCTTTTATGACTTGTAGGTGCTTGAGATAGAAGTGCTGCCTGAAGCACAGAACACTTCTACGAGAGTGCATTTTCCCTCTATTATTGCCCAGGTAGGACTTAACCAAACCTATGCTTCAAACATTCCAACTTAACATAAATATTGCTAAACCAGCACCAGCTGTCTTGGCCATATTGGGGCGTTAGGACTGGTGATGAGGGGAGTCTGGGGGGTGATACATCTGTCCTGATTCCCTATACCCATTTATCCTAAAAGGCCAAGGCTGATGGCTCAGTGGTAGGCATGAGGCAAGGATAGCTTAATAATATTAATTGTCTTTAATCACAAAACATGAGGTGTTTGTCATAGGATTCAGAATCTATGACTGAATCTGAATGTGGAAGCATCTTCACAGTAGCCCTCTGTGCCAGACAAAGTGTCTGTCTGTCCCTGACAAAGTATAGCTACAGTGGGAGGAGCCTTATGAGAGTTGCCATGACTGTTCAGAGATCCCATCTGTCACCTGCAACTTTATTTTCTACTGTTGATAACTTGTCTACTTTTACATTTTCGAATTTACATTGTTTCACAGAGGAAGAAGGAGAGAGGAGTAAGTGAGTGGGAAAGAATAAAAAGAAAGAATAGAAAAAGCAAGATGAATACACATATATACATATGTGTATGTTCGTATATGCATGCACAAGACCATTACATCCTTTCTGAGCAATCGATAGTCTCAACTGCTAAAATATAAGGATTTAAATGCTGAGTTTTCAGGGATGGTGTTTATAACATTAGGGATAGCCTACTTAGTTAGCTTAACATACATCTTGGTCCCTGCAGCAAAGATCCCTCTTGTTTTCAGAGTGGTTCTACATTTATAGTGTTGGGTCCTCTTGGCTTTTCTGAAGACAGTCATTTACAGACAACATAAGATTGTCATCCCCTTTAACTGGTAGAAACCCAATTCACTTCTATTTAATTTTAAAATAAGAAAGCAATGATCCTTAAATGTATCAAGTGTCCTTCACTGAGAGCTACCTGAGAAGTGAATGGTCTAGTTGACCTTATGGTAGATGCCATACCATATGGTAGAAGCCAGAGAATAGGATCTTAAAAATTATTATAAAATGTCATTGTCAGAAAGACCTAAGAGCAGCTGTGTTTCCAAGATCTTACTTTTTTGTCTTGAAGGTGGGATCTATGCCTTCCTAATGCTCAGAAAGGCATCAAAATTATACCTAGCAAGCATGCTCAGCTATTTATGGTTTCCTCTTCTCAAATGAAGGTTCAAAAATGTGACCTGGTTAGGATAATGAGTGAAATAAACTAATAATAAAATCTAACATTTTGGGGACACTAAGGAGAACAGATGTATTATCAAAACTGCTCCAATATACTCATCATATACTGAGTATAAAATAAGTCAAGATGGGCATGGAAATTGGTTGACACCAAGATACTCTCATGAGGTCTTTATCTCCAATGGCCTTTGACCAGTTCTGTGTAGGTAAGCATTTAACAACCGCCAGCACCACAACAAAACTCTGATCTGTAACATTTCTCTAACCTGATTTCCATAATGTAAAATAATCCTACCACGGCCAATTTCAAGCTAATACATGTTACATAATGTCAACCAGCATGAAAAACTCCTGAAAATTCCTGCACTGGTAGTACCTCTAGTACAGCACTGCCCTTGATGGCTGCTGAACTGCAAAGTTGTATACTTTGTAAGTAAAGCAATTTATTCATGTGACACTTCCATGACAATGGAGGGTAGCAGTGGACGACTGCTTCTGTTGGAGTATTTGCCAAGGTGAGAGAATGTCTAGCATCATAAAATCTTCTTGCTCAATCCACCCTAGTTTCAGAGGGTGCCTGGGCCATAAAGGTCAAATGATTAGATCATTTCTATTTTTTAAAATCATGAGCAGCTTGTCAAAAAGTCAATGCTGCCTCGGAAACTGTAAACTGAGGTCTTATTTTCTGATATTCCTTCTTTTTTCGGCATTGGTGTAGTGGTCTGTTGGGGTAGTAGAGGGCATTTTTTAAAAGAAAGAAGATAGGTTTCAAAGTGTAAGCTCAAGGAAAAGACAGCGGACTTAAAAATATTTTATTTTTTTGTCAAATTTTATTTTATTTTATTTTATATTTTACAAATATTTTATTGTCAAGTTGGTTTCCATATAACACCCAGTGCTCATCCCCACAAGTGCCCTCCTCCATGCCCATCTCCCCCCTCCCCCCCCGACACTCATCAGGCCTCAGTTTGTTCTCAGCATTCAAGAGTCTCTCATGGTTTGCCTCTCTCCCTCTACCCCACCATTTCCCGCCTTCTACTCCCCTATGGTCCTCTGTTAAGTTCCTCCTAATCCTCCTATACGTGCAAACATACGGTATTTGTCCTTCTCTGCCTGACTTATTTCGCTCAGCATAACATCCTCAGGTTCCATCCATGTTGCTACACATGGCCAGATTTCATTCTTTCTCATTGCCATGTAGTATTCCATCGTATAAATAAACCACATCTTCTTGATCCATTCATCTGTTGATAGACACTTAGGCTCCTTCCGTGGTTTGGCTATTGTTGAGAGTGCTGCTATGAACATTGGGGTACATGTGCCCCTATGCATCAGCACTCCTGTATCCCTTGGGTAAATTCCTAGCAGTGCTATTGCTGGGTCATAGGGGAGTTCTATTGTTAATTTTTGAGGAACCTCCACACTGTTTTCCAGGTGAGCTGCACCAGTTTACATTCCCACCCAAAAGCAAGGGAATCAAGAGCAAAAATAAACTATTGGGACTTCATCAAGATTAAAAGCTTCTGCACGACAAAGGAAAAATATTTTGTTTTAAAGGACATTGTACAAACATCATCTAGAAGTTAGTGAAAGAGTATTGACATAGACACCATCTACCATAAAGTCAGCTAGGGGACATTCTCAGACACCGTCTGGTCACCTGTGTGATGCCTCTGCTTCAGAAATAGACAAGTCTGTACTCATACCATTTGGCACAGTAAGAAAGAGGTCACAGGCTTTATTTTTTTATTTTTTTTTTATTTTTTTTATTTTTTATTTCTAGGAGAGAGAGAGAGAGAGCGTGAGCAGGGGAGGGTCAGAGAGAGAGGGAGTCACAGACTGAAACAGGCTCCAGGCTCTGAGCTGGCCGTCAGCACAGAGCCCGACGCGGGGCTCGAACCCACGAACCGCGAGATCATGACCCAAGCGAAAGTCGGACGCTCAACCGACTAAGCCACCCAGGCGCCCTGGTCACAGGCTTTAAAACTCAGCTTTACCACTTACTAGCAACGTGACCCTAGGCTAGCCACTTAAATTCTCTGAACCTGAGTTTACCCATCTGTAGAATGAGACAGAAATCATCACTATCTCATATGATGTGAAGATTAAATGAGATAATATATGCAAGCCTATAAAGTCATCTTTAAGTCACAAGGTCATGGTCGTAATGGAGACACAAAATACCAAGTCTTTAGCATATGCATATACTAGGTAAACCCTTAATAATGGGTATTATCAACTCTTTTGGAAAGCAGAATCAAGTTCTATCCATTTTAGTTGGGCAGGAGTCCAGAATCAAGACACTTTAAGGTAGTAAGTCCTAACTGCCCAGCTCTCTTGTGAGAAGCCTCTGTCATGCAGTGCTGAGGGACAAAAGGCATATTTAATTCCTGTGTCTCATTATTTCCTATAATGTAGATCATTTCTGAGGGACTGATTTCTATTAGGTCCAATGCTACATTTTACATTTTATAATGTAAAATACAATGGAGAATACGATAAAACCCTTAGCTTTGGGGAAAATTAAGTGGGAAACTATACTCCTCACAGGAAAGAAAGAAAGGAAGGAAGGAAGGAAGGAAGGAAGGAAGGAAGGAAGGAAGGAAGGAAGGAAGGAAGGAAGGAAAGAAGGAAGGAAGGAAAGGGAAGGGAAGGGAAGGGAAGGGAAGGGAAGGGAAGGGAAGGGAAGGGAAGGGAAGGGAAGGGAAGGGAAGAAAAAAAGGTTGGAGAATTAAAATTCTCCTTATCTATTAAAAGTGCTTGATGCCAACTCTCATCTAAAATTACTTACAATAATCTTCACATTTTTAAGGCATTCGAGCCCAATCATTCATTCACTTACTCAAGATAAAAAGAACTCAGAACTACATCTAATCAATCCTCCATACCCCACTCCACCTGCCCACCATCTGGACAGAAGAACAAATCACATTTCTAGAAAAGAAGCCATTCAACTCCAGAAATAGAGCCTTTTAAGGGGAATTATAGTGGAATGTGGGGAAAACATATTCTTATTAATCACCCACCCCAATAAAAAGCTATTCTTTTATTTCTTATAGTCTATAACTCATTTGTTTCACTCCCAACAGGTCAAATGTAATGTTTCTGTCATAGCTGTATGACCCCTTTCTTATTTGAAATCTTTTAAGGGATATCGCTTAAAATAAAAAGGAATTCGAATATTGCTTCTAAAAGGTCCACAGACATTGTCACTCTAGTCAAGGGACCGTGAATCTCAGGGTACCTCCTGAGATTCCTAACTTGGAGAGATGCAAAGTCTGGCCTGACTCACAGCTATCAATAAAGTTCTTCCTTGACACCTTTTGTCATCGTGTGTAAACCTATCTGCTATGAAACACAGTAACATAGTCAGGAAACAATCAGGAGAAAAAGTTCATTTTCTTCCTCATTCCTCAGAGGTCTCCTCTGGGAGGGAAACATGTTTACTTCCTTAATCACCTAAAGTAACAGGTGTCAGGTTCAAGCCTCTTCCCTCAACCTTAGAATATGCTACTTCCCTCCTAACTCTGCTCTGTTTCCAGTTCCTGTCCTTCCTATCCATTCTCCACCTGGTGTCAGAGTGATCTTGATAAAATGAGAAGCTGACCAAGTCCCTGTCCTCCTCACAGAGCCTTTAGGGTAATGCCCAACTCCTCACACAAAAAGGCAGGCATCACCTGCCTGCATACTACCATTCTAGCTTCACCTTTGATCACATCTCCATGTGCAAATTATTTCAGCCAAACTGAGCTTCAGGTTGGTCCTCAAACTGGCCAAACTCTTGAATCTGTTTCTATCTGCCATGTACCTCAAATATGTTTTCCTTCCAACTTGACTCAAACTCTGCCTGGGAAATATACCCTGAGCACCTACCATGACCACATGCCCCCATACCCCCACAGTCCAGCAGCTCTCACCTGTGTTCACACTGCACGCTCCTTCTCCATTCTAGAAGATCAGTGTTCACTCTGCATTGTCCTTCCTGGATGATCTCATTTTAATGCATCTGAAGTCAAACTATATCACACCTGTAATCTCAGTGCCTAGCTGAGTGCCTGATACATAGGAGTAGCTGAGTTCCTATTAAACTGAACAACACAATAACTGAATATTTCATTCATTAATTAATTAATTTAAAAAACTACACCACCCCAAACACAATGATAAAAGGACTCAGGCTGTTGGACTTGTCTAGATTCATCATGCCACTTCCTAGACCCCACTATTCTGCTTCTTTCTGAACACAGTTTGCCTTTACATTTCAACCTGTCTCATTTCTTGTCATATATTTTTACTGCCCTTCACACTTCATGGTAATGAGTACTATCTGTGCCCACAGGTTGTAGCTAAAAAACCAGCATGAGTAATGATCCAAACCCCAATGTCAGGAGAATAAAAAGTAAAGGGATTTACATCCTAAGGGTCTTTTGCCACAATATGGGGAAAGGGTACACTGACCCAAAATAATAATTTTTTTTAATGTTTTATTTATTTCTGAGAGAGAGAGACAGCATGAGCAGGGGAGGGTCAGAGTGAAAGGGAGATATGGAATCCAAAAGAGGCTCTAGGCTCTGAGCTAGCTGTCAGCCCAGAGCCTGATGTAGGGCTCGGACCCATGAACCGAGAGATTATGACCTGAGCCAAAGTCAGATACTCAACCGACTGAGCCACCCAGGCACCCCCGATGACCCAAAATAATTAGAAAAGATAGCAGGTCCTGCCACAAAGGGACTGTCCAGTCATCAAGAATGGAAGAGCATTTGGGTCAATACAATAATAACATAAACATACTGATGATTTGACTGATTCTATAAATGGGCAAGTTAAGATATTCCAAACTATTATGTCCCTAAACTTGTACTATACTTTGGTTGATAATTTATAATAGATATGGAAATCAACCAATTCTTTGTAAGATTCCTACAAACCATTTTTCCTTTGGATGGCAACTTTAAGATCATTTTGCAACATGGGGAGCTGTTATGTAAAAAGGCCTGTGCCGGGTTCTGAGGATTCAATATCCACATGGTTCTTACCATGAAGAATAAAGTCTCAGAGGAGATGCAGTCCTCTTCTTGTATCTAACAAATCTGATCATAACAAGCTTTAACGACCTTGGGTTGTCTCTTATTGTAGATCGAATCCTATCCCCTTCCCTCATTTACAGAGTGACATGCAGTAGACCTATTTTGACAAGTGAACAGAATTTCTGAAAACAACAACCTTCAGTATTACTGAAAGGACTCCTACATTCTTTGAAGTTGAAAGCCAAACAAAAAGAAAAAGAAAAAGAAGGAAATAGAAAGCTATTGTACAGCTACTTTGGACTTCAAAATACTAATCCAGTGTATGTTCTTTTCATTACTTTTATTATATATCAGCATATATATGAATCTGCTAAGAAGTGATGGAAAAAAAAAAGTTACAGAAAAATGGCTACAGAGAGACCTCATTTAGTTGATGTCCACCCAAGAGATGGACACTTGTATCCATCGCCCACATAGCATACAGCAAGTCACAGCAAAGTAACTGATCTTTTAGGTGAAGAGCAGTATTTTTAAAGCCACCCTGGTAAAAGCTTGTAACAAATTTTGCTAGTTGCAAACTTGCAGAACCCATACAAGGCTCAATCCCCTGCTGAACCAGCAGCCAAAAGATGTCTAAAATGCCTTCCTGATTTGCCATTCTGAGTCAAGTAGCCTGACACAACTTGACCAGTGGCCCATTACAGACTTTGGATGGAGCCTCTCTCAATGGCAGAAGGAGCAGTGACTGTGGTAGATATTCACTGGCATTGAACATGCAGGCTTTTTAAAGGGTATTCAGGATAAAACCGACACATCCTCTTCCCCAAGAGTACTTTTTCCTTTAGATCACAAAACAGGAAGTTAAGGTGCTCAACCAAAATCCCCGATAGGTAACATAAATCTCTAGAACATTTTAATGGCATTGATATCTTCCAAAGCCTAAAAATATTTCTTTCAAATGAGTTAAGAGAAAATGGCATTCTCTTTCATAAGGCCCAGGCCCTCAAAAGTCCTGATAAATGACCTCCCTGACCCAAAAAATTATAAATTAAGAACTCAAGAGGTCCTTTTTTCCCCCTTTTTTCTCTTTCCAAGCGTTGCCTTCCTCTAATGAATAAATTAAGAAGAGCCAACCCACCCATGGCAACTACTTGGAGAGGTGTTAACCATTTCCAGAAGTGGATTGATGCATTTGTGAGTTTCACACTACAGGATGCTGTCAAACCTCGTTAGTCCCCCCAAAATGGAATCATGTTCCCATCCCTCAAAGGTCTTGCTTTTGTTGTTTTGCATTCATTGATCTGGGTTTTCTGCCACTGTTTCTGAAGAACACAGGGTTCAGCCCCCTCCCCAAAACTGATGCTGCCCAAGAGGTGTGACAGCTTGAAGGCCCTTAAAGAAAAGATACCAAGGGTTACACAGGGCATCTCTCAGTCCAAAGTGGTAATGGCAACAAGAACCTTCTCTACCTTGCAGGTCAGCTTTGGTCAACGCAACTTTGTTAGCAAAAGAACAGAAAAGGCGAAAACAATAACCAGAGGTTAGTAAGAGGTAGAGTAAACCAGGGCAACATTACAGAAATGAAAATACAATTGGCATAACCAACATCACTCGAACAGACAAATAAAATGCTCTACAGATTCTCTGGAGACAGCACAGACAGGTGATGCATGGACCAGGGCAGAGCAGGCCTCGTCAGAGCCATGTCAGCAGAGCAAGGGGCAGGAGGACACTGGACTTGACAAAGCACAAGCAGTGGTAACAAGAGCCTTCCCACATCCACACAGCCAACCCCAAGGCATATGGTCCAGAAAAATGATTCTTTATGAGTCAGGATAAATATCAAAAAACAAGGGTAGTGTGTGGCCAGACTGACAGACACGTGTGCACAACCAGACCAAGCCCACAAAAATAATTCTGAACATCTAGGAGGTAAGTATGGAAGAGTCGCTTGGGCGCACTCCTTGTAATCTGCTGAAAATGCCACCGGAGAATGTGGAACTGAATGTGGAATGTGTGCATGAAGGTGACTTGGATCCTCCAAAGAGCTCCATTTGTTTGATTTGTGGGCATACAGCCAAACCCAAATGGCTGTGAGCAAAAAGGCACCAGACCAATGTCCTTTTTGTTTATTCATGCCAGTCTCGAAATGAAGCACGTGTGTTTCTCTCAGATGTTTACCATCTGCAATTGGGCAATCGCATTTCCAGCCAGTGCATGCCTCGGTCTCGCTGCAAAGCTGGCCTCAAGATAGAAAGATATATTTACCAGCTGAGACTAGAACCAGACATTATTTCAAAATCCCTAGCCCAAATTAAGAGGCTTCAAGTCACAGCCAGATGCTGGCTAGGCAGTCCGGAAATTGAGCTTAATTTCTGAAGTATATATTCTACATATATTAGAGACATAAAATCAAAACATAGCTCAAGATTTTTTTTTCTTTCTTACTATAAACATTTGAGAGGCAGAGTAGGGAATTAGTATGTTTTTTAAATTCATTCTGGATTCTTTGCACTTAGATATACAAGGGAAAATAATACATTTACTTGAAAAATCATTATCAATGACTTTGACAAGAACATATGATATATCCTGGCCTATATACCCCAGATAGAGGATAAAACACATTTACCATCTTGAAGAGATGCAGCTCTTTGGTGTCAGTAACAGATCCTCATCCCCTACCTACTTATTATTCTACATACAGAAATGATAAAACCAGGAAATGTATTCCATTTCCTATGATTGCCATGCTGCACCATACTGAAGGGCCTTCTCAAGGGGTCCATAGTATGTACAGAGATTCAGAATGAGAATGACATCTGTCTGCAGTCTCCCTAAGGTTCTGGGCTCCTCATTCTCCCCTCCCCACCTTCTTTGGCTTCATTTCCACAGTCCCCTAAGAGCTCCTGGGATCTCTTATAAGGGCTTATTCACATGGTGTAAACTTCCAATGGCAGTAATTTATGCCTTAACCCACTTTTTGGCCATTTTTCCTGGCCACTTAGGCTAATTATCCAAGTCATCTGTGTACAATAAACAAGGACATTCTTCCCTGAGCACTCAGCACCGCCCCCCCCACTTCATCCCACCCAGTGGGACGGTCATAATGCTCCATAGGTAATCACTGCAATTATCTCCATGGCAATAGAGTGCAGGGTTATTAGACCCAGGGGACTTGCCACAGATTCAGATGGTAGAACCATCAAGTCACAATATCTGGTGTTGGACAATCACCCATACTCAGAGGAAGGTCGGGGCCCCACCATAATGCATGTGATGAGTCATGCCAAACTGCACACAGAGATGTAGGGAGGGATGGGAACATTTCCCCCAATTTGATGGGTAATTTCCTTTTGCTAATGCTCTCACTGCTTCTCTTAAAGTTCTCTTAAGTGGACTCCATTCCCCTCTTTATACTGTACCTTTTAAGCCACTCTTATAAAAGTTAGTTTAGACTTCCTTTTAATCCAATACAAAGTTTTATTTCCTTACACCCCAAATTTTTATACTCTATAGAACTAGGCTTCCCATACAGTAGCCACAGACACATGTAGCTACTGAGGACTTGAAAGGTATGTAGTCTGAATTGAGGTGTGTTCCAAGTGTAAAATACAGACTCAGGTTTGAAGGTTAAATGTGAAAAAGGAAGGTAAAATGTGTTGCAAATATTTTTATACCATTACATGCTGAGAAGATAATACTTTGGATATGGTGGGTAAAGTTAAATAACATAAAATTAAAATCAGCTTTACTTGTTACTTTATATCTTTGTTACGAGTAGCTCCCATACTAGGAAATTTAAAATTACGTATGTGACTCACATTACGTTCCTATCAAGCAACGTTGCTACAGAGTTCAGTGGATGATTCCTATTCACTTATAAATCTGAAGAACGGATGGCATGATGATATCTAACATCTGAAGAGTACCTTATGCTTTTTCATGTGTGCTTTTATGTTTTAACTAGGTATAATTAATTATTGCAGGAGACTGTAATTTCTGTGATCCCACAATCTTTGAAACTAAGATATTTAATTTAATTCCCAAATGTTACATTTATCTCAGCATTGCCCTGAAAGAAGTAAGAGCAAGCCAAGGAGACAGCAATTCTTGATTTGAATGACAGTGTGGGTTTTCAGGAGAAGAAAGCAAAGTGGCTACTTTAAGAGCAGGGTGATTCCCAACCTCTAATTCGCTCAGGTGCACAGGCCACATGTGGTCCAGTGGATATAAGAAATTTCCTGGCCAAAGGAGAACTGGAGTGGGTTAGGGGGACAATCCATCCTTTTACTAGATCATATGGGAAGCTGACTTTCGGGCAAAGGGGAATGACTTCCATACTGCAAGTCAACATGTGAGGCTGATGGGAGGCTTTTATAAAGGTGGCAGCAAACCCAGAATGAAAGCTGGTTAAAGAACAGGAGCGATAAATGAGGTTGAATACATAGGAGATGGGTGAATGGGTTTGACATAGTAAGTCAAGGAGAGAGGAAAACACACACACACACACACCACACACACACACAATACGATATTGCACCCAGGACCACGAGGCTCAACCAGACAAAAGGATACACAGAGCCTGCTGACTCATCTGAGAGACATCTTTGCCTTTCAAGTTAGATAAGGGTCCCCTTTCCAGCCTACCCAAGGACCCTGGGGAGAGGAGGCTGAAAAGTGCTGCCCTCTGCTGGTTAAACTAGACTGTTTTCTTATAAAGAACTGTTGAACTCCAGAAGACCTGTAAAATTCAGTTAATATCTATCTTAAAGAGACAGTAGATCATCTACAGAAACAGGCTGAGCATGGTTTTGTTGTGCTGCACTGATGGACATGCAATGTTTATTAGATGTCTCACATGAGATAATATAGGCAAATAATAATCCTGTTTATTGAGTACCTACTATGTATGCACCAGGCATTTTATATGTAGCTCTGATTTACAGATCTTACTTTCCAAAGCAAGTTTTATTGCCCCAATTTGCAGGTGAGAATGATAGAGATCAGAGAAGTTAAGTAACTTGCCAAATGTCACACAATGAACAAGAGTCTCTACCTGGACCTAAATCCAAGTCTTTTCTAACATAGACATCCATGCTTTCCATGACATCATACCAAGGAACTGCCTAACAATGCCTGACATCCAGTAAGTATTCAATAAAGGTGAGTTCCCTTCCCTTATCATGGCATTCTGACATCATTTTCCAACCTCCTGCTGAGTTTGCATTAAATGATGCAATAGCTATTACAAACATTTCATTAATGGTGACACCCATGAAAAAGTCTCCCCATGTATAAAACATAAATAAAATAATGCCCTTTCAGCCATGCTGTAAGCAAAGGTACGAACAGGAGGGGTCTGATGTCAATGCCAGGGAAAGTCCTCTACTGGCAAGTATGTGACACTGGGAAGACATCTGCCAACACACATTCCCGGAGCCTGTGGCCCATGTCTTGACATACTGAACCAGTGACAGGAGGACACCAACGATGACGCAATGTCAGATGGCCAATGGGCATGAGAGGCGACTGGTAAACCAATAAGAAGGCACTGGCAGAGGCAGCAAAGAGGCTTTCGACAAGGCTTGTCGAACAAGGCTGTTGCTTAAAAAGAAAAGAGGCTGTACCTTCACAGCCACGCTCGATCTGTCCGCTCCGATGGAGGGCATCGTTGATGAGGTCTGGCAGGCGCCCATTCAAATCCACAGATGCCAGACAGCCCTGAAAGCCATCCCGGGAAGCCACCAGCTTTGGAAGGTTGCTGTACATGCCTTGGGCCAGACCTGCCATATAGAGGTCACCTGCAAAAGAAAGTAAGTAGCCGGAGCATATGAGTAAAGGGTATAGAAACCATGTCAACTAAAGCCAGTGCACCTTAGACCATTACACTTCTTGGATAACGATAATATAGCTGGGAGAGGGGCACCAGCATAAACAACTAATGACCAGAGTTTCTACACTGTAGATAGAGGAAACTAACATTCCTTATGTCATTCATTTTCTGCATGCGATCTCACAAATTTTAATCACCATATTCAGCCTATGAGGTAGGTATTGTTCTCACTTTATGATGAAGTAAAGAATAACAAGATTTTCAGCATAAACCACCATTTACTCAGTGCTTTTTATGTGCCTGTTGCCAATAAGATGTTGAGGATTTTATAGACATTATCCCATCAAAACTCATAAAAGCCCATAAAGGCAGCAACAATTATCCTCATTTTGCAAAAAAAAAAAAAAAAAAAAAAAAAAAAAAAAAAAGCTGAACAAGGCTGAGATTTTATCAAAGTCACCCAGGCAGTAAGTGATNAGATTTTCAGCATAAACCACCATTTACTCAGTGCTTTTTATGTGCCTGTTGCCAATAAGATGTTGAGGATTTTATAGACATTATCCCATCAAAACACACAAAAGCCAATAAAGACAAAAAAAATTAACAACAAAAAAAAAAAAAAAAAAAAAAAAAAAAAAAAGCATACAGAAGCTGAACAAGGCTGAGATTTTATCAAAGTCACCCAGGCAGTAAGTGATTCAGCTGAGATTCTAAAACCTACATATATATATATATATATATATATATACACGTACATATATATGTGTTATATGCGTGTATATATATATATATATATACATACATACATATATATGTATGTATCCTTTCCTCTGTTTTATGACCCCCCCACATTTTAACAACCATCACCTCACACTCAGCCCCCACATACCCCAGGTTTACAGAGAAAACGAATCATCCCTTGAGGAGTGGTTTAGGTAAAAATTGCATTTGGATATAATCTAATGTTGTAAAAATAGGATATGCATTATGTATCAAAAACACATAGCACTCCTAAACTTCAGTTTGCTTCTGAAAACAGCCTTTCTATTGTAAGAAATGTTTTAAACAGGAAAACCTTCTTTACAAGGTTTACCTTTCAAATCCAGATTTTTGGCACCGTTGATAACCTGAGTGACCACTTTGGTGTCCACTTTCAAGCTGTGGGTGTTACTGTTGTCTCGAGTGATGACGACGTTGTGCCACTGGTTGTCATTCAGGGGACGGTCACTGTTACCCTTGATCACATTGGGGCCATTCCCGAGGTCAAACACATAGTGTATGTACCTGTGAGAAACAACAACCCCCCGGTGAGTTGATTAATGGCAACATGTATACATAACTGACACTGAGGGCTTCGCATCCCCCATGCTACCCTGGAATTCCACAGGAATAATTAAAGCTTGATTTAGGCTTATAAGAATGACCATAGCCTATCCTATCAGACTTTAATTCCATACTTACATAGGTCACTTCTCTAACACTATGTAAAAATAGTGCAGGCAGTACATTCGAAAACACTAAGGGGTGGCATGTAAATTCAATGGATCGTGGATCTGTTTCTGAGTTTTGTTCCAGTTTTTGTTTTTGTTTTGACTACTTTCCAACACATGGTAGTAAAATATCTTGCAGAAAAAAACAGCTTTTAAAACGTTGCATATATGAGCTAATGGTAGTGCTGAAAATACCTATGTTTCATTTCTTCCTATAAACTTGGTTGCAGATAGCACTTCCCCAGAGACAGATGAAGTGCACCCCATACATGCTTCCTTTGCAAAAATAAGCTTCTTTTCTATAGGTTTAAAGGACTGCATTTTATAGTAAAAAAAAAAAAAGTCTGATAATATTGAATTTGCAGAAGATCTTTAAATAAACTAATAAATTTCTCTTTCTTCCAGCCCTAACCATGCATAGGTATTTTTTAAAGCAAGTTTCTTTTTTTTTTTTTTTTAATTTTTTTTCAGTGTTTTATTTATTTCTGAGAGAGAGAGAGAGAGAGAGAGAGAGAGAAACAGTGTGAGCAGGGGAAGGTCAAAGAGAGAGGGAGATACAGAATCCGAAACAGGCTCCAGGCTCCGAGCTAGCTGTCAGCACAGAGCCCAGTGCAGGGCTCCAACCCACAATCTGTGAGATCATGACCTGAGCCAAAGTCAGACGCTTAACCGACTGAGCCACACAGGTGCCCCAGGTAATTTTAATCAATGAGGATGAGAGCATGTATTGGGAACAGAGAGTAGGGACAGAATGGGTACTTTTTTTTTCATGTCCATATTTCATGTAGGGCTTGAGCTGAGATACCTGGTATAAACTATGTGATGTCTTCTACTTACCCCTTGACTAGCTCAACTGCAATGAAGTCATTGCCATCACCACTGTTGAAGAGAATGAAGCCATCAGCCGAGGTGGTCTTGAACTGGAAGAAGAGGTGCATGGAGGTATATGCCTGGAGGGTGGCCAGGCTCAGGTAGCTGCTCTTGGTTTTGAAGGTGACAGGGTCAGCAATGATGTTCCTCAGTCCAAAGCGAGCCTTCAGCTCACAGTAATCAATGTCTCCATTTTTGCACAAGTCAATGTAGAGCAGGCCATTGAACATGAGGCTCTGCAAGTGCCCAATGAAACTGGAGGGGACAACGGAGATGTAGCGTTTCTCAGTCATGATTCCAGTTTCAATATTGTGGAATTCCAAGCGGGTGTGGTCCCCCACCATCGTACCTGTGAACATCACAAAGGAGATACCAACAAGTCACCATGTTTTATCAGGGCATCCTTACTGTATCTTTTAGATGTCCATGCAAAATACCCAGTTCCAGAAAACAAAATATTCAATGTAGTATGGAGCCAATGTGGCCTCAGTGAGGGAGCTGACTCTTGACCCATTCTGAGCTACATGCCCTGCATCCCATGCTCTCATGCAGCAGCTCAGAATGTTCTATCATATAAAAGAAAATATGCAATTGTGGACAATTCCAGTTAAAGGGTAAAACAATCCATCTTGTCCATTCAAAAACACAAATGGGTAGGAATGCATACTATAAGAAGAAAAGTCTATTGCCCTAAACCCTGTAAAGATACAACAAAAAAGTGTTAGGCATTCACTACCAAATATTTCTTGATATAATCATTTACCACCTAGTACTTACGGCAAGATTCTACTGTACAACATGGGTTAATATTTTTCTGGCCACCAACTGTTGCTATTTCTGATAAAACAGTTCCCTCTTTATTTTATCTTAAAACCATCTGGGCTGAATGAGGATGGCCCTAAACCAGCTCTTGAAGTAATCAGGCTACCCAGACTGGACCACTCCACATATTTTAGGCCCCTAGCCATACAGCATTATCTATATGGACTGACAAGGTGGTCTTCAAATGTTATCATGCCTCTGGCTCCCTTGGAGGGCTTCCTAACACATAGTTCCCTATGTCCTACCCTCAGGGTTTATCATTCAAAAATCTGGGGTGTAGCTTGAGAATATGCATTTCTAACAAGTTCCAAGGTGAAGCTTATATAGCTGGTGGAGGGACCACCCATAGAACCAAGGGATTGGCAGCAACATATGCTGGAGTATTCAGTAATCATTAAGGAATTAACTCTAGTAATATTCAACTCCAGGGCTTTTGCTGGGACACCTATGAAAAAGGCTTTCTTTGTAAACAAGGCTTGTTGAAGGGGTAAGAAGAAAACCCAGAGCTGCTGTGATAATGAGTTTGGGCCTACCTGAGTAGATAGCTAACGGAGAAAACAACCACAAAATGGGGAGAAAGTTTCTCTAGGATGATACCATTTAAAGGTCTGGATTCAGTAGTCAAAGTCAGACTTTTTAAAACTATATGGCAATAGATTCCCTTTTATGCTTCAAGCATTTGAGTTGGGTGTCTGACATTTGCAATTCAAGAATCTCCAGCTGATACAAATAAACTAGTAGACATTTCATTACATGGCTTATCTAGAAACAGTGAGTGACTGGGGCAGAGGTAATGAAGGCGGCTTGAAATAAATGCAGAAGAGAATGGAAATTTTAATAATAAAGGCAAGAAAAACAGCATTAGTATGGCTAAAGTAGAAGATGGTTCTCTCAATACTTATATAGATAAATCATTAAAATTTAACAAATCATGTCCTAATGCCCCAGTGGTGAAGGAAGGGCAGAGAAAATCCTTCCTCCTGCCATATCCTATTATTACCTCCCACACTGAAGAAACTTCACTAGAAAGACACTCTTAGCATTGCTTTAACTAACTCTGTTACAGATTTCCAGAGGAAAAGGAGTGACATAATCTGGAAGATTAAAGAAAATCTATCAAGGAACTGTATTTCCATAGCTCAGCCCTGGCACTTCCTTTTTCTCCCCATGAGAATAAGCTGTCGTCAAGAAATACCCAGCATACCCTACTTACCCACAGAAAGGACTTTAGGGGAGCAAGTCTTGCTTCACTGGGGATGCCTACCCAAGTCCTGAATTAGTTAGCATTAAAGTGGGCAATTCTAAGCCTGAAATTCAGTAGATGTTAACCACATTCTTCAGTATCAGTGCTACCACTAAAAAAATGATACTTGACTTTAACTAGCCTTGCATTTGTTTTTTCACTCTTCATGTAGAACTCAGATTAGAACTCAGATTGGGGGGGAAAGAGGAGGAGATTATATTTTCTTGGGTCCCTTCAACTTCAGTACCTTGGAGATTCAACCAGATCTCACCTTCAGATGCTCAGTATTAACGTCATCTCTTTAGGGGCACACTCAGACCTGATGCAAAGAATTGTTTATAAGCACAAAAACCAGATTTACATTTTATGACCTTCTCTGTGGTGTTTTGACAACTAGTGACAACTCATTCTTTTAATATAAGCAAAAATTTAATAAATGGTGTTGGTTAACTTAAATATAAAATTATAATAAGACAAAAATAAAAATGTAACATTAATCTGCTACCACATGGGAAAGTAGAAGAATTAGTATATAAAATTACTTAGTATTGAAAGTTGTGCTGATCATGAAAATGAAAACTAGCATAACCTAAATTCACATGCTCTAGAACAATGCGGTGATTGAAACAAATACCCCACAGTCAGTTAGCTATAGCTGTTAATACAGGGCTGGAGGCTAGAGCTGGGGAATGATGGGGAGGGATCATTCATAGCCAATCTCCATGGAAACACAGGAACTAAACAATATTGTGAACCATGCTAATTCTTATTTGAAGGAGGAGAAGGAGAAGAAGCAGCAGGAGGAGGAGAGGAGGAGGAGGATGTGAATGGGAGGAGTAGGATGATGGGTAGGGGAAGGGAGAGGGAGGGGAGAGGAAGGAGATCATCAGTGAGAATTAAGAAGAGATAATGGGATGATCTTTGGTGAAGAGGATTCCACAAGAAACCCAAGGAGATAATTTTAAAGTCCACAGGGAGCTTTTACAGAAATTATAGATAAACTGGCCTCCAGAACTCAGGGGTTAGGAAATTCTGCTCACTCAAAAATGAATTTCGTAAAGCAAGAAAATTATGTGCAGTGTTGACAGAGAAAAGAGAGGTTGAAGAAGGGTAAGGAAGAGAAAGGAAATTAACAATGGAATTTGAGAGCATAGCCCACGGACATAGTCTGATTTAAGAAAACCTTAAATGGATGAGTCACAGAGCCTCCACTAGAAGTTGTAGGGAGCAGGGAGTGCAACATGGAGCCAAATTAGAAAAGGAACTGCTCCACCATGTGCTAAAGAAACTCACTTGGCTGTGGATGGAGGTTTCCAAAAAAGTGTGCTATTACTTCTGGAGAAAGCATTAAAGAGACTGCTTGAAGTTTGAGCCCTGTGCCAAACTAAGCAAATAAATATATGTTTTTTGTTGTTGTTTTAAGTTTTCTTTATTAGTTTGAGAGAGAGAGAGAGAGAGAGAGAGAGAGAGAGAGAGAGAGACGCCCAAGGAGGCTCTGTGCTGCCAGCACAGAGTCTAACGCAGGGCTCAGATCTCACAAACTGTGAGATCATGACCTGAGCTGAGATTGACTGTGAGATGCTCACACCAACTGAGGCACCCAGATGCCCCTATACATGTTTTTCAATATGTGTATCATCTAATCAATATTAGTAATTGGGAACCTTTTTCCGCATCTCTTCTGAACACTGTCTATAGACTAAAACCCCTTTCTGTTCAAGAGGCTAATATATACATACTTCACAGCAGATGCTTTCAAATTTCACAGGAAAGAGGAATAATTTTGGAAGAAGATAAAAAAAATGAAAACACAAGACTACTGAATATTATTTACATGCCAGGCATTGTTCTAGGCACTTCAGGAACATTAACAAATGTCATTATTGCAATAATTTTTTTAATGTTTTTTATTTATTTTTGAGAGAAAGAGAGAGACAGTGTAAGCAGGGGAGGGTCAGAGAGAGGGGGAGATACAGAATCAGAAGCAGGCTCCAGGCTGCCAGCCGTCAGCACAGAGCCCAATGTGGGGCTTGAACCCACGAACTGTGAGATCATGCCCTAAGCCAAAGTCAGCCGCTTAACCAACTGAGCCACCCAGGTGCCCCAGTATTATCTCGCTTTAGAGAGGCGGACACTTAGCTTAGGTTAAGCAATCTGATCAGAGTTCATACAGGTGGTAAATGGTAGACTGTCAAATTGAACCCAGGTGTGTCTACTTCCAAAACCCACATCTTATCTTGTAATGCTACACAGTGGAGAAAAAGCCTGACTTACTCCTTACATTATTGTGGGTGGAATTTAACTGGTGAAATTTCCACACTGAAGTTTCTACGATGGATCCACGCTCCTTCCCAGTGGCCAACCATCATCATCTCATTCCATCTAATTTGCACATATCCAACACCTTCCCGAGAATAACTATGTTGCCTTGGCTTCTATTCACACATTAGCTTCCATATTTCACTGGTAGTCAACAGCCATTTACACACTAGCCCTCAGAATGATACTCTGCAGAGAACATAAACCTATAGAAAATGTGTCCAGGATCAAACTGTAACTTCCCATGAGGCATATGCTGGGACCAGCATGTAGGCTCTGAGGCCACACTGCCTTACTTATATACCTTTTATGTGCTTCAGTTTCCCCATCTGTGAAGTAGACATGAAGTTTTCAGGATTAGATGTCACCTCACAGAATGTACTCAGAACAGTGCCTAGTGCTTCAACTGTTAGCTATTAATAACTATGCAGAATTCATTTTTTCCTTTCTCTATGTTAATAATTTTCTGATTATTTTGATTATTTGTTCCCTTTTACTAGAACACAATCTCTTTTTAAGTAGAAACCACTTCTCACCTCCTCTGTATGTCCTGTAGTGTGTAGCAGAGAGGACTGAGCACAGCAAGCATCCCTCACATCTGAGGAATGAGGTTATATTTGAGACATTTGCTCTGGAGTCAGAGTTTGGATCATAGCCATTTCTACATGAAGTTCCTAGCCAACATTAAAAGCTTAGCAAAGAAATAATGGAAAAGACCGAGAGGAGGCAACTTGACTTCCCTTGGCTCCCAGACATGGGGAGAGAAGTTAAGAAAATGAAGTCTTTAAACTCTCAGTAAAGGATGCACATTTTGCCCACAGTCCTCCAGCTCCATCGCTCACATACCCTTTTCTCCACGATAACAAAATCTTTCAAAAGTTTATGCTTTAAATCAGAGAACTCTAGATGCTGGCGAGGATGGGGAGAAACGGGCACCCTCCTACACTGCTGGTGGGAATGCAAACTGGTACAGCCCCTCTGGAAAACAGTGCAGAGGTTCCTCAGGAAAATAACAATAGAACTCCCCTATGACCCAGCAATAGCACTGCTAGGAATTTACCCAAGGGATACAGAAATGCTGAAGCATAGGAGAACATGAACCCCAATGTTCAAAGCAGCACTCTCAACAATAGCTAAAACAAGGAAAGAGACTAAGTGTCCATCAAAAGAAGAATGGATCAAGAAGATGTGGTTTATCTATACCATGGAATACTACATGGCAATGAAAAACAATGAAATCTGGCCATGTGTAGCAACATGGATGGACCTTGAGGGTGTTATGCTGAGTGAAATAAGTCAGGCAGAGAAGGACAAATATCATATGTTTGCACATATAGGAAGATTAGGAGGAACTTAACTGAGGAACAAGGGGGAGAAGAAGGGGGAAATGGTGGGGGAAAGGGAGAGAGGCAAACCATGAGAGACTCTTGAATGCTGAGAAACAAACTGAGGACTGATGGATGGGGGGGAGGGGGGATATGGGCACGGAGGAGAGCACTTGTGGGAATGAGCACTGAGTGTTATGTGGAAACCAATTTGACAATAAACTGTTTGTAAAAAAAAAAATTTAAAAAAATGTTTGATGCCTTTTTAAAAAATGTATATGCTTTAACAATCACAATAACAACAACAACTTCTGGAGTCAAATAAACTTGGTAAGTACTTCACATGTAATCATTGATGATTAGTGATGTGTATTAGCATATTAAAGGATCCCAGTAAATCTTGCAATAGGAAGTCCACTTCATTTTGTTTACCTAATATTTCCAAAATCCATTCTGTTATTTATTAACATAAAGAACAAACTGTCCTTCGCAAATGACTTTTTATAGCTAGGTGCTAGATGTGCTATTTAGGGTAAGGGACAGAGAAAGAAGTCAACATGAACCAGAGTAAAAAATGGGATGAATTTCTGTACTAGTAAGAAGCTCTGGGTGGAATGGGTGATTCATGCAGCATCAGATCCCAATTCTGAGGAGCATAACCCTAGTGAAGTATACTTTTCACTTATTCTTCATAATAGCAATCCAACTCAATCAGTCAATCAATCAATCAATCTTTACTGTCAGCAGAACCTAACACTTTTCCAGGAATATACTACATTACAATAAATGAAAACCACCAGGCTAAGGAATATTTATTTCCTTGCTTTTGACTTCTTATGAGTCTGACCTATTCTTTGCATCATTTCTACAAACTAGCTGAAGATTTGACACTCTAGGGAACCTTAAACAGCATGAAAGGGATTACTAAATAAGCCAATAAGACACTACTTAATAACCTGAGGACTGTGTGGTATTTTAGTTTCATTGCCTGGTTTTATAACTTCTGTGAGCTAAAATTAAAATTCCCAAACCCATTATCACTGTAAGAAGCAATCCAAGGTTGTAGCTCATAAGCAAAATAGCTCTTTTCTTCTCCCAGATTTCTTTATCCTTATGGCTGCTCTTTTCCATCAGCAGGAAAGAAGGGGATAAGGTTGAAAAATGAAAGAACTTCGTTAATATCAAATATCAAATTACTGGATGACTTGGGTCTTCCATGGCTTAGTCCTACTTTTTAATTAGTAGTGGTAAGAGAAAACACACTTTATAATTACCTTTATTCTAAAGTTTCTATAAAAGAATAATGACCAAAGGAGGCAATACACATTACTGTACCCTCAGTTCTGCAGTTCTTTATGACTACAGCTTTCAGGGCATGTAATTTCCTGTGGAAATAAAAAGGGATTCGCTGTCCAGAGAGATTGGGATGAGGTCGCCATCTAGTGGCTGC
This sequence comes from Hyaena hyaena, assembly GCF_003009895.1. NCBI lineage: Eukaryota > Metazoa > Chordata > Mammalia > Carnivora > Hyaenidae > Hyaena > Hyaena hyaena. Next base: position 75,443 of record NW_024081649.1, read on the forward strand.
CATTCAAAACACGCTGGGAATAGCATCACTGGGCTACTGGGCTCAGCCCAGAAGAGGTAGCAAGGGATATGGGACTGTCACTGCTGCTTTGCAGATTCCTGTCTGAACTAACAGCTCACAAAGACTTCTTGGATACTTGATTCAGGATGTCTGTGGGCTCTAAATCATATACCCATTTTTACATCTTTTTGCTTACATTCATTACACAAAGCTAAATTACCCTTCAGGCATACAGAACAGTAACCTTACCCTCCCCCCACTACTAAGGTGTTTATGTACATACAACTGGATGGTTCTGGATACTTATTATGGTTCTGTTTAGCTTCAATTTTGAGGGGAGACGGATGGGTGTTGTAGTCTACAATAAAATGTATTCCTCACATTACCCCTAATCCATTCCACTGTATTTTCCCCATAGCATAATACAAATCATTTTCTTAAGATGGCTTGTGGAGTCCAGCAAGCAGCTTGATTTGGTGATATAACACAGACATGAATTTGGAGCTTAAATTACACAGCTCCTTCTAAGTTTCGTGTCCTCTTATGTAAAATGACAATAAGAACTCGTATCTTTCGAGGCAATGGGGAATTACAGAAGATTTAAGGAGCTGATATATGTTAGACAGCTATCTCAGTATCTAATGCCTATTGGGCACTGAATATATGCCTCCTACTCTTCCTCTATCCATAGAGTCTCCTTACCTACACACAGACACACAGACACACACACACACACACACACGCACACCTTTCCCTACATGCCCGGCTCACTATAATTACAGACTCTATAAGTATTGAAGCTCATGAATATAAAATTAAATTATAGGACCTAAAATTGTAGGACTTTTAAACTGGAGAGGACCTTAGCAGTAATAGAATTTCAAGTTTAAAAATGAGGAAGGGACGCGTGGGTGGCTTAGTCGGTTAAGCGTCCAACTTTGGCTCAGGTCACCATCTCACAGTCCGTGGGTTCAAGCCCCTCATCGGGCTCTGTGCTGACAGCTCAGAGCCTGGAACTTGTTTCGGATTCTGTGTCTCCCTCTCTCTGTGACCCTCCCCAGCTCATGCTCTCTCTCTGTCTCAAAAATAAACATGTTAAAAAAATTTTAAAAATTAAAATGAGAAATGAAAAAGAGATTTATCATATCTGTCCCAACAGCAACAAGTATTTTGGTTACAATGACTTTATTAAACCCCAGGGATCCTGACTCTAACTTGACTATCTTATTCACAGAAGAATCTAGAGACAATTTACACCACTGACTTCATTTGACAAGAACCAGAAATAGTAAGTGACTCTTCCAACATCTGGCAGAGTATTAATGCCAGAGCCTTAGGTCTCCTGACACCAACAGTGTTTATAATACCCCATGCTGCCCCCAAGTTTTCTTTTCCAATATGGACAATAATTCTGCATAACATATGTGCACTGCTCTGGAATATTAGAGAGTATAGGTTTATTTGGATTCAACATGGAGGATGCCCTCTCTCTTCCACCCCAGAAGTCATTAAATTACCCATCAAATTTGGGCTAACTAGCTACCTTCATAAGCCACTCCTGCTTTCTCCAGCCCAAAATGATAATTTTCTCTTCTGGCCAATAATGACAATCTCACCCATGCATGTTGGAATCTCATTACATACTCTTTGTCTTATTTTCAAATACCTGGGTCCTATCTACTCTACTGAATGGCTCATTATTTGAGGAAACAGGTAATCTCTTGTGCTTCCTTCTTATTTTCTACATCCTTAGCACACTACTGATATGTAACAGGCTCTCAAGAAATACTTATTGCTTGTCTGAAGCTTTGAATGTTCCTTTACTTATGTAGGGATTCATTCATTTATATGTTGTCCTCCTAGAATGTGAATTCCAACCTAGCCAAGGACTTGCCTATTTGTTCACCTCCATACTCTCATTGTCTTCTACAGTAGTGCTCAGAACAGGGTAGATAATTGCTAATGGTTAAATAAATGAATAAGTAAAGCCCTTTCTAAGTATCCTATAGTGATCTAAGTACGTACTTTTACCTATAATGTTTGAATTTCTGGTTTATTCATCTCCCTCTGCTAGAGAGTAAGTCACTTATTGAGAGAAGATACTGGCACCTGGGAAGATGATTGATAAGTGATTTTTGAATAAATGAATAATAAAGGATCTACAGAACTGTACATCTACTCTCCAGACACATATTCTATGCCTAAGGAGAGAGACCCATCAACTTAAAGTGACAGTAATGGGTAAGTTCTATAATACAGATCAATGAAAAGGGATTATGAAAATACAGAGGAAGACCTTCTTAGCCTTACCTGAGCTTGTCAACAGAGAACATGTCACATGACTGTTGTTAAGCAAAATAAAACATTTAAAACAAAAGAAAAACCCTTTGCTTACTGAATGACCAAGAGGACAATGAGAATGATGAGAGACAAATTTCACTACATATAGCTGTACTCACCCTCAGCCACGTCATCATCCACAGTCAATTTAAGGCTTTTTCCTCTCCGTACTACCCGAACAGTGTGCCATTCATTGTCATTGAGCTTCTGCCCCGCATACAAGGTCTCAGGTCCTTTGCCTAAGGACGATGGTAAGTGTCAAAGTTAGAATACATTCTGAAAGTAGTAATTATGGCATCAGAACTGTCAAAGCCACACTGGTGCACATGACCCATAGCATTCAAGGAATCCTATGCCCACCATTAGCCCTTCCTACTTTCGCTGACTCAACAGGATGCTCCACTATTGTTTCCAAAAGCAAAAGTTTCAATTCATATGGACATTGACAAAACAGTAGAGATATAGGTGCCCTCCTTTTGTCTACAGATATAAAGCTCTAAAATGACAATGGAAGTGAACATTTATAAGAAATATAGTCAGCTGTCATTTTGTTTCCCAAAGTCTTAGATTTCAGATGAATTTCTTGATGACATAGGAAATTCATCATACTTTTTTTTTTTTTTTTTTTTTTTTTAGAATTATTTGGTCACTTAGGCATAATACACCAGTCTGGCTTTTGGAGAGTATCCATCAATTGGATGAGAAAAGAGTTCAGTAATATGCATTCTTAACATGATTTTGCCATTAACCCAAGGTCCTACCAGAATTCAGCAACCATAGAAATCACCACAGTAATCACCACAGTAATACCGTTGCAGTCTAAACCCCATGATAAATAATGCTCCTGAAGGGAATGTGAAGTGTCCCAGATTTATCTCATTGTTCATCATCCTCCAAAAAGATCTAAAAATCTAAGAAATGAAATAATGTGAAATTCCAAAATCGAAACCTTCTTGGTCAAAAGAATATTCAGTAGAAAGTGCCTCCAAATAAAGGAGTAAACCAAGATTTCTTTAAAGATCCATGATCAAGATGTTCAAGAGGATGTTCAAGTGTACCTTGGGAGAATCAGGTTCAACAAGGAATTATAATATTTAGGCACAAAGCTGTTGAGATGAACACTGAGGCATGAAAAGAATTTGGAGGGGTGTCATGTTTTGCTCACCATTTAACTGAAATGTAAATTTGAAAGACAAAGAAGATTGCATAGAACAAGAAAACTTAGACCAAGTTTGCTCTCTCTTTGTGGGTAGCTGAGCCCATGCAGAAAGATACCACTTAAGTCTTCCTGGATTAGTCAATCGCTATGTAGAAAGCTTTATCTTTGGAAATAACTTGGAAAAAAAAGATGAAATACATAACTGACCAATATGTCTTTCTGGTTACTGTACATCTGAAATATGTCACAATACATTTGGATCCAACATACAGACCACAAGGCTAGGTACACAGTAGGTACTTTAATGAGCACTTATAGAGCAACAGATGTTTACATAGGTATTTATTTCTTTGGAAACCATCAGCTAAGGCCAATACATTTTTATTTAAGTGCTCTTGAAAGCTTTATTATATAGCTTTCACTGGCCACACCACCCCTTTCTCTACTCCAAGACTGAGGTATTATATACTCTTTAGGGAAGAAAATTTTAAAAGTAGTATCACCTAGGTAAATATATTTTAAACTATGTAACTTTAAACTGTACCCTTTAATTCTGAGTTATTAGTGTTGCTATTGAATTCTGGTTATATGAGTGATGACAGCAGTTGAAGTTTGGGGGGATTTTCTTCTTGAAAAATAAAGATTTTCAAAGTAAAAAGATCTCTCTTGATTACAATGTACACAACAAATAATTTCTATTTATTTTTTTCAGATGGTACCTATATCCCAAGTACAATGCAAATTCACAAGAATTCTAAGAATCAATGAACTTTAAAGTGGACCGAATGCACCCAAAATTGTGTCTGATGCCAGGAGATCAACGAATCCTAGGGGGGAAAACTCCATAATAAGCCATTTTGTATTCAATCTTAGCTTTTTTTTGTGAGTATGCCTACCTTAATATTACCTAAAGTATATGCATTATAATAGGATTTTTCTTATATGTCATGTCACTAGATAGTACTGTTCATTATTCATTAAATTCAGATCTAAGATTGATGTATCAGTTGCCTTTACAATAGCAAACTGTGCAGGCATTGAGACAAAATGGGCTACATCATGTGGGTGCTTTGAAGTAAGAACAGATGTTCTCAGAAGAAACAAATCTGCCTTTGTTTTTTCCATGTGTGCCTTTATCCTCTTTATTCTACAAGCAAATGCTTCAATAAGAAAGAAGAAAGTAGAGAAAGACAGAGAAAATATTGGTTATGAAGGCAGAACTGTTACAAAGGCAGACTATTTAAACATCTAGGTGGCATCCATTCTTTAAGCAATTTTTGCACATCACTTAATTTTTATGATTGGGGAAAAAACAAGAGAGAGAAATACTAACACAAACACAGTCACAGTTTAGCAAAATTGCCACATTAGTGTCATATTAGCCACAGAGAAGTAAAACAAGCTTTGCAATTAGCCCAGTGTGTTTAAAATGCTGCTGACATTTTGCAGGTGCTTTGAATTTTCTTTTTTCCTTGATATGTCCATTCTGGTCAAATTCAAACAAAAATATTTAACTGTCCATTTGACTCTAAAACTTTAGGATGTGATGGTCTATGACCAGACATGTTAGAAGAAGAAGAAGAAGAAGAAGAAGAAGAAGAAGAAGAAGACGACGACGACGACGACGACGACAACGACGACTTAAAACCTCTCATGCCCTACTACTTGGCTACAATTGCTGTCTCTCACCCCAATAATTCTCGTTACTCTGACAGTAGGGGAAAAATCCATACCCATCTCATTAAAATGGCAGGGAAATTGGTATTATTCAATATTTATTTTCAAGCAATATATATAGAAATCTTAGCGAGCTTCAAAAAAAAGTCACATCTTCCAAAAGTGGAGAGTCAATGGCATTTATCTTTAATCAAGCCAAAAGGTCAATGCATCCCTACCAGAGAGAAAGTGATGTTTAAACTCAGCTGGAAATGTAGGCAAACAGAGGGGAAGAGCAAATCTAATCTGTAGACTAAGCATAAAATGGGATTGATAAGTGACAGAAGATGTAGACATGAGCTGAAAGTTGAAACATACAAACTGTTAGGTTTTCAAAGAAGGAGGATTTAGTCTAGGGAAGACTTCCCTGCCAGATTCAAGCGCAAATCCAGTGAAGTAGCTTCAGTAAAACAATGAGTGTAAAAAGTTCTTCCCATAACAAAAAGGATGGTCCAGATAAGGAGGGGAAACTTTCTTTTTTAAGTTGGAATTTTAAAAGGAACTCAAGGGAATTTAATATTTTAAAAATTAAAAAGAATAGTCAAAGCCATTAATGTTCCTTTTTCTTTTTTTGTACCCAGGAGAAATGTGATCTGTGATTAGGTACCTATTGGATGTAAGTATTAGATGCATGCTTTCTTCTTTTATAGTTTAAGTAGTAAATATTGATCACAAAGGGGAAAAAACATTTGAATCCCTTTAGGCTGCTTAGTTCATCATTGTTTGCTCTAAATACAGAAAACGAATAATTTATCTGACACCTTGTAGTTGAATTTCTCAAGTAATGACCTCCATGACTGGAGTAAAGAAGCAAAATTATAGCTGAAGATTTCTGAGATGCAGAGGTCTATAGAAGTGTTCGATTGTTTATTATCACAGGGAAAAGAGCCTTAATGAATCGTTGGGCGATACGACTGGAATTCTCACTCTTGACCTAGTCTCACTGCAAACTCACTTAGCATCATCTCTTTAAATTAAGACATTTCTCGACAAAGATGGTATAATTCTCTGATGAACATCACAGATGAAAAATACAAATAGAGTATTTTCTTGACCTACCCTAGAGTAACCCTGCGGAAGACCTATTTCTTTAAGAACTCAGAACTAATACCAAAATGGACGTGAAAAATGAGGAGAAAGGCATTCTTTGAGAGAGAAATCACTGCTGGTTGCTTGGAGGAAGATGACACTCAGATATTAGCAGATTGTTCCCTCTGGGGGGGAACAGGGAATGGGAGTGTGTGGGAAAATCTGTATTTGGGTATTACTACTGGCACACACCTTCACAGGTGGACTTTGGATTTTAATTATTTTGAACCTATTTAGTTGTTTTCTTTTTATTTCTTATTGTTGCTTTTTAGTAGACTGTTCATAATAAATGAATTTGTTATTCCCCCCAGGAGCAACATAACCGGTATAACTACAAGGCACTCTGATAAACATTCATTTGTCAATAAATTTCTAAAACCTGCCCAAACCAGGTGGTTTTGCTCATACACAGGGAGTAGAAATTCCTTCCATCTGCCACAAAAGACTATCTCCAAAAGTGGGTAGGTAAGATTGGAAAATTACTTTGCTTGGGGGTAAAGGGTCAGGAATGAAGAGGGCAATATCTATACCGTAATCACTTTGCATTACCTGAATATCTTTCTAATTGTGCAAGAAAAAGAAAGAAACAACAACTTGATTTCTCTTGGAACTATGTTTGACACAAGTCAAAACTGCTACAATGCATAGCAAAATAGGAAATTCAGTCCCTTAGAAAGGTATAGCAAAAGGCACGTGATTACACATGTCAATGGTATGATACTCAAAATGACTGTGTTAGGTTTAAAGAACACCAAATACATTTAAAAAGAGAAAACTTACCTTCATTTCCACCAGCACCCTAGGTTGGGCCAGCTGAGCTATGGCAAACAGTTTACTAAGCCTACAGCACCATATATTTTATCAGTCTTCCTCCCCCAAGAGAGAGAGCAAGAAAGAGAGAGTAGGTCAGGCAAGTAAAGGCAAAGGCAAGGAGGGGAGGGTAGCAGAGAAATAGGAAAGAAGCATCTTATTTTCTGTCGAAAGTAATTTCAGGTTCTGGTTGTTTTCTTCAGGTTGACACTCCAACAGAGAATAAGAGGTGTTTTGTTTTTATACACTCATTTTTTTTCCTGAAAGCATTCATTACCTTGGAAAGAAATTTTAAATCATTTACTTATACAGGCAATTGGGTGAAAAGCCTCAAACAGATTTCTCTATTCTCACTGGAGTTCTGGAGTCTCAGAAAGGGCTTCTAACAACAGATATGAACAGTGGAAGCTTTCTCAAAAGTCTTATGTTAAGAAGTCTATCTGTGAGGTATGTGAGAAAGACAAGTGATCCCCGTTATTCACCCTGAGCACATGCACCCTCCTGGAGACCCTGCTTCTAGTTAAAAACCACTGAAAACACCACCAATAAGTACTAAATTTGAGTAAGTAAATGGACCATCGAGTCTGCCACATATACAGCATATTCAACTATGGGCTGACATCCCCTTTCCCTTGGCTCATGTTCTACTCTAATAGAGCACTGTTGCCAACCTCTGGCAGTATGTCATGGAGACCATCAATTCATACATTTAACTAATGGTAACTGAGCATCAACATGGGATCAGGCACCATTCCATGTGGAGGATTCAGAGAAAATAAGACCGATAAGGTCCCTGCCCTTAAAGAGCTTACAGCCTGGTTTGGAATGAGGGAGGACGAAGCTAAAGAACATAAGGTGGTTATAAAATGCAGTTGAGTTCTATGATGAAAACGAAACAGGAGGATATGATGAAAAGTAATTCGGGTGAAGAGCAGGAATAGAGGGTGGGCTACTTTATAGCAAGTCTCGGAAAGGCCTCTCCAAGGTGGCTTCTCCACTCTTGCCCTAAGTCCCTGGTTGGATGGAGAGCTATTAATTGAGGTGGTCAGAGCAGGCTTCTCTCCAGAGGTGCATCTGATAAGGAACCAAGCATCCGAGGCAATGGAAACAGCAAGAGCAGAAGCCCAGAATAAAGTTGGCACATTGGAGCCACCACCACAACAAATCCTATGGTGGCTAGAGCCAGGGTCCAAAGGAGAGAGGGTGGTGGGAAAGAAAGTGAAGAAGCAAGCGGAGGCCAGATCCTAAGAGGACCCAAGGACATGGTACAAAACCTGAATGTTGTTCTAAATGTATCTGGGAGTCACTGGGAGGTTTTGGGTAAGGGGATCCTATGATTTAACTTAAGCTTTAAAACTTATTCTGGTTGTTATGGGTGCACTGGACCTAAAAAGGCCACTAACAGAAGCAAGGAGATCTCGAGAAGCTGCTAAAGGCAGGAAATGAAGGTGATCTGGACTAAGGAGGTAGCAGTAGAAATGGAGACGGTGAAGTCTGGGGTGCACTTTGGATATGGAGTCAAAAGGATTTGAGATCGTTTTCGAAGGTGGACTGGGAGCAGGAGAGGAAAAGAGAGGAATTCATGGTGACTCCTAGGTTCAGTCTGAGAACCTGGGTGGTAGATGCACCCTCAGGTGAGAAGGCAAAGATTCCAGATAATGTAAGACATGACTGATCCTACCAGTCAAGGCAGCTTGCTTCTGTTACTTGCAACTTTCCTACGAAGCATCAGTCATACTCAGCACCATCCTGGCATTTTCCCACTCCTCGAAGATCAAAGTGTGGTTCAAAGTTCACTGCTTACATGATTTTCTTAGTACAGTGTTAATCTGTACCTTGGACCACCAATGCCTATTCCTATTGATGACCCAGGGTTACTGGGTTCCTGCTGCCTTTCTTTCCCTCCCTCCCTTACCCTCTTCCTTCCTTTCTACCTCCCTCCCTCCTTCCCTCCCTTCCTTTCCTCTCTCCCCTTCTCTCTTTTTCTTGCATAGCTTCAGTTACATGCTCTGGTCCATGCCTAAGGACTGCAACAAGGAGTGTGCCTAACATTACAAAGCAAACCCTGGCAGCCCATTCAATAGGATCTAAATTGTGATCACAGTGCAAAATGAACCCACTCATCTCAGCTGGGAGAATGGCATCTCAATTTTGAAATGGAATGAATCCAGGGCTGATATCTCTCCAAAGGAACAAATGACTTCACAAAAGACAAGAAAGAATCCTGCCCCCAATTTACTGCCAAATCTCTACTTTAAGTCATAAATTTACAGCACTGCTTAGGAGTGGTGAGGTGAGGACAGTATCAAGATTTCTTGTGATAATCTCTCTCCATGAAGCCACTTTTCAAAAGATGAGGGCAATTTGCTCAGGGACAGGCAGAAGGATGCTTTTGTAGGTATTGATTCCATTCTTGTTAAAAAAAAAAAAACAACTTTCTAAACCATACTAGTATTTTCCCCACCACTGTCATGATATAATTAGTTAATACAAATTAGGCTTCTTTTGATGATGTGAAACATTATTGTGCCTTACGGTCTTTTCTATGTGCTCTTATTGTTTACCACTAAAGACACATATTTTGAAAATCATGGGGACTGTGCTAAAGAGATCTGAAACAAGATATGCAGTACAGCCTACTCCCCTAACATCCTCCTAATAAATGCCAGTTTAAGCCTTCTCCTTGTGCATTGACCCTTTGTAATAAAAAGCGAATAAAAAATGTCCAATTATGAATTGAAAAGCGTAGTTAATTAAGCCTAATAATTAATGTTTTGCTTTCAACAGGAATTAAGGAAGGCATAATACATCTTCCATTGCTCCTCTTTCATAGGCTTTCACAACTTATCTACCTCCACTCACACCTTTCCAGTTAAAAATGTGCCCTTCTCCAGTAACTCAGCTACACTTGTACCCTGTAAATCATCACTGTCTCTGGTATTACAAATAAAAATATAAATATAAAAATATAAATATAAATATTATATGTATTGCCTCCACTTCTGTGCCCTTTGAGGGAGAACACACTACCTTTAAAATCCTTGAAACCTAAGCAGATGTGTACCTTACACCAAAAAGACACTCAATATATTAGGGGAAGAAAAGCTAGTGGAAGAATAAATAAAATTGAAAAGATTCCACATGAAACTAGTAAGCAGGATGAAGAAGGGAGAAAAAACAGAAGAGGGGCAGGAGAGACTATTTTAGCAATAGAATAAACTGGACAAATTCAGAAAAGTATTCAGTATAATAATACATATAAGTGAATTAATAAAATTGGATGAAAAATTCTATAAGTGACAGACTAAATTTAATGAAGGTGCTGGAAGAAAAAGAAGGGGAGTGGAAGAAGTTTGCACACTGCATTTTGGCAGCTGTGTGAATTTGGCGCTAATTTCTAATTCATCTTCATCCTAAAAGACACCAGGCAGCAGATTAAATAAAGACACTACTTTTCATTTTAAATATCTTTTTCCCAGTCATAAAAAAAAATACAGCTTTCTGAGAAACTGATAAGAGAATGAAAGCAACATTGAAAGAAAGGTGCTAGTCGCTCTGCGTATATAATCTCACTTAGTTTCCCAATATGAAGCTGATATGGTTTCCCCCAGCTTTGCAAGTAAGAGGTAGCACAAAGGGCTACAACCTGCCAAGGTCACGCGACCATGGGACACAGCCTGTAACATGTCTCTCCTGTAAGCTGCATTTGTTCTCACAGCGTCATCATGGTTAAGTCCCTGGGTTGGCCCAGTCTAGAGATCTGAGGACGAACAAGGCGAGGCCAGGTAAAGGTCATGGAAGAAGTGGCAGAATATAGTGAAATAGAAACAGAAAATCTAATCTTGGGGATGAATGAAAAGTAGGACCTGATTTCATTTTTTAAAATTTATTTGCAAGACAGGGGTCAAGCCCTAACCTACTAACAAAGCCAAAAGAAGTCAGAAGTTGTTATTAGAGATAAAAGGAGGGGATAAATAGATCATGTCTGTGTGACCCTGCAGCAGGCACTTTGGTACCCTGCATCACATCCCCCGGGCCACGCTCAGATTTCAGCCATGACAGCAGGAGACAACTGTAAGCTCACACACAGCCTGACAGTCCCCACTTCAAGCAGGGCCAACTCTTGGGCCTTCTCTAAAGTCAGAGGTGCCTTCATTGCCTGTGTGCAAGAGACACGAAGTAGTGGGGAAAGGAAATGGAGGATGTCAAACAATGGGAGGGAAAAAGCTAATGGAGTAGTTCCCCCAAAACTCTTGTCATTTGAGTGGATAACTGGTGGAGGCTTTCATTATAACACTCTCTATCTTCTCCACGTCCACTTGACCCACAGCAGAAAACCTGACTATGGAAACCTACACTGGTGAGTTGTTTTTCTTTTCTTTTTTTTAACTGCCAATGTTCTCTACTCCTTCACTCCCACTTTTCGGGATCTCTCCCAAATAAACCACCTGACCTAAGTCCTTGTCTCAGGCTCTACTTTCAAGGAACTCAGACTAAGATGACACACAGTTCCTGATCATTTCCTCCCTAGTAACTCAAACATGACAACAACCCTGTGAAGTAGGAAATATCAATGCTTATGATGGGATCCAAAAAGGTTAGGTGACTTTCCCAAGGTTACAGGGTATGAAAGCATGAAATTAGTATCAAGAATCTAGGCTTCACAGATAGAGCCCCACAGACAGAGCTATACCCATTAACCTCTAGCTGCCCACAGTCTATGAAGTCCGAAGAGAACAGAAGACAGTGGTCTGCTATCACCATTAAAGGCAGATGTGGGGGCTGTGGTTTCAAATTACCAAATAGTAACCAAACCCTTGAGGTTGTGAGAAAATGCATAGATCTCTGAGGGCAATAACCAGGCTGTCCACAATGAGGACCTATGGGCCCATAAGGACCATGGAGTGCTTTTGAGAAGTTAAGAACACCATTACTCTCAATTATCTTCAGTTTATTCAAGGCAGATGCTAAGAGATATGGTCTCCATACTCAGAGTCCCTTCAGGCTCTATGTTTCTAAGTAACTAACATATCTCAGATGGAGGACTTTATTTTAGATTAAAGATACAGTCACTAGGTTTCAAAAGTATCCTGAGACACAGAGCTCTGTGGAATGGCATTTCCATGTCGACTCCTCTGTGTGCAGCCCCACCTTTCCATGACAGAATGTATTAACTCTGAACTAAGAATGTAAAAGGATTGATATTTCCAGCCTATCTCCTTCAGATGATAATTACAAGGCCTATCGGCTTATGCGCTTGATGGCATTAGCTGATCTCCCACTGTGAACAGAGGCAATTGCAACACAGGATGGTCCTGTCACCTGAGTGCACCCTCTTATCCCCTTAACATCTGCTTTGTGAAACCACGGGATCCAGAAGGCTAGATGAGCAGAACAATCACTCTATTCTGGCCCTAGTTCACTAAGATGATGATCCTTCTCCCCCCTTAAAATAATACGTGTGTAGGTTTTAAAATATGAGAAATTATAGCTCTCCATCTCACTAGAAATATCATCTCTTTATGATACCCACTAAAATAAAACTTGCAAGACAAGCACATAGAGGAAAAAATTAAAACCGGAGCATTAATAAAAATAGATCAAGGGTATTTTAATTCAAATGTATTTGTCTTCCTTTAAGTAAGACTTAAATACAACCGGTTCCTCATGCAGCACGTGTGGCCTTGGGCAAGCATGCAAAGTGGCTACCTTGGCAAATGTGGCTAATCTCCATGTGCTGTCTTTATAACTTTGCACAATGGTTTGGATACAGCATGGAAGTGAACTTCAGACTGTTGACTGCTTTATCCATGCACCCTGAATTCCTGATAAAACTGGGGGCATCAAGCAGAAGGAAATCATTCCTATTAAACAGGATGAAATCACCATCCCACTTCCAGGCTGTATAAAGGAAGATGAGTTTAATTGAAAAGTCCAGTACCTACTATAAAGGCAATGTGGAAGTTTCTGTAGGCGCAAAGACAAAAATAACACATTTACTATAATCAAGGAGCCCATAGTCTTCTGAAAGTGTTACACAAGTAAAAATAAATTGTGTGAGAGAAAGGGGTCCACATGTATGTACTGAGCACCCTAACAGTGCGGTACCTGGTCTGTCAGGAAGTCTGAGTCATTAACTATATTTTTGTTTCATATTTTCATGTAGGACTACACAGGTCCTATAAGTCAGGGACCAGCAGCTTCAGTGCTGTGTCCTTCACAACTCCAGATAGCACTGTCCTTAGCATGTAAAATGAATCTCAGAGTTGAAGGGTAAATGAATATATTTCTTATTCTCCTCATACTTGGCATTCGACTCTGCTAATAACTGCAAGTATGTAGGGGCGCCTGGGTGACTTAGTCGGTTAAGAGTCCGACTTTCGCTTAGGTCATGATCTCACGGTTCGTGGGTTCGAGCCCCGCATCGGGCTCTGTGCTGACTACCAGCTCAGAGCCTGGAGCCTGTTTCAGTCTGTGACTCCCTCTCTCTCTGACCCTCCCCCACTCATGCTGTCTCTCTCTCTCTCTCTCTCCTAGAAATAAATAAAACATTAAAAAAATAAATAAATAAATAACTGCAAGTATGTATATTTTGCTTACCAGACAGCAGTCACTGGAAACCATTCTGAGTGCTTTTCCTACATTAATTAATTTAATATATCAATCTCATAAGGTTGTCATGATTATATTACTTGTTGACAAAATATGCTGTCCCTTCCTATCAGTACTTTTCTAAATAGGTCCATCCTTTATGGAGAATTATCTTTCTTCTCCCATCATACCAGGCACTGTGCGTGACTTCCTTCATTGCCAAAGACATGGGAGCAGAAGAGGCCTGGGCCACTTAGACTATTTAAAAGTGGTTACATGGCTTTGATTTATCTATACCATGGAATACTACATTGCACTGAGAAACAATGAAATCTGGCCATGTGTAGCAACATGGATGGACCTTGGGGGTGTTATGCTGAGCGAAATAAGTCAGGCAGAGAAGGACAAATATCCTATGTTTGCACGTATAGGAGGATTAGGAGGAACTTAACGGAGGACCATGGGGGAGAAGGAGGGGGGAAATGGTGGGGGAAAGGGAGAGAGGCAAACCATGAGAGACTCTTGAATGCTGAGAAACAAACTGAGGACTGATGGATGTGGGGGGGAGGGGGGGAGATGGGCATGGAGGAGGGCACTTGTGGGGATGAGCACTGGGTGTTATATGGAAACCAACTTGACAATAAACTATTTGTAAAAAAATAAAAATAAAAATAAAAATAAAATAAAAACTCTTAGCAATCAAAAAAAAAAAAAGTGGTTACATGGCTCTGCCACCTCTCTTGCCCCTTTGCCACAAGTCCAAAAGGTGACAGATTAGAGCTGTTTCTTCAGCCAGGGTCCAGGAAAGAAGAGGACAGGAAGCAGAGCCACAGCAGAACCCTGATGACCATTACTGTGGGTGGGAAATAAAGCTCTGTTCTTTAAAGTCACTAACATTGCAGGGACACATTTGTCAATGTAGCATAACTGAACTGAGCTGACTGATACCTAGGTCCAATTAATAACCATACTTTACCCTTAAGAAAACTGAGGCAGAAAAAAGTTCAGCCAGTTTTTCAAGGTCACGTATGTAATAATTGCTGGGATTTGAATCCGGGAAGTCAGGTTCCACTGTGGCCTTAACTTACACATCCTTAACCAAGGATGGTTAAGAGATACAAAGATAAATCCTCACAGTGAAATATTCTACACATGCCCTACACACACAAAAATATATAAATCCATTAAACCAATTAATTAGCTCAATGCAACGAGCATGGCTTTAATTTCAAGGTGCAAAGAAGACCAAGGCAAAGAAGAAAAAGAAGGCAAAATAAAATGGGAGAAGAAACATATAGAGAAAATGACAGGGGAACAAAACAGATTAAGAAAAATCTCAATATTTGTCAAATCGCTCAGAGGCAAATCTCTCTCCCAGAAAAATAAAACTCAAGATCTTTATCTTTAAAATGCTGCCAGAGCACAGAACAAATAAAAGTGTTCAGAAGCATGTATTTTGAACATTATTGGGTTTTTCCACTTTAATAAAATGAACTCCTCTGTTTGTGAACTATACAGGATGACAAGCAGCACATCTCACCCAGGGGGATGCCGCTTATATGTATGCAACAATCCCGTCATTTTAACTTTCAGACTTTTCAGAGCAGCTAAGGAGTAATCTGGGTCCATGGTTTTCATATTTTAAACTTGATAAGAAGATGGGACATATGGGTGGCTCAGTTGGTTAAACATCCAACTTCGACTCAGGTCATGGTCTCACGGTTCATGAGTTCGAGCCCCGCGTCAGGCTCTGTGCTGACAGCTCAGAGCCTGGAGCCTGCTTCGGATTCTGTGTCTCCCTGTCTCTGTCCATCCCCCACTTACGTGTTCTCTCCCACTCTCTCAAATATAAACATTAAAAAAAAAATAAACTTGATATGAATCATCTGTGGATAATGAGAAGATTTCAGATTCCAGAACTCTGGACTCTTTGTGTGTCTTTTGCCAACCTTCCCTTCTTTCCTCAACTCTGTTCTGTATTTTGATTTTTTCCTGGTCAGGCCCCATGTTTCTCTTATCTTCCCAACTCTCTCGTCTCCAGCATCTCTCTCTTAAGGTCATCGCCGTCCGGTTCCTCAAGCCGTGAAGCTGGCAGTCCTCCCAGACTCTCTCTTTTCTCTCACCTTCTGCACCCAAACCATAGCCAAGGTAGGCAGTTCCATGTCCCCAGTGAGGCCTGAAGCTGCTCACTCCATGAGACCCCACCCTTACTGCCCTGGTTCTGGCCTTCCTCCACTATCACTTGGGCATTGCTAAAGGTGTGTTCTCACTCTCCCAATCCATCAACCTTTCACAGTGTGGTCAAAATTATTGTTCTACAACAGAAATTTCTTCATGTCCATTCCTACTTAAAATCCCTGAAAGCCACTAAGTGTCGAGGTACAGTGAAGGCACACAAAGACCTTGGGGATCTGACTGCAGCATACATCTTTATAACCTCACCTCTCATAATCCAGGTAGTACTGCACCTGCACCAGGACTGCATCTGGTTATTTCATCAGTTTCCCAGTATGCACTCTCTGAACCCAAGTCAAATACGACCACGTAGAAGCCCTTTCTACCAATTTCTTAAACTCACTATAACTCTTTTCCTCCCATATGTATAGTAGAGAACAAGAATAGTAACTACTGGGGCACCTGGGTGGCTCAGCTGGTTAAGCATCTGACTCTTGATTTCAGCTCAGGTCATGTTCCAGAGTTGAGCTCCATATCAGGCTCCATGCTAAGCATGGAACCTACTTAAGATTCTCTCTCTCTCTCCTTCAGCCCCTCTCATCTGCCCACACACACTCTCTCCCTCTCTAAAAATAAAATTTAAAAAAGAATAGTAACTACTTCACAAGGCTTTGTGAGGATTAGTCAGGGAAGTACAGGTAAAACATCTAATAGTAACTAATGCCTAGTGCATACTAAGGGAACAGTGCATGCTAAGGGAATGTTACCAATCACAGTGATGGTTTAAATATCTTTCTCCCTACCACAGATATAACTACGAAACACACATTCAAGGCCTGAAGTAGAAGCTCATAGCAAAATGAAATTTGAACAGTATCCTATCATGGGAGATACCCTTAAAATAACTCCATCGCATTACAAAGCCAACTTAGAACACGATACCTCCAGGTATAGTGATGGTTTTCAAAAAAGTTTCTTTCCTCCCTCCCACACCTCCCACCCTCTCTTCCCCCCCCCCTCCTTTCTTCTTTCACCCTCCCTCTCTCTCTCCTTGTTATGGGTTGAGGAAGAAATGGAGTGAGAAAGGCCATCCATTATGGACCACTTCCTATTTCCCACTTAACTCTCATAAGCATAGTTATCTAATACTGCATGAAGTTTGGGCTCCTCATCCTATTTTACAGAGAAAAAAACATGAAACTCAGAGGGTTTAAGCAACACAGATGAGGGTATTTAAGGTGAAAGTGATAGAAATAAGATTCAAACCCGTATCTCTTTGACTCCAACATTGTTTTATCCATACACTTCAATTTTTTCATGAGCCAAAATGTTTTATTACTCAGTACATCAGCATTTGAGATCAATACCAGTGGGTAATAAAGTATCACTCAGAGATCATTTAGAGCTATCTACAATTTTTAGATTACATACCCTTATCAACAATTGTTTGGCAAAGAAATGCTTTTAAAGACATCTTCTCAAGATATTCATTTTTGTCTCATTTTGCACATTACTAGGAATTATTTCCCATTCTGATATATTTAGCAGATGTTTAGGTACCAACCCCACTTGGAAAAAAATTATTTCAAATGTACAATGCAGTAAACTTATTATTTCCATTTGCCAAACCTTTCATGTCTGGTGTATGCAGCTCTGAGTCACTCATCATGGCCCCCACGGTTGGGGACAGAGGCTAGTGTGAAAACAGGAAGAGCTCGAGTCAGAGACAAGGCTGCTGAAGATCACAGGGAAGACTGGGAGAATCAGCAACAACACTGCTGGAGGCTGGTGATAAGCTAGCTGGGGAGGGATCAGGAAATGTGTTCTGAGGAGGGGGCACCTGCCAGAGCGTATGTGGTGGTTCCGTGCTTGAAGGATGGAGCTTTGTGATCCATGTCATGCGGAATGACTCAAGAGGACAAACACATGAACTCCCTATAGAGCTCTGCATATTACACTGGCTCCTCACTGTACTGTCTTCTCAGATGACCTCGTACCTCCAACCCAACATCAGTCCACTGTGGCTAGAAAACAAGCTCACAATTCCTTCTACAATCGGACCCAGAAGCAAGTTCTTTCAGATCATGCAAGACTCTAAATGATGCTTCCCTTCCATACCCTTTTTCTCTAATGGTGTGGATCTTTTAGAATCCAAAGCACATTTAGGGTCTTAGTCCATTTAAGTGGATAATTAAACAGTCCAGTGCTGGCATGGGGTGCGAGGGTAAAGGGATGGAGGACACTGTTAGGGATGATGGGGCATGAATAACTGCTATGTTTCATGTCAAGGCTTAATATTCAGTTCTCACAATCCCATGAAGTTAGCGCTGTAATCCCATTTTATAGATAATCAAAGTAAGAAACAGAGATGCTAAACTACCTTGGCCAAGAGCAAATAGCTAATAAATAGATCCAAAGCCAGGACTATCTGAGGGCCAAGTGCTCATTCTTACACTAAACTGCCTTCTGGATGGATGAGGAATGTTAGTTGTGAAAAAAAAAAAAAACAGACCACTGATGCTTCTGCAAGAGCAGGAGTGGAGATCTGAGAACAGCAACAAGGTAGAGGAAATAGAGATGCATCTTTGAACTGATATTCAGGCGGGTAAGAATGGGGGTGAGTGTGTAAGGCAGAAAGGAAATCTTAAGGAGTGTCATGGAAAAGGATGAGAAAAGGTAAATCTCTGTGGGACTTAGATCATTCTGCTAGGGGCAGGGACACTTGTATATCAGGGCGTTTGATGATACAGTGAGTTTACATTGACTGGAACCTGCCTACATATGTAGGAACTCAAGTTCCCCCAGTGGATTCCAGGTGGGTCACTCTCATCTCAATAACCTATTTCCCACTGACTTTGAGATGATGTTGGGTGGAAACTCCACATGGCCAGAAACTGTGTATCTTTTTCAGGTTCTAGTCCAAGGCCTAGATGTGGTAGTTACTCAGCATGCATTTATATTAATGTATATAATAAATTCAGCTTATGGACACTGAAATTCAAATGGCCCTAACATGCTGTAACATGAAAATAAGAAGAAAACGTAGTTATGTGCTTATTACATCTAATTATCCTGTTTGAAGCTAGATATGCTTCTACTGATTCATAATCCTAGCTGCCATTCGTCAGTGTTGTGATTTGATTCAGCTCCCTTGGGATCAATGGAAAGACAAGTTCTAATATACTGCTTGGCACATGGTAGGTGCCACCAGATTAGCGCTACTTGTTATTGCTCATTAAAAAAAAAAACATATTTAAGTGATTTTTCAATTAAGTAATAGGAATAAATGGTGCTTTTAAAAAGTTCAAAGGAAAAAATGAGGGAAAAGAGAGTCCCATAAGGAATAAATTTTAAAATGACAAGTATAAAAATTCTTACTCTAAGAACAAATATCCATCCAATGGTTGCACAATAACATTTGTTTGCTATTAAATATTAATTACCTCAATAGCCCATCAAATACTGTTCATTTGTACAATGCTATGCTTTGGTTAGAGGCTAGGGATAAAAGGAGAAATATATCAAGATCCCTGGATCAAAGTTAGAGTCTACTGGAGGAGACAGTCATGTAGAAAATGAAATATGATGCTCTAAGTGCTTAACACTTGGGTGAACCCTTCTTACTATACCTTAGGGACACAGTGGGAGGAAGAAGATATTTGTGTATATATGTGTGCATGTGTGTATGTGTGTGTGTGCCTTTTGGTCTGGGTTTGGGATCCAGAAAGATAGTGGGATTCAAGTAAGACTTCTTAGAGAAAGAGAGGCTTATGCTCCCTAGTTTAGAGCAGTTTTTTTTTTTTTTAATGTTTTATTTATTTCTGAGAGAGACAGACAGTGTGAGGAGGGGAGGGTCAGAGAAAGAGACACAGAATCTGAAACAGGGCTCCAAGCTCTGAGCTGGCTGTCAGCACAGAGCCCTACACGGGGATTGAACCCACAAACCGTGAGATTATGGCCTGAGCCGAAGTCGGACACTCAACCGACTGAGACACCCAGGCGTCCCAAGTTTAGAGCAGTTTTATAAGAGGTAGGAGATGAGCCCAAAGAGGTAGCCAGGAGCAGAGTTTGAGGCCTTTTGTTGCAATAACATACAAAATAAAATAAGACTTTATATTTTATCTTTTAAACCAAAAAGAGCTTTTGGAATGTCTTAAATAGACTGCTATTTGTGTTTGCTATATTATTTAGATTATTCAATTTTGCTATAGGTAACAATAAAAACAAACAGGATGAATAAAATTCACAGAAAATGTTAAGTAAAGAGCAAACAGGCGACCTCTGAGTCCTGTTAAACACAGAGAAAATAATCAGAGCGTATACATATTTTTAAATAAAGACAAAAAGGATGGAACAGAGAAGTACTTGCCAAGAGAGAAGGATGTAATGTACCTAATAAACCTTAAATATTTATGAATCTCAGACCATATGTGATTGACAGCTGTCAACCCCATCTTGGTCACCTCATTAATGACCATCACTATGGATCCATTATCACCCCATCTTTTCTCTGCTTGAGACACACTGATAAACCATACATCTGGCCATCAAACTAACTGGTGATTTATAGCTGTGGCCAGATCTACTTGACCTTGTGTTTCTCCAGTAGGTCAAGTGTGTGATGGCCCCAGAGACCTCCCAGCTGCTTAGGACCTCTCAGCTCTTGTCCTTGTAGCCACCTCATCAGCAGGGAATGCTGAGATGGCAGAGAAAGAACAAATACATGCACATCGTGTAACAAGGATTCAGGGAGAGTAGTTTTTCCAACCTACTTGCACACTATCTTACATGCAGCCATCTGCCTAATCCCTTTCTCCTAGCTTCTTGTTGCGTGCATTAATTTAATGACCCATATAATTATATATCTCAATTTGGTCTAAGTCCCTTTCCATTCCCTGACCTCTACAGCAGCCTGTCTCAGTGTACTTGGAATGTCAAAGTGATTTCCCACATGCCACAGGGAGTGATTATGATCAGATTATGGTTTTAGAAAAAGCCTTCTGGCCCTTCAAATATAAAGCCTAGAAGTCTAGGGAGTGAGGCTGGAGACAAAGAGACCAACTCTTGAATGTCTTTTCCCAGACAAGGAAATGCAACTCATATTTCATAAAAGGTCAGACGGGAACTAGAAGCTCCAGGAACACACAGGGGAAAAAATGCCCTGAAGAACTGGATTCTTTGCTATTAAACCAAAATAAACTCAACCCCTAAAACTCCATAAAGCCCATGCAAACACCACATAGAGGAAAAAATAAACAAAATCCTGATGTCACATAAAGGCTGAGATTTCTCCACCCCCACCTAGGATTATTCATCCTTCCTGGTATACCAGTGATGTCATGGGAGCTTGTGGAGATAACAGCCTACCACAATTACAGCACACTTCCATAATCTCTCACATGGGCCAGCAGGATGCCCCAAAGAAACTAAAACCAGCACACTAAAATGCCAGGTGAAGGAAACAGCTGAATGATAACGCAAATGCCTCATAAGAAGCAGTAAGTCAGTCGGGCATGAGAAAGAGCAAGCCAAACTTGCCTTCAAATTCCTGTCCCAGTACATTCTAGCCGTGTGACCTTGGACAAACACCTGGAGATCTCTTAGCCTCAGTCTCTCCTAATTATAAACTAATAAGAACAATTGCTTTTAGCAAGGGGCTATGGTGAGAGATACACAATATAACACAAGGAATGTGTCCGGTACTGGCTCCCTTTTCACATTTATTTCCATGTAGACTGACAGCTGAATATTAACAATTCATAAAATGGCTATTCCTAGCCTACCTTGATGTCAATAACAATTGCTTAACCAAGTGTAACTGTAGTATTCTTATTTCTTCAGTGTCCAATTTACACCAATGTTAAAAATGTATCCCTTTAGGGGCGCCTGGGTGGCTTAGTCGGTTAAGCGTCCGACTTTCGCTTAGGTCATGATCTCACGGTTCGTGGGTTCGAGCCCCGCATCGGGCTCTGTGCTGACTGCCAGCTCAGAGCCTGGAGCCTGTTTCAGTCTGTGACTCCCTCTCTCTCTGACCCTCCCCTGCTCACTCTCTCTCTCTAGAAATAAAAAAAAAAAAAAAAAAAACCTTAAAAAAAAATTAAAAAAAGAAATCTTTAAAAAAAAAAAATGTATCCCTTTAAGCATTCTAACACTGCTTGTATGTTGCTAAGGAAACTTCCCTAGAGCTAAGCAAGGCTAGCATCGGGTCATTTGGGCTTTAAGCGCTTGGGCTTTGGAGAAGATCCAGCAAATTTTCTTCTCACTGTTTGACCATGGGCTTTGGGATGTCTTATGAAGCTTACAGATTCCTGTAACAGTGAACTCAACTTTAAGACCACTGTGTGAAGCCAGTGTCATTTACAAGGCCCTAAGAGATGGAGAATTTCTCAGTGGTATCTTTTATTCTAAAGTCTGTCTTAGTCTCATAAAACATCCACCTCTAACTTTTTTTGTACATTATGGTTTTTCAACCTAACTAAAAACATCCTATTATTGTTAAATTTTGAAAAGGATAAGACAAATTTGGGAGGCTAAATTATATGATGTGTAATCCATAAGGGTAATTTACCAAAACAAGGAAACTAAGCAGCTTTATTTCTCTATTATTATAAAGAAACATTTTATGAGAGGAGTCCCTGCAATGTCAAAAAGGGATGCAATACTTAGGAAAGAAGCATATCTTATAGCCAAGGCATCACCTAC
Organism: Hyaena hyaena; assembly: GCF_003009895.1. NCBI lineage: Eukaryota > Metazoa > Chordata > Mammalia > Carnivora > Hyaenidae > Hyaena > Hyaena hyaena. The sequence continues at coordinate 98,025 of NW_024081649.1, forward strand.
GGCAAGGAAAGGGTAGACAAGTACCATTATCATACTACCTAAGTGAGTACAGGTACTCCCAAACTATTTGTAGGATAAATCTCTAAAATAAAGATGAGATGGAGTACTTGGGCGGCTCAGTCATTTAAGTGTGCAACTTTGGCTCATGTCATGATCTCGTGGTTCATGGGTTCAACCCCACGTCAGGCTCTGTGCTGACAGCTTAGAGCCTGGAGCCTGCTTCAGATTCTGTCTCTCTGACTCTCTGTCTCTCTGTCTCTCTCTCTCGCCCTCTCCCCTGCTCACATTCTGTCCTCTCAAAAATAAACAAATCAATCAATCAAATAGAGATGAGAGCTCCAGAAATTTAGAAGGTGACCTGAAGATAATCAAGTCCAGTCTGCCTTTGTCTTCAGTGAGGTTTCAAAAGCACAAAAAAGTTAAAAGATGTGGCCCAATTCTTAGACCTAGCAAGGGTGGGAGTCTAGGACTCTGGGAAACCACATCAGTGACCTATCAAGACACAAGTAACTTTTTAGGTTAACTGAGGATAAGAATATGAAACACCTGATGATGAACATTACCCACAATATTTTATTTTAAATTGAGGCATGACTGACATACAATAATTTCTAAGGTGAATGATTTGATAAGTTCTGACATATGAATAGGCCCATGAGATCATCAACATCATAAAGATAAGGACCATATCTATCACCCCCAAAAGCTTCCTCATACCACTCTGTCATCCTTTCCTCATGCCCTTCCTAGGCAATCAATGATCTGCACTGTCACTATATATTAGCTTGCTTTTTCTAGATGCATCCAGATGCATTTTCTACATGTGTGGAAGTGACTAGTAGGCAACCAGTAATGTGGGCCGAGTATTCCAGACGCACATGGAGCAGATTAGGGCTCTATATACTCACATATGTATACCTACAGACCTATGAGTCAAAAAAAAAAAAAAAAACTGGGTTTTCATTGACTGTTGTCACCTACAAGTGCCACAACCTCCCAGAGACCTCACGGGTTGTGTCTAATGATGTCATGGAAACCGTGGTTAGCGATTTTCAAATTCTAACCACAGCTCAGTGCCAGAAATGGAGAAATCACTGTTGTCTCAAAACCACAGTGACCAACTCACCTTTCCCGTGTTGGTGTGAGCTGTCTGCTTAGGCACAGACGTGCACTGAGGTGGGTCAATATTTAAACCTATTGGCTCTGTCTTCTTAAGCAGGACCTTTGAATCTCCACCATCAGAAAGACCTGCTGTGTGCTGAGGGGCTCAGAGTAAAGGCATCTGAAGAAAAGTTGGAGATCCTTTGGTTTATGAACCAGTCAATAGGTTTCATCTCTAGAAACAGCACTCCGGAAGGGCCAATGGGAGACTTTAAAATGCTTTAGAGCATCATGTGTGCGAGGCCACTCTCTGGGTTCTCCTCATACATGCCCCCTTCCTGGTCATGCCTAGACATCTACCTGAACTAGAAACAGACTGCAGAGTAATGATAAATTAGGCAAGGTCTCTATTCCAGCAGAGCCAGCACTTCAGTGTTTTGTTTCTTGTTCTCTGGTGCCCTCCTGTGTTCTCTTCCTATATAACATTTGATTTACAAGACCCAACTGAAATAACCTCATTTAACAGTGACTCTTCCTTTGAGACCACAGAACGACAGCATTGCCTTATACCCCAGGCTTTCAGTATGTTTCAACACATATGCTTCTGTATCAATAGTGTTTTAAAACAGGTGAAGACAGCTCCTAATGTTTAGCTACTATCTGCCATAAAGCTGATGCTCAAAAAAAATGTGTATCACATGACTAAAGGTCCAGTAGCCAGAGTTAAACAAGGAAGGCTGTTGAATCTTTTTGGCATATTGTATTACAGCAAATTTATAGGGAATTGCCAAAGTGCTTCATTAGCAAGGATTATATTTATACCTGCTTTACAAACTATAACTGTAAAGGAAAGGTTTACTATTTATTCTTTTGGGCATTCCTTGATCCAAACGTGTATAGATCTTAAACCATAAGACACATCTTGTTTTAAGTGCCAAGAAATCAAAGAGGAAGACCAGTTGGTGGAGGCAGAAAAGTAATCCCACCACTTCAGAACAAAGGTAAACCTGCTATAACAGAAATATGCATCGAGCATCGTTGAATCACAAGGTAAAGCAAGCAATTCAAATTGTAAATATTTTATGTCACATATTGGAAACATTGGCACTGCCTATAATCCATCTTTCCTGTTCCACACTTAGATTTTGAGTCATAGATCTTGAATCGGTATCTCATATTTTACAATTCAGCAACTCCAAGGATTTTGACTAGTGCATGAAAGAACCCAGGATATCTAACTGATATGCTGAACTCCTCCTGATATTGGTTTCCACTTCATTTAACAATAAGAAAATATAAAGCTGGAAGGAATACATAAAGAAAAATTCTTCCATTCTCCCAATTACTGGAAAGATATCTCAAGGTTAAGAATTAATAGCATATGTTCAAACCTGCCTATCTCGGTCATGCCTAAGTCTGCTAAGTCCAAACACTACTTCCCAGCCACACTTCAAAAGCATATTCCCTCTTTTTCCTAATTTAAGGCCCCTGTCAAACTTCCAGCTGCCTTACATCTGTATTACCATAGCATTTGTTTCTGCAGAAGTTTATTATCCAGTGATCTCAGAATCTTTTATCCCTTGTAATCAGACTCTGATTCCATATCTACTACTTCAGTAATGCCATCATCCTTCCTCATTCTTGAGACTCTTACAGATCAAACACAAAAATCAGACCACTTTTCAACAAGGCCTAAGACTAAAATTTAAGGCACTCAACTGCCAACTTCTTCAGACTGAAGGCTTGCTTTTACTCATTTTTGTTCTCTAGCATCTGACTCGGAAAAATAATTCCAAAGTGTCACTGCATTCCACCTGAACCATATGCTGACTGCAAACTCCTCCACCAACCAGCGCCACAGAGCCCGACTTCCTCCATCTCTCCCTCATTCCCAAGCTCACACTCTTCCTTCTACCCCAATGGCTTCCTTGACTTCCTGGATCCCCAAGTTCTTCTGTTTCTAAGAATTTGTGAACTTCAGTGTTCTTGAGACAATCTCCCATCACCTAACTGCCACATTACCTTCCTCTCCTCCACGGAACTATAACTCAACTAGATCCTTTGGGATATTTCCACCAGACAAGCTGGTCTACAGTGGAGAGAATAGCTTTCTCAGTTGAGCCCTGAACATGAGGTATAATGCCACTGGTGCCCCTTTAGGTAAGGTACTTAACCCTAAATATCTGATTCTCACTGTCCTCATCTGTGAAATGGGAACATTAATACCTACAGCACATAAGCCCTGAGTTAAGAGTCCAATAAGTGCAAGCTTCTTGACTACCCCATTACCACCATCTATTTTCTCAACTAATGTCACACAGTACTATGATTATTGCATGTAAATTTATTATATCATTTGTAAAAATTTTCTTATCTCCAATTTGATCTTCTAAGGGCAGAGGTCATTACTTACTTCAGCTAAGATGCGAATTAATATTTTAAACGAGCAGATGCTACTGATTATTTACAATGCTACCCCTACTGACCAGCCTACTCCCAAGTCCTGCTGTACAACCCAGATTTCTTGACTTTTTAAAATAAAAGCCTTGGGGAGCATGGGTGGCTCAGTCAGTTGAGCATCTGACTCTTGATTTGGGTTCCAGCCATGATCCCAGAGTCATGGGATTGAGCCCTGCGTCAGGCTTCACACTAAGCATGGAGACTGCATGAAATTCTTTCTCTTTTCCTCTGCCCCTCTCCCCTGCTGCGCTCTCTCGTGCTCTCTCTCTCTCTCTCTCATTATTAAAAACTTAAAAACTCTCATTCTTGGGGTGCCTGGGTGGCTCAGTCGGTTAAGTGTCTGACTTCAGCTCAGGTCATGATCTCACGTCTCATGGGTCCAAGCCCCGTATCAGGCTCTGTGCTGATAGCTCAGAGCCTGGAGCCTGCTTGGTATTCTGTGTCTCCCTCTCTCTACCCCTCCCCTGCCCACACAGTGTCTCTCTCTCTCAAAAATAAACATTTTTAAAAATTTTTCTCTCATTTTTCTTTTTTTTTTCTTATTTTTATATGTCTTTATTTTGAGAGAGAAAGTGAGACTGGGGGGAAGGGCAAAGGGAGAAAGAGACACAGAATCTGAAGCAGACTCCAGGCTCTGAGCCGTCAGTGCAGAGCCTGAACATGGGGCTCAAAATCATGGACTGTGAGATCATGAGCTGAAGTCATGATCGCTTAACCAACTGAGCCACCCAGGTGCCCCTTAACTCTCATTATTTCTATATCCAAGTTATCTGATAAGTCACAAGGGTTGATTAATTCTGCCTTATAGTGGAGATCAACTAAAGGGGGAAAAAAAGACAATTTCAAGCTGTGAACCAATGAGAGAGCAGAAGGTATAACTCTGTGTACATTATTCCAGATCACAATTCCTTCAACTTATACTCTTGATCGTGCTTAGGAAAACAAAATGTTCCACTTAGTATTATTTTAAACAGCGTATCACTCACATGCCTCATCTCTTTTTCTCTTTCCACTCAAATTATAGATGTATGAATTACTCCAGCTTCATATAATTTCTTCTGCAATGAACCAAAGAAAATGCTAAGTGGTCCAACTTTCTAAGACTTGGCCTGTCTTGAGCATGGCTATCCAGTCACCCACAGAGAGAGAGCACCTCAAGTGCAAGCAGTTATCAGTCTGCAAACTGTCCACAAGTGACCTCAAGAAAGGTGAAGAGGACACAGGTGGGCAAAGTACCAACAGCATTAGTTGCAGCTAAGGTACATTTCACCGAAGCATTGTCCTATGGAAGGGGGACACAAAGATGAGCCAGGCGAATTTTACCCATTCTTCAGTTTGCACATACCAAAGGAATAAGTCAGCTTTTCTCCACAGAACAGTCAGGAGGGAGGACAGACCCAGAAGACTAGAAGACTAGCATAGAGGATTCTGGCATTCCTCAAGCTCTGCCACCATGGAGCTCCCTGAAGCTAGATAATGTAAGGAAGGCTTCTGTTTGCAGAATGATGTGGTCACTCAGTGCCAGACAGATCTATACCATATTCAATATTCATGTGCATATTCACTCTCCTGAACTTTACAGAACACCTACTGTCAATATATTATTTCATTTAGTCACAAATATTGACTTATAAATACAAAAATACTTATGGAGATGCTTATGGATTCACCCAGGCTTTTGCTTAAACAGTGTTGATAATGAAACATTGCATGAGGTACAATAAATACCCCCATGCCTACGGCCTCTGCTGAGATCTCAAATCAACCCCACTGCTAGAATAAATGAGTCCACAGCAGAATCTGGGGTGCTGCTAAATAAATCATCTCACTGGAGCAAATGCATTTGAAGGAAACCTTTCCAGTGCCTTCATGTTGTACCATGTTTAGCTAATACTGGGGACATAAGTCTGTTTATTTTTCAATATATATAGAAAAGATGCAAAGAGGGGGAGAGGTCCACCAAACAAATGTTTGAGGCAATATTCCCCAAATATTGGCAATATTCCAATATGTATTCCTTTCCACAGATACTGACCTTTCAGCAAACTGCAAAGACATGCTTCAGAAGTACACAGAAAGCTGTCCTCCTAGAATCCAGGGAAAGGAGTGTTTAAAATTTACAACCACTTACATAAAATCTAATTTCTAAGTGCCTAGCAACAGGAGCAACAGTTTCCATTTTGGAAAACAAATTATACCTTTAAGAACCCCTATATGCAGAAATCCAGTAAGGTGTGTTAATTGGAGATTACTTCCAGACACTTCACTTGACCATTGAAAGAGAAGTAAGAGGCACCTGAGTCAGCTCCCCTACTGGCTGTTCCTCCACAGCGGCAAGGGCACAAAGAGCAGCCCCCTCACTGAAATGAACCTGTCTCCCATCCTGATACGCCCACTGCTTTGAACTCCCTGCCCCCACCAATTTCTGCATCTTTCTTTCTCATTTTGTCACTTGTTAATTTGAATTTATTTTCAAACTATTCACCATCCTGTAAGTATCTTGTGCCGTTTATTCAGCCAAATAAACCTGCTTTCCTTAGGCAAATTCTTTTTTTTTTTTAATTTTTTAATTTTTTTTTTTTTTTTTAAATTTCTAGGAGAGAGAGAGAGACAGCGTGAGCAGGGGAGGGTCAGAGAGAGAGGGAGTCACAGACTCTGAAACAGACTCCAGGCTCCGAGCTGGCAGTCAGCACAGAGCCCGACGCGGGGCTCGAACCCATGAACCGCGAGATCATGACCTAAGCGAAAGTCAGACGCTCAACCGACTAAGCCACCCAGGCGCCCCACCTTAGGCAAATTCTTAAAGATGTTACTGTTCACAGGAAAGCTTTAGAAGAGAGTTTTCAAACTTCTAAGTCACAAAGTTATGTTGTCTTAAGGGTTCTTTGCTTCCAGCATAGCTAAGTGATATGATCGTTTTACTCTATTAATCGCTTTGTTTTTTCTTGGTATTATCAGGGCCACTGCTTAAATTTAACCTTGACCACACTATCCCAATAGATCTCTTTGTTTTCAGCTCTTTGTCCCTCCATCTTGATGCCCCTTGTCTCCAAATCACTGTGCCCTAGGTGTGGAAGATACATAACTCACCCGAAAGCCCGGTGTCTGTCTTGTTATTTCCTCACCCAAATACTCAGTGGGTTCTATAGATAATAAGTGTTCTAGAAGAACAGTCTATATATGAAAACCAGCTTCCTTTCCATCCTCACCTCATGCTTCTTCCCTAAGCATGAACCATGTAATCTGTGTGATTTGTACTAGAATAGGTTTGTGCTATTTTCCATTTTCTACACACGCCAATGATTTCTCCTTTTACACTTCTGCTGCTGATGTTCCCACCATCTAGACAGCTTTTCCCCATCAAACAAAGGCTCACTTCTGTCTGCCATCCATGGGACAGGAGATGGAAATCTGCACTGGCATTGTGCATGATGCTGTACCTACCAAATGTCACTCAGTGCCTTACTGTGACAGAAGTCAAACATTACAATCTCTATCTCTTGCTTTCTCCCCCCTTCTCTCTGTGTCTTTTTTCCTTCTTCTTCCTTAGGATTTAGGGTTTAGGATTCTGAGGCTCAAAGAGGTTAAGCAATTTACTTATCAATTGTGCCCCAGATCAACACAGATGGTAAGCCTAGGATGTGAGCTGAGCTGGAATTCTCTCCTGTGTCTATCCAAATCTAATAACCATGAGCTTCCCACCATCTACCCTACACCTCAGATGCCAATTTCTTTAGTCTTGTTCTATAGTCTCTCTCCAGTGTTCCCCATCCACCCATGCCCCAGGGCACTTGATTTCTGCATCTCTCTTAGAACACTTAAAACCCTGAACAGAATCTATTGAACACAAAGATCATCTGACTCCATATTTTTGTCTTTAAACACTGAGCCCAGGCCCTTCAAGCTACTTGGAAGGCAGTTCAGCATAGAGCCTAAAGCATAGGTTAGAATCTCAGATGGCTAACCCTCAACTCTTATTTGTGGCACTGATTAGTCACACAAACTTGGTTCTCACCTGTTCAGTGGAGATATTAATGTCTGTCTCCCAGGCATGATGTTATGATAAAGTGAAACAACACTGCACTAGACATGCATTAATGCTAACAAACACTAACTGAATATTTTCTGTCCACAAAGCAGTCCTGGCTGTGAGGTACCCATGAAACCAGTTCTACTGTGAGCCTGATTTTGCAGATGAGGAAGATGAAGCACAGAGACCTTAAGTAACCTATGCCAGAGATCTTAAGTAACCTATGCACGATCATATAATAATGTATCAGCTGCAGAGTTAGATACAAACCCAGAGATTCTGCATGAGAATCTCTGACCACCAAGCTAAGTAATGGTGGCGACTGTGTAGGGTAATATCTGCTGATGCTGCCAATACTATCTGAGCCACCGTCAGCGTGTCCTCCCCAGTGCCCCACTCACTGCTGCAGCTGTCACTTGTAACTGCTCTCTCAAGCCGCACGAGACATCAGGCCATTTCTGCTCATATGAAGCCCTCCTTCCCATAATGTCGGCTTGAGACAGCCTCACTCTTTCTGTGTTACAGAATGGCCTGGAGCATGGTGGGGACTCAGGAATCCCGGTCCTGAATGTCAGCGACGGCAAGACATGGAGAGCAGTGCTGGACGTAGCTGGAATGTGAGCACCAAGAGGAAAGGGACTCGGTCTTCCTTGTTGGTCAATACCCAACAGAGTCCCTACACAGTCAGAACTTAGAAAATGTGCTGTCAGTGGCTACAAATGAGAACACAGTAGAAAGAGCACTCGATCTGGAGGCAGAAAAAGCTGTGTTCACATTGCTGCTTTTCCACTAAGCGTGATCCTGGGAAAACCACTTAACCTTTCTGAACTTGAGTTTCCTCAGCTAAAAAGGAAAATTAAAACAACTGTAATAATTGTAATTTTAACATTTATCGAACAACCCCCATATAAACAAAACACCCCAATGAGTTTTACATAATACGATTATGCCATGAATCTTCTCAAAAACTTGTGACTATTAGGCCCTTTTCAGCGAAGAGGAAACTGAGATTTATAGACTGTATGCTAAACCTTCAAGGCCACACAGTTAGTAGATGAAGGAGTCTGTGCTGGAGGTGGTATGATACTGCCCTCCTTTTCTGTGGGCTAGCCTTGTGCTTAACAGAGACAGAAGGTTCAACATGGAAGTCGTGAGCCATCTAACTAGTCCAGTCGCTTTCAATGAGGATATGTGAATGCTGAATTTCATTTAAGGTCAGGATTTCTCAGGGTTTCAGGATTTCACCAAGCTGCTTCCTCCACTATAGCCAGCATGCCTCTTCCACAAGTGGTGACCTGCATTCACATGGGGAGCGCTTGACAAAAGCAATGGTCCAGAATAGAAGTAAAAGAAACAAACAATCATGTTTAACTACTAAGTTTTCACGTGGTTTTATTTTTTTCCAGTTTTGCACATGTGCAAATAGCTTTCTGTGAGAGTGGGGGTTTGAATCGCTCTCTGGTAAATAAGTCCCTACAGAGCTAAAGCCAAGTTTTATTTCCTTCATATAATAGTGTGCATACAAGAAGTATATAATAAATATCCTCAAGAGCTCAAGGCACCTGTCTCATTAGAAACCATTATAGAAACTGACCTCCTTGTATACATTTCCTGCTTTTATAAACTCTATCTGTATCTTAGCAATTATCTCTAGACAGACTTTGGCAACTTGTAGGGATAAGCTTGTTGGAATCTTTCCTCATTTAAAAGACAATCAAAGATAATGCTATAGAAGGAGCCCAAATGTGCACTGATAGAAGAATGGATAAAGAAGATGTGATACACATACACACACACACACACACACACACACACACGAGTGGAATATTATTCAGCCATTAAAACAATGAAATCTTGCCATTTTCAATGACACAGGTGGTCCCAGAGAGTATTGCACTAAGCAAAATAGGTCAGTTGGAGAAAGATAAATACCATATGATTTCACTCATATGTAGAATTTAAGAAACAAAGCAGACAAGCAAAAGGGGAAAAAAGAGAGAGGCAAACCAAGAAACAGACTCTTAACTACAGAGAACAAACTGATGGTTATCAGAGGGGAGGTGGGTGGGAGGATGGGTGAAATAGGTGATGGGGATTAAGGAGGGCACTTGTGATGAGCACTGGGTGTTGTATGTACATGTTGAATCATTACATTATACACCTGAAACAGTACACTGTATGTTGACTGAAATTTAAATAAAAACTTCAAAGCTTTTTTCAAATTTAAAAAATAAGTCAAAAATAAAAGACCATCTAAGAGATCCAGAAATGATGCAGTGCTTGCCACTATGTACAAATGAGCCAGCTGACTGTAAATACACTGAACCTCTCTACCAAATTCTGAACTTAAAAATTCCTAGTCTGCTGATGGTTGCTATTTGAATTAAAAACCTGAAGCTTTGCTAAGTATCTTTGTGAATGCCTGGGCTCCGCTCTGTAAGCAGGGCACTCTAGCTTCTCTGCATTGACAAAAGAAATCAGACATGTGCCTCAATCCTCAAGTTGCCAAGTCAGCAAATGTGACTACTTACATTCACCTGATAAGAAAGTGGCTGGCTTTCCACAGTGAATGAAATCTACCTTGAAAACTGGGTACCAGAAGCATTACAGAACCCTGGAGATAGTATGAGTTAATAAACCTATAAAGGATATAGTTTCAGCTCACCAGAGATTGAGAGAAAATACTAGACTTTTCCAGAAGTCATTATGGATACCAATAAAAAGTTACACACACACACACACACACACACACACACACTATCCAGCCTTGAATATTAGACTGCAAATAATGTGCTATAAAATTTATTATTATTAGAGATTCGTGTAATTAAAAATTGCATGCTTATTTACACAGAATTGAAAAACTAACTTTTGTAAGTAATGTCTTTTACCCACCAGCATCTGCTTTAAAATGAAAGATACTGGGGCACCTGGATGGCTCAGTCAGTGAAGCGTCCGACTTCACCTCAGGTCATGATCTCACAGTCTGTGAGTTCGAGCCCTCAGCTCAGAGCCTGGAGCCTGCTTCAGATTCTGTGTCTCCCTCTCTCTCTGCCCCTTTCCCACTCATGCTCTGTCTCTCTCTGTCTCAAGAATGAGTAAACATCAAAAAATTTTAAAATAAAAATGAAAGATGCTTTAGGGGTGCCTAGTTGGCTTAGTCAGTTGAGTGCCCGACTTTCGCTCAGGTCATGATGTCATGGCTCAGTTCGTGGGTTTGAGCCCCACATTGGGCTTGCTGCTGTCAGCGCAGAGCTCACTTCAGAACCTCTCTCTCTCTGCCCCTCTCCTACTCGTGTTCTCTCTCTCAAAAATTAATTTAAAAAGACATTAAAAAATAAAATTAAAGATACTTTAAAATATCTAATAGCCTCCATTAAAAATGATGGCAACAGAACTTGGGGGAGCAAACTAGTCATTAGTGTGTAGGGAGTCATGTCCTGGCAGTGCTGTTCCGCTGCCTCAGACAGGGCAACATCTTCCTGCCAACAATCTCCTTCCAGGAAAAGTTTTGTCAACTCCCCAGCTCATAAGAAACCCCCTTATTTCTAAGACTCTCTTTAGTTGGAGCTTCTAGGACCAAGGCAATTACTTTTGGTTGCATATCACCAGTATCTAATTTGAAGAAGTGTTATCTTTTTTTTTTGGAAATTTAACAAAATTAATAGGCTAAAAATTTTAAAACAGACTGCTAAGGGAATGGGATATTATCATCAAGTAAATCAAGCCATAAGCGCTTGAGCACAGCTTGGGTTCACTGGACATACTCTTTCTCTATTGACAACAGGCCACAAAGACAGCTGATAAAGTGAGGGTTAAATCCCTGGGCTCTGGAGCCAAATAGGCCTGGCTGGCACCCTGGTGTCTGCACCCTCTATCTGTGTGAGCTTGGGGATGTCCTTCATCTTCTCTTCACTGTTTTGAAACAGGGCAGATAATATTTCACTTCTACAATTGTTTGGGGGTTATGTAACATTCGTATATAAATTACTTAGCATAAAAACTGGTATACATTAAGCCTGTAATAATTGTTGGTATCACACCAACATGCATTAAAGGTTTTAATAAAGCACCTGAAAATATATGTTAGAATAACCTTGCAGAAATATGGGTGAATTAGACAGATCACCAATGAATTAAAGAAAAAAAGACAAAAGGGGATGATTAACAAATCACCATCAATGTGACAGGAAGGTTATAGTGGTGTTTCTACTCTAACTGTTACCTCCTACATGAGTACAAGGCAGCACAACGTTACAAAACCCTTAGTACAGTATCTGGTGCACAACGAATGTTCGATAAACAGAGGATACTATCAGCTGCATTCACAAATCAAATAACGTGGCATTGGCAGACATGGCAAAGCAAGAATCCCACCAAAGATCCTGGATGTTCTCCCACCTGTTGGCAGTTCTCTAATTCCTCAGTTCCTTTTTCTCTTTTGTGGGTAGAAAGACTGACTAGAGAATGCCATCTTTAAGAAACTGTTCACTGTACATGAACAGCACATCAAAGCCTCCCTCTCTAGGTGAAATGCTAGCCTTCGTGGGATGCCACTAACGAGTGAACTAAGTGAAATCATTCGCAGGCCTTGAAAGATCAAAACGCAATTTGCCAGCATCCCTTTTCACATCTATGCTGATAGCTTTAGTGTATCTAACGTTCTCAAATCTTAAAAACAGCTCGTTGGAAAATAGACTGCCATATTCAACATCAAGGACAGGAAATACAAAAATGTATTACATCTCTTGCATTCTCTCTATAGCTAGTCATGGAACAGTGGGAGACTTATGACAAAAAAAGCAGTTAGCAGAATAACTGAGAACTTTTCTAATATCTGACACTTGTCCCCAAGAGCCACACAGAGCCACCAATAAATTGCCATAAATTGGAGACAGACACCTTCCCCAGCCAGGGCTTACTAGGTGGTGATAGAATTTACCCAACAACTGCTGACCATCATTCTGGGGACAGATGGAAGGAACTGGATTTTTTATGGGAAATATAGATCTGATGGAGAGATTTTTCTTCTTCCCTTCATGAATTAGCACCTGGCTTCAGTAAGAAGCAGTGGTAATCTTCGCTTACAATCACTTACAATTACTAACTAAATGCTTGCAAGGCTAGTGAATCTGCAGGCCTAGCCTACTGCTACTTTCAAAGCAGTCATAATAAGAGGCTTCTTAAAAGAGTCCAACATGTGACCCTGAAATATGGAGAGAGATGCAACCATAATTAGTGGTGCTTGTTTCTGTCCTAGAAATTTTGGAAGGCTCAGGCCAGACATCATAGCTATGACAGTAGAGCTAAGAGAGATCATGCCTGAGGACTGAAGGATGAGGCTACCTCATCTCGATTCCTCACAGACTCTGGAGTCCCAGAGATCCTCACTAGTTCCTATGGTTCTACCACAACAAGTATGGTGGGGAGGTGAGAAGGAAGACATTCACAGTTATTAGGTCGAACAAGCAGGTGTGTCTGAACCATGAGAAGGTACTAATGGGCTGGCGACCAGGCTCAGGGTCAACTAGGCTGCACTTCTGAGGGGTCTTTCAAAGAGGCAGTGGGACCAAGACAAATGTGATCCCTGTGTGGTGGGAAAGCACAGAGCACTTGAGGAAAAACAAGTACATCAACAGTGAATGGAAGAAACTCAAGCAGAGTAACACTGAGGTGCCTTCCACCAGCAGTATGAACAATAAAAACATCCTATGTTCCCCACTCCTACCAAGACCTCTTCCCCACTGCCAAGCATGCCAAACCCCAAGGAGCCTGGCCTCAAAGTCAAAAGTCTACTCTGTGGGGATCTGGATGGGAGATGGGGTTAACTTAGATAAGAGATGAAAGCTTTAAAATGCACTGGGCTCAGTTTTAATAAATGAAATAGATGAGAAATTATAGAATTTTTTCAAGATTAGCTAGGGCCATAGAAGCGTATATGTGACATAGTATGGTTAGAAGAGATTACTGGAAAAAAAGAAAACCATGACATATTTATTCTTCAAAGAACTGAGAATTTTTAACAAATTGGTTGCATGATTTCCATTGAATTCAGCTCTCCATAGAGTGAAGTGGCTTGAAGTAAAGTCTTATTCTAACTTTAGTTATAACAATTTTTAACAAATTTCTTGCATGATTTCCATTGAATTCAGCTCTCCATAGAGTGAAGTGGCTAGAAGTATAGTCTTATTCTAACTTTAGTTACAAGCCTACATATTCAGTTTATGAAAACTTTATAAAAATTACACAATCACACCCTCAAGAGAGAGCTCATCTGGTCTCAAATTCAACAATGACCTCACAATTCTGTAACCATGAGCAATGCAAAAGGCTTCTTCCCTTTCACTGTCTACCAGATGAGAGTTCCACTTAGAGCCCACAGGACAAAGGGCTGCTGTGGCAATGTCTGCCAAACTCCCATTTATGTAAAAACGGAAAGAACATTATTATTTATGTTATTTGAAACCAGCTGAATATTCATATAGCCTATCCAAAGCCTCATACACCAGCTGTGTCTAAATTGGCTGATGGCCCATAAACAGCATGAACTTAATCTGACAAACGTAGGCAAATGTACCTTACTCCAACACATAATTTTGTTTTGTGACCTTAGCCCCAAAAACAGAGATGGCATCTTAAAAACAATAACAATAACTCTAAACATGGATAAAATAAGGTTCCGAGTAAGTAAATTCTGTACCCAGTCACATTCTGGAAAATCAAACATGTTGAGCCACAGATCGGAGCGTGATGTTTTATTCACAATGTTGATCCAAAGGGACCTGACCTTATCATGACAATGTTTTTACAAGATGGAAGGGTTCCCTCAAAAGGTGTAAAATATCCACACAGTGCTATAAAATATTTGAGATGCACTCTTCCTTCTTGGGTGATAAAAAAAACCTTCACATTCTTATATGCTGTGGTCACATGGAAAAAAATATTTGTGAGTAGATCAATTCAATAAAAACCATCAGGGTTACAAGTTCAGTAGAACTAAACAACTTCCTGTTTAGAGATGGGGGAAAGTCAAGGAGATGAGAGGACCAGAATGAAAGTAAGAAGGTGTGAGCACTGTAGATAAATATTCTGTTCACGGATTTTTATCATTTCTTAAAGAAGGTTTTCAGATTTCTTAAGAATAATGCAAAGCTCCTAAATTCAAAATTCAAAGGAAGAAAGTAAATACTAAAATGTTCCCATGTATAACTAGTTTATACTTAATAATTCATCATCAATACTCTGGTTTCTCTTCAGATCGCATAAATCTTTCGCCTTTTACTTAATAATTCATCAGTTTATATATTTGTTCAGCAATCTATCAATCATGCATTCATTAATCCAGGTATAAAACTGTATGTATTATTCCACATGTATTATTTTCCATGAACAGTATAATCTAGATTGCACCCTGGGATAGGATGGAAAAGCATCTTCGCTATTTGGCTAAACTCTCTTGGCCCCTGCATCTAGCACCCTGAAATATATACCAACCCGAGACTACATTAAAGACATAAGATTAAAGTGATTCAGGTTATTGAAAATGCACTACCAGCTTCTCTGATTTCCCTCTCCATCCCACACCCAGCACCTCCTTCCTGCTCCCAGTTTACTCCTCGATGTTATTTGTATATGGAGGTAACTGCTTATGAGTATAGAAGTTCACTTTTATTTATATTTCAACTTTCACGAACTTTAGGTTGATCTCCCCTTCAGTGAGTTTGCCTCACATAAAATTCCATGAGGACACGGACTGTCTACTGTATTCATCCTTGCATCCTCAGTGCCCTGAGCTGAGCTTGGCATGTATGTTTGTGGTATTATAAAAATATATATATATATGTGGCTTGTCTCCCAGCTTCCTGGCACAGAACACCTAAAATCCTCAGATTGTGTGTGCTGATGAGCTGGCCCATGGAGGAAGATGGCCTAGAGAGCTTCTGGATGTGGGCTGGTGGCCCGAAAGGGTTAGAACTTTCAGTCCCATGCTCAACCTCCAGGTTGGGGAGTGGGTCTAGAGATTGAGTTCAATCACCAGTGGCCAATAATTTAATCAATCTTGCCAATGAAGCCTCAACAATACCCCTGAATTTTAGATGGAGTGTGAGGAGGTGTCCCAGGTAGGTGAACACATCAGTGTGCCAGGAACATCACCTGCCAAGAGAGGGCATGAAAACTCTGTGCCCTCCTTCTTCCCATGATGGGCCTTCTACATCTCATCCATTTGGCTATTCTTGAAGTGAATCCTATAAAATAAACCAGAAATCTTGTTAGAGATCTGTGAGTCATTCTAGCAAGTTATTGAACTGAGGAGGGAATTATGAGAATCTCCAATTTGAAGATAACCAGGCAGAAATGCAGGCAGCCTGGGCACCACATCTGCAGCTGGTATCTGAAGCAGGGGGCTGTCATGTGGGGCTGAGCCCTTGACCTGGGGAGTCTGTGATAACTCCAGGTAGTGTCAGAATGGAATAGAATTGAAGCCCCATTGGTGGTGGAGAACTGGAGAACTGATTGTTGTCAGAGAAAAATCCCACAGTGTTCAATATTTATTTGATGAATAGTTGAATGAATAAGTAAAATCAAATCTATGCCCTTTTAGAATTGAGATTGAAATTTCAAGTTCAGAATAATTGAGCAAGACCCTATTTATTTTTTTCTTTGCATAGTGGGCACTCATTGCAGAGTTTCTGAATGAAGAAAGAAATTCTGAAAAAGGGATAGGTAGGAGTGCCTGGGTGGCTCAGTTACTTCAACCTCCAACTTTGGCTCAGGTCATCATCTTACACTTTGTGAGTTTGAGCCCTGCATTGGGCTCTGTGCTGACAGCTTAGAGCCTGGAGCCTGCTTTAGATTCTGTGTCTCCCTCTCTCTCCCCCTCTCCCTCTCTCCCTCTCTCTTTCTCTCTCTCAAAAATAATGAACATTTAAAAAATGAAGAAGGATTAGGCAGATGCCTATTTCTTGTAAAGAAGGTAATTCTAGAAGTGGAAGTGCTATCTGTCTTGTTTTCGTGCTGCTTTACAGGCAGGCATCAGTACCCACAACCACATATTTCTGGTACTTGTGCACATGGGTTAGACTGCACTCCCCACTTCTTTGATGCTTAGTGTAGATGTGACTTGCTTTGGTCAAAGTAGCTAGCATCCCTTCTATGTAGAAAGAATTCAGGACAAAAGTATGACCCACCACCTTCTTTTTCCTTTTACCACAGTGGTCAGCCATGTACTGGATGGTGACTGCCCTATTGGCCTGGATCACCACATAAGGATGATGTGGAAGAGTTCCCATAATGCTAGTGATGGACCTGTAGGATGAGTAAGAAATCAATTTGCTACTTTAAGCCATAAGACTTACTGGGTGTTTATTATCATAGAAAATTCTAGCCTATCCTGATACAGAAAACCTCTACTTCCATATTACTTCGATATTTCATAATTTCAGTGTAAAAAGATATACTGCAAATAATTAAAACTGAGCATTCCTATTTCCAGAGAAAGGCATATGCTCAAATTGAGTAAATTAGATGACAAATATGGAATTCTTAGTATATTGTGACTAATACATAATAACTGCTTAACAAAATTAACTGTCATTATCATTATTACTAATAGAGTTCATTTCAAAAGCTCTCAGTTGAATTTTTGTAATATGTATCAGTTGATAACAAAGGGAGATTTTTAAGGAGACTCTAATGAGCACTATACTAATAAAGTCAACTAAGTTTTATTTTCTTTTCCACATAGATGCTCAACACGTGTTCACCTACATGACCTTGAACAAGACACTCCTCTAACATTTGTTTGTCCATCTATAAAACATTAACTAGAAAAACCCTGTGTGAAAATCAAATGAAATGTAGATGCAGTAAACTCTACAGCATTAGATTATTGTGATGAGAACAGAAGATAAGGTTTTTGTCACTTATGATTTCCATCTAGCAAAATCCACAGGGATTATTTTGTTCCACCTCAGTTTAAAAACCCACTTGATACACTATAGCAGTGTGTGTGTGTGTGTGTGTGTGTGTGTGTGTGTGTGTGTTTACTTAAAATCCCATTTTTCTCCACTGATCTAATCTGATAATACAAACTCATCTCCTTCTTTGGGAAACGAATATTGAAAATAATTGCCAATATTAAGGCATAGTGATATAAGATCTATAAGACAGCTTAGTGTGTTGGTGTCATATTCAGTTGGTGTCTGTGCTGATATAAATTTAAAACGGTAACCCTGATTCCAGGAAGTTGCCCAACTATTAGCAATATACCAAATCACGGATATTAGCCCTGGATGGAAATTTAGAAACCATATATTTCAACCCCACATAGGCCAAACATTTTAAGTGGAGAAATGTTCCAATAGTGAAAAACTAGTAGTTGGTCTTCTCTATTGGATGTAAAACAAGCATCTCTCATAAAACAGATGCTGAGAAACACTACAGTCTTTTTTTAATTTATAAAAGTCTGTCAAATGATCTTTGGAATTATATGCTTTCCCTTGATGGAAATTGTGTGTATGTATGTTCCCAATGTTTATACTAACTCATCTTTTTTTTTTTCTAGTAAAACTAAAATTGTCCCAAATCTCTGCTGATCACTATCTGTGAGACAGCCCTGGACACTATGAAGTCATGGGTGCTGGTGATTACCAGAGCCTGGAAGACTCAGACTAGACTGGGAGCCTGGAAGACTCAATCACTAGACTAGGACTGGCATAATTCCTTATGTTTTGTCTATACCTCAAGAACAAAAGACAGTCATCTTTGGTCATTCCTATCAAATTGGTGATTCCTACCAGTATCACTTCAGATACTTGTGTCCTCAGAAGCTCTTAAATAACTTTTTTTGGGCAACAATTCAAGATTTCATGGATGTCATGTACAGACTATTCTGATGTCTAGACATTCAACACCTGAATAGTGGCTCCCCTTAAGGAGTGTGTGTGTGTGTGTGTGTGTGTGTGTGTGTGTGTGTGTGTAAATGTTTTTTTTAATTTTTTACAAATAGTTTATTGTCAAATTGGTTTCCATATAACACCCAGTGCTCATCCCCACAAGTGCCCTCCTCCATGCCCATCTCCCCCCTCTCCCCCACATCCATCAGTCCTCAGTTTGTTTCTTAGCATTCAAGAGTCTCTCATGGTTTGCGTCTCTCCCTTTCCCCCACCATTTCCCCCTTCTTCTACCCCTTGTTCCTCAGTTAAGTTCCTCCTAATCCTCCTACACGTGCAAACATAGGATATTTGTCCTTCTCTGCCTGACTTATTTCGCTCAGCATAACACCCCCAAGGTCCATCCATGTTGCTACACATGGCCAGATTTCATTGTTTCTCATTGCCATGTAGTATTCCATGGTATAGATAAACCATATCTTGATCCATTCATCCACTGATGGACACTTAGGCTCTTTCCATGTTTTAGCTATTGTGGAGAGTGCTGCTATGAACATTGGGGTACATGTGCTCTTATGCATCAGCATTTCTGTATCCCTTGGGTAAATTCCTAGCAGTGCTATTGCTGGGTCCTAGGGGAGTTCTACAGTTAGTTTCCTGAGGAACCTCCACACTGTTTTCCAGAGGGTCTGCACCAGTTTGCATTCCCACCAACAGTGTAGGAGGGTGCTCGTTTCTCCCCATCCTCGCCAGCATCTAGAGTTCTCTGATTTGCTCATTTTGTGTGTGTAAATGTTAATACAGCTCTCTATGTAAGACTTATTGTCCTCCATTTGAAGCTTATATTTTACACCATGACCTCCATACTAACTGGATATAACTATTTTTATTCAACCTCCATTTAAAACTGAGTTTTAAAAACTCTTGTTCAGTTAATCAAACATCCCCACAAGAACCTAATTTGACAATAAACTATTTGTAAAAAAAAAAAAAAAAAAAAAAAAAAAAAATCCCCACAGTTCTTTAAAAAACTTACTGGGGTGTTAAAGGGTGAATTATGTCCCTCCAAAAATGCATATTTTGAAGTACTAACCCTCTGAAGAACTCAGAATGTGACCATATTTAGAGACAGAGTCTTCAAAGAAGTAATTAAGTTAAAATTAGGTCATAGAGTGGGCCATAATCCAATATGACAGATGTCCTTATAAGAAGAGGAAATTTGGACACAGATACATAAAGGAGGAAGACACTGTGAGGAAACAGGGAGAAGACAATCATGGACAAGCCGAGGAGAGGGGTTTGTAACAACAGCCTCTTCCCTCACAGCCCTCAGAAGAAACCAAACCTGCTGACACTTAGATCTCAGACATTCGACCTCCAGAACCATGAGAAAATGAATTTCTGTTGCTTAAGACACCCAGCCTGTGGTGCCTTGTTATGGCGGCTCCAGGAAACTAATACATGAGACACAGAGTAAAACCCCAATTCCTCACCATACCTGCGTGGCTGGATATGAACAAGCCTCTGCCTATGTCTCACACTTAATCTCCTCCCAAGCTCCCCTTGTTTTTCATATTCCAGAGAGACAGGTTTTCTCTACTAGGCCAGAGGGAATCCCATCACAGGACTCTTGATGTTTCCCTCTCCTGGAACCCTCCCACCATGGACAGTCCCGTGGCTGGCTCCTGGTCATCCCAGCCTTGGCTCAAAAGTCTTTATTTCAGAAAAACTTTCCTTGATCTTCCATCTAAAAGTAGTTATCCCTTCTACTAAGTCTCTAAATCTACTATTTTGGTTTACTTTCTTTAAAATATATTTTTATAGAGGATATATATAGTATATCCTCTAAGTAAGTATATTTGCACCACCAATAAGTATATTTATGGCAACTTTTTGTAGGAAAACAGCTATCATTAGGATGACCAAATGCCTGGGTTTGCCAGCACAGTCCTAAATTATACCTGTTGCAGTGTAACGACTAACAGCACCCCTTTTTACTGTCAAACTGTTACAGTTTGGATAACAAATGATATAAAATACATCCTGAAGGTCATTAAAAGGTTTGGGTGTTTTTCTACACTAGATGATATACCTTGGTTCCAAAGACAAGACACTCTCTGACCTCTGTGCATCTCTGCTTTCAAACAGTAAATAGGCCAGGTGATGTCACCCCTCAGTACTTTGGCACATGAAGTTTCTTCTGCTTGCAATCTCCTCCCTCCCCACCTCAACTGTTCGCTTCCTTACTCATCCTTCAAGAATGTATGAGGGATGTTTTGATTCAATTCTCCTTCAATGACAGTTAGGTAACCCCTTCTGTGTACCACACTACAGTATAGTTTCTTTATTTATTCCCTATTTTCCATTAGACTATGGGTGTTTTAAGAGGGGAAAAAATGATTTATCCACATTTATATCTGAAGTATCTAGAATATTTCTCGTAACATGATGGGCATTCCATAAATGGCATTAAACAGAAAAACGAATACTATCTAACTCCTTTAAGCTGTTATTTTTCTATTGCACCTACAGTAAGATTCTGGGAAAGATCAAGAAAGAGGTAGTCATTTGCATGCATATATGTATATTAAATAAATATTTTATAAAGCATACAGAACTCTATATATCTGAAACTCTCAAATTGAAAACTCCATGCTTGACTTTTCCCTCTATTTGTATTCTGACATTTTTAACTTACGCTTTCGCATCCACTAACAATAGATTTGTTGAGTCATAGGGTCATCTTTCATACCCTGAACTCAAACATCTCCTTCCAATATTTCCCTTTTCATTAATTAGATCAATACCCATTTACTATCTCAGATAATTCTGACTTTTTATTTCTTCTCTATTAGGACCCTACCTGCTAAGTTCTACCATTGTTTTATCAAATGGAACAGATGAAGGAAACTACTTGAGCAAATTATCTTCCCTCCACATTCTTTATTTACCCTCATTTTGTGGCCACCATTTCCAAATGATGTCCCTGCACCTGTCTTTAGCTCCTCTATTCCATTTTCCACACAGCAGCCCAAGCAATCCTTTTACAAGAGGTGTCAGATTATGTCACTTCTACAAAGCCCTCCCTCAGAGTAGAAACCAAAGTCCCAACAATGGCTGACAAGGTTGTCCATGATCTGGTTCTCGGCTACTTTTCTGGTCTCATCTCTAATTCACTTGCCTTTAGCCACACTGGCCCCTTTGTTGTTTCCAAACATGTGAGGCCCCTAGCTAAGTACTATCACAACTGCCATTTCCTGTTTGGGATGTTCTTCCTGGCCTTCCTCACATGTCACCTTCTTAATGAGGTATATTTTGATCTCATTCTTTAAAATAGTAAATAAACTTTGCCTCCCTCACCCCAACCCGCTCTTATCCTTCTTTGCTTATTTTTTTTCCCCAAAGAACTGATCATCATCTGTCACACAACTGTTTCTTATGTATTTGTTTACTGTCTGCCCTCCACTATAAGGTAAGTTCAAAGAGGGCAGGGATTTGGGGTATCAGGGTCACTGTTTTGGGTGGTGGTTGTATCCCTAAGTTCCTTGAACAATGCTGAGCATAGATCTAGAGCTCAACACATATTAGTTGAGTTGATAGATACAATTACTTCCTTTATAATCTTCACCAACCCATTTGCAGACAGCATCTGGGCTAAACAATGGGGTGGTGGTAAGAAATCTAAGTAGTAAGTGGACTGTGAACAGGAATCCTTGGTGGGAATCCACAGCAACTGAAGAAGGCTCAGTTCTGGTTGCATGAATCCAAAGAAGATGCCAGTTTGTTCCTGAGATTGGGTCAGTGCAAGAAGTGTTCAGAGAGTCAACCACAGAGCTGGGAACAAATTGGACAGGGTAGACACTGTTTATGCGGCTAGCTGAGAGCCAATGAATAAGCAATGGTAGACCGTGTTGAGACTGTCAGAACAGTGGTTTTCAAATTAGTGCCACAGGGGTCACAAAGAAATGATACTGGTATGGCCAAGTACAGGGAAGGCCCAAAGATTCAGAGCTCCCACCTCCCCATAACCCAACACTAAACAAAAGCAGCTCAGATCATATCAGTTTTCTATTTATGGACTCAAGGTAAGTTTAATTTTTTAAGCAAGATTCCCACTGCTAAAAACAATTTAAAAAATAAACTATTTGTAAAAAAAAATAAAATAAAATAAAATAAAATAAAAAAATAAACGTCCACACACAAAGCAAACTATAATGAAACCTTTGAAAATTATCACATTAACAGCATACTACTGAACATGGCAGTTTGTAAAGATTAGAAAAGGCTATCTGCAGGGTGCCTGGTGGCTCAGTCAGTTAAACATATGACTTCAGCCCAGGTCATGATCTCATAGTTTGTGTGTTTGAGCCCCATGTGGGGCTGTGTGCTGACAGCTCAGAGCCTGGAGCCTGCTTCAGATTTTGTGCCTCCCTCTCTCCCTGCCCCTCCTTTCTCATGCTCTCTCTTTCTCTCACTCTCAAAAATAATAAATAAAACATTAAAAAATTTTTTTAAAGAAGAGAAAAGGCTACCTACAATTACAAGGCTATTAACATCTTCAAGGCAATAGCTTCCATAATGTAGGGGTACTAGATTCAAACCAAAAAGGTTATATAGTGACTCAACCTCCCATTTATATGCTTACTTTCTACTCTGTCTTCAGTAGACCATATCAAAATTGCAACAAAATAATTAAGTAGTATCTTGCTTAACATTTGCCTTCATCATTAAAATTATACTCTATTAGTGGAGAGGCCACATTTGTTTTGTTCACTGATACAACCCAGGTGTCTAAGGCATAGTAGGTATCAATAAATACTTGTTGAAAGAATGAATGAAAGAAAAAGGTATAGTAAAACTTATATCTTATGTACAGGTATGGAAAGAGCCCTTTAATTAAAAAAAAAAAGAAAAGAAACTTGGTTAGATCCTTAATTTCCAACAGGGTTAGATCCTTGTTATACCCTACATCTTCTCATGTACTTCTTAAAATACATGGGCCCAATAGTAAACCACTTAGAACACTTCAAATACACCCCAGAGAACTATCCTTTGAGTTGTCTGCTGCCCAAACTTATTTAAAAACCTTAGATAATATAGATATAAATGGAGGATTGTTAGAATAATAGATAGTCCTTTAACTTGTATCTTCCCTTTGACCATACGATTTGGGATTTCCAATCCTTCCAGATTTACCTTCCTTGAATCATGCTTTAGTGGCATTCTCTCAGCTTTTACCATAGAACAATACAAGAAGTAGTCATGTGAAACAATGCAGTTCATGGTAGGTGTGCTGTGGAAGATATAGCCACCTTATCACCAAATATATCTTATCAAAGTGTCCCTGTAAAAATACATTATGGATTATGTTATAGGAAAATTGTGTTTTCCTTGAATAATTGGTATGGATTTTCCTCCCTGACAATAAGAACTAATCATGTCTCTGTTTTAAAAATTGACTATCACAACACTTTGAAAATATCTATAAATTTGAGGTTCAACCAAGGTAACTGTGTATGGTTCCACAAGGTCTTAATATTTATGTCTCTCTCAGACCACCCCTACACTAGAGTTATTTGTTTTATTCTTGTTTATTTTCTCTAGACCTGACATTTTATTCTTACTTACATCATGATGTTATTTTAGTATATGTTCTTACGGTGAGTTGCTTCAAATCCTCTGGGAAGTAAGATGAAACGTGAACATACAGCAAAGAATGTGCTTTTCCAAACACAGCAAGATAGGCTTGATAAAACTGTATCTTCTAGAAATGCTAGTTAGTATTTTGTGGATGTGCCATGTAGCATGTCCTGAATTTTATTAAGCATTTTCCAACTTTCCCACAGCAATTTTATCATATGCTCAGCCTGATGGATTCTGAGCTGGCTGACAACATGTTGTCAAAATATATTGATTGTTGGCTCAGAATTAAGTAGGATAAAAGGTTCTGGAGTGTCATACAAGCTTACATTGGCTTGGGCATCTTATTATAACTTGAATATAGAGGTAAATGAAATACATATCAAATCTGAAAATGATACAAAGCTCAGAAGAAGATTGTTTATGACACTGGTGAATTATGCAGGATATCAAGTCAGGTTGCCTGAGCATCTGGCAAAGGAAGGGGCGCAATGGGGATACACTATGACATTACGGCTCTTGGTCAAGACCGTGTTACTCAGCCTGTTCTTTCGGTTTTGGAGAGCCCAGCTCAGGGAGCAGACAGGCATAGACGGCTCAATGGGGCAGGGGCTACAGATTCTCAGTGGGGAAAGGGTACAGTGATGCATTAGCAATGTCTGCTATGCAGCAGGAAGGGGCATGTATATCTTCTTTTTCCTGATCTAACCTCTACATGTTACAAACTCCAGTGGCAAAGTCAGGAGACACCACTGTGGGACAGTGACTGACCAGACCAGCTCTTGGCTGGCATGCTGTCACCACCACTACCTTGGGCCAGAATAGCCATGTGACTGGGACACCGGGGTGGCTCAGTCAGTTAAGTGACATTGGCTCAGGTCATGATCTCATGGTTCATGGGTTTGAGCCCCGCATCAGGCTGTCTGCTGTCAGCTTGGAGTCCGCTTCAGATCCTGTCCCCCTTTGTCTCTCTGCCCCTCCCCCACTCACAAGCTCTCTCAAAAATAAACATTAAAAAAAAATCAAATCCCAACTCTATGACTTACTAGCTGTGTGACTTTACCAACCCTCACTGTTCCTTGGCTTTCTCATTTTTAAAACAGAAATAAAG
Source organism: Hyaena hyaena (assembly GCF_003009895.1). Taxonomy (NCBI): domain Eukaryota; kingdom Metazoa; phylum Chordata; class Mammalia; order Carnivora; family Hyaenidae; genus Hyaena; species Hyaena hyaena. The sequence goes on from NW_024081649.1 coordinate 123,259, forward strand.
TGGAATTTACATCATAGGGGGGTTTTAAATTTAATTTTTTTTTTTAATTTTGAGAGAGAGAGAGACAGAGAGAAACAGAGAGAATCCCCAGCAGGCTCTGTGCTATCAGCACAGAACCTGACATGAGTCTCCATCTCACAAACCGTGTGATGATGATCAGAGCCAAAATCAGATGGATGTTTAATCAACTGAACTGCCCATAGAGTTGTTATTAAGTATTAAATGAGAGAACATGTAAATATTCATGAGTACCTCATATATAGTAAGCACTCAATATATACATGATGTTATTGTTACTATAAAATGATCATAGTTACTATAAAATCCAGCATCAAACTCAAAACAATATGGGAACACAGGAAATTCTGGATAGAAAATGAATAGTCAAATTTATTAAAGATCAATACAGGTTTGAGACTTAGGTTTTCTTTACTGATTATATTGATACAAGATAGAGGTCTCTCTTCATTTAAAAAATCATTTGAGGGGCACATGGGTGGCTCAGTAGGTTTAGCATCCAACTTTAGCTCAGGTCATGATCTCGTGGTTCATGAGTTCAAGCCCCTCATTGGGCTCTGTGCTGACAGCTCAGAGCCTGGAGCCTGCTTTGGATTCTATATCTCCCTCTATCTCTGCCCCTCCCCTGCTTGCACTCTGTCTCTCTGTCTCTCAAAAATGAATAAAACCATTAAATACATACATACATACATACATACACGCATACATACAAAAGTAATCATTTGAAAATTGTCTGGAAGTTTTCATGGACCCAAAGCGTTCATTCAACAAAGTATGTTATGTGCTTAATATGTGCCAAGCACAATTCTAGGAGTTGTGAACATCAGTAAATGAGACAAAGGAGATCCATGGCTTCCTGTCTCTTCCAGTGGAGAGAATGAAAACTAATATTCAAGCAAATTAATGGAGAAGACAACATCACAGAGAGACAGGATCAGTGAAGAAGATGAACTAGAGCACAGGGACAGAGAGTGACCAAGGAAGGAGGCTACTGAAATAGCAGTCAGAGGGGCTTCCCTGAAGAATGATATTCTAGCTGAAGAAAGATGAGATGGAGCCAGCCCTATGACCATTCTGGGAAAGTATGATCTAGGCTGGGAATGCTGAAGGCTTAAGGGCTCAGAAGTAACAACAAATAGTCATGATTTGGTTGTTACAATAGTTCAATTATAGGGATAATAATAGTAGGAAATCTTCACAATGGAAAACTCACTGTTGGTCAAGGAGGTAACCCTCTCCCCCACCCTACATGCAGTTACCACTGATACTTGCACTCCAAAGATAACAAAACTGATGTGCAGAGTATGTGACTTGCCCAATGCCTCACTGCTGGAAAGGCATGGAGCTATAGTGTGAGTACAAGCAGTTGGGTTCTGGTCACTGGGCACTTTCTGCCATATTCATAATGGAAATAAAAGTCCACATCATGCCAAGGAAAGCCCCAGCAGGCTCTCTCCTATAGCAGGAACAGTTACTTGAAATAGTATTTGGATTATATAATAATTTTTAAAAACCCTAAACATACAGAAAATGGAAAAGGAATGGCCACTAGTAAAAAAAAAAAAAAAAAATCTATCTCTCTATCTCACCAGGAATGACTAAAAGATGTGAGTGTGGTTAGCAACATGAAGAGAGAAGGGAGGGGCTCCTGGGTGGCTCAGTTGGTTGAGCATCTGATTCTTGATTTTGGCCTCAGGTCATGATCTCATGGCTCTTGGGATCAAGCTGTGCCCAGCTCTGCACTGACAGCACAGAGTCTACTTGGAATTCTCTCTGCCTTTCTCTCTGTCCCTCCCCTGCTCACATTCTCTCTCTCTCTCTCTCTCTCTTTCTCTCTCTTTCTCTCTCCTAAAAATAAATAAATAAGCATTTAAGGAGGGGGAGAGAGAGAGATATGATAGTTTTCCTTAAGTGTTTGGAGAAATATTCTCATAGATTAAGAAATGATAAGCAGGTAGGTGAACAGATAGATAAAAATATGCAAATATTTTTATACAGCTCTAATTTTTTATAGTCTATTTATTTTTGAGACAGAGAGACACAGCATGAGCAAGGGAGGGGCAGAGAGAGAGAGAGAAAGAGACACAGAATCTGAAGCAGGCTCCCGGCTCTGAGCTGTCAGCACAGAGCCTGACGCGGGGCTCAAACCCACAAACCACAAGATAATAACCTGAGCTGAAGCCAGCCGCTCAATTGACTGAGCCACCCAGGCACCCAATATACAATTCTAAACAAAACATAGGAACAGTGGGTGATAGTAGATTCTGGCAAAGGTTGGTGGAGGAAGGCATCCCAGCAATCCAAAAATCAGAGCTACTTGACTATGGAAGAAGCTAACTGATGAGACGGTGAGTTCCCCATAACCTACAATTGGACATATTTAAACTAAGGAAACATCACTGAGTGTTTCAGGTTTGTAAAAGGGATTTCTGCAAAGTTGAAATACTGGACTAGCAATTTCACGTGCCTCTTACAAGACTACACTCCTTGGTTCTATCATGGAAGGATAGAAGAGCACTGGATTTAGCCAGAAATAGTATTAGTGAGGGTGTTAACCCACATACGGTGCTAAAAAAGAAATGATCACAGCTGTTTGTATTAGGTTATTTCTTATCAAAATATGTACTTTCTATTAAATAGACATGGCTGAAGTTCTTAAAATATGTAATTGATGCTTTTCATCTTGAATATACTAACTGAAATGTAATCCTTAAGTCTATATCTAGGCGAAATGCACACACAAGTATGTACAAAGCCTACTAGAAAAAGTACAGCATAAGAAAATGTTGGATAAGAACACATAGTTCAGGGGCGCCTGGGTGGCTCAATCAGGTAAGCATCCAACTCTTGATTTCAGCTCAGGTCATCGTCTTCATGACTCATGGGATCAAGCCCTATGTCAGGCTCTATACTGACAGCATGGAGTCTACTTAGGATTCTGTCTCTCCCTTTCTCTCTCTCTGACCTTCTCCCATTCTCACTCTCTCTCAAAATAAATAAATTTTAAAAAAAGCAAATAGTTAAGGGGCACTAGGTGGCTCAGTCTGTTAGGTGTCCAACTCTTGATTTTGGCTCAGGTCATGATCTCATGGTTTGTAAGATGGAGCCTAGTGATGGGCCGCACGTTGACAGTGCAGATCCTGCTTGGGATTCTCTCTCATTCCCCCTTTCTCTGCCCCTCCTCTACTTGTGCACAGCCATCTGAGCATGTGCCCTCTCTCTCTCAAAAATAACAATGAATAGGAACAAGATTTAAAATGCAAAACTGTAATCACTGTCTGCCTTTATGTATTAAGACTATCCATGGTTTCTTCTTTCTAATTTTAGGGGATACTGGCTTTGTCTTCCCAACACTACTTTCCCTACTTATAACAGACATGACTCCCTAATTGTGAAGAGGGTTCATGACCAGGCCAAGCCAATCACTGTACCATATCATGTTAGCCATAGTCATCATTCCAGGGGGATGAACACATGCCCCAAGCCATAGTCATCAAAACCCTTCCCTATCTTTCTAAATGGACTTGAAGGGAAATTTTTCCTTTCCTCTCTGGCCATATGGCTGTAAGTATGTAAGTCTCTATCTGCCAAAGCCATGGCTCTAGCCTTGTGGGGCAGTAGATCTTAAAGAAAAAACACAAAACACAAAGAGAAGAAGAAAAGAGGGGGGGGCAAAGAATATGAATGAATAGGTCCTGAAGTTACATTCAAGTTTCTGAGTCTAGTCATTGAGTCCAGTTCAACTCATGCCCTTTCTGTGGTTGATGCAGTAGGTTTACATGTGGTCAGTAAAATAAAGGTATACTGGAAAACATACTTTCTCTCCATGAATACTGTTTGGTAGAAAAATTCTATCATACCTATTCACAATGATTGGACATAAGAGAAAAATAAGCACCACCACCACCACCACCACCACAACAATAATAATAAATGAACAAGGGAGTTCAAAGAAGGTTCTGATTATCTCTAGTGATCAAGGAAAGTTAGTTGGTGGTATGATATCTGAGTGGTGACAGGAAGGAATGAAGACATGGAGGAAATCTACTGGGAAGAGCATTCTAGATAGAAGAAATCAGAGAGGCAGTGCAGATAGAAAAATAAGAAGAATTAGCTGGCACCTAGTCTGGTTGGTGTGAGAGACTCACACAGTGTGAAAGAGGATGCTGAGAAATAAAAGCGGAAGTAGTAACTGTGGCCAGAATTCAGAAGGCCTTCAATGATTTTTAATTTGATTCAAGGAAGTTGAAATTATATAACAGGGAGACTCGTGCTCCACTGTGACTGTCACAGAAGCTTTATCTTCTGACAGCAACTAGAATGTGCCATGATCAAGCTTAACAAATTAGTCAAATTAGTAATCAATGCACTGACATTTATGGCTTGATTCTCTATCAATGACATAAGAAAAACAACTGCTCTAAATTTTATCTAACCATTCCCCTTTCAAAACATCAGTCATCCATTTTTTCCCACTGCCCTTAAAACTTAACAATTTTCCACTCCAAATCCTGCTGTTTTTTTCTCTTTTAATTTATGTTGGCTTAAATAACTATTGTGGAAATCCCTAATATATTGATTATGAATATAATACTGATAAACTCTATCTACTTCAGTTTAATTATTTTCATGTGCTTTCTGTAAACTTTATTAGTAGATTATGGATTATTTTTCAAATTGAAGAATATTAATATTGTAGAAGAGTAACATATTATACCATTTTTATCATTTTATGGATAATAACTCTCACATCAATTACATTTTACCCAGATCACAGAGTTAGACTTTTATTCAGTAAGCTATATGGTGATGAGAAAGAAAAAGGAAAATTTGTAGGTTCCTCCTTTGGGGGTAAAAAAAAACTAACTGGAGTCAGGGTCAACATAAATGGTATAGAAAAGAGGTAGAATAAAAAAGAATGTCAGTGATGACGATCAGGTCTTAAGAATATGAAATCTTTGGGGTGCTTGTGTGGCTCAGTCGGTTAAACATCCGACTTCAGCTCAGTTCATGATCTCACAGTTCGCGGGTTCCAGCCCCGCGTCGGGCTCTGTGCTGACTGCCAGCTCAGAGCCTGGAGCCTGTTTCAGATTCTGTGTCTCCCTCTCTCTCTGACCCTCCCCTGGTCATGCTGTCTCTCTCTCTCTCAGAAGTAAATAAAACATTTAAAGAAATTTTTAAAAATTTTTTAAAAATGTGAAATCTTTATATAGGTGAGAGGAAGTAGGATAATCCATCCAGATGCCATAGGTGGGGCAAAGGTAAGGAGACAGGGATGAGCATGGCATATTTGAGAGAAGGTGAGGAGTTACTTGAGATGAAGGTGACAGGGATATAAAGACAGATGTGGGTCAGATCCTGAGGGATCATGAGTGCTAGATGCAATCTGCTCTATACCAATGGTGGAAGGGCACTATGAAAGGACATGTGTGCGTTTAGGGAAATTAACTGGTGGTTGTACAAGGTAATATTGAAAAAGGAGAATAATGGAGTCAGGGAGACCACCTGGAAGGCTGTTATGGTATGTCGAGAGACACGAAGACCATCCCGGTCAGGGTTAAGAAAGGAGAAATAGGAGTAGATTGTGAAAACCAGCTTAGGAGAAGGTCACTGGTATTCAACTACCAACTGGAGAGGATGCAGCAGTGGGGAAAGTGGGAAGAACAGTGCAAAAGAGAAGTGGAAATGAATCCAAGCTGTAAGCCTGGCAAAGTAGAAGGAAACAGTCCCTGACATTTAAAGGATGAAGCCACAAAGGAAGAAATTAGGAATGGCAGGTACTTTGAAATTTGGAGGTTAGAGGTTGGAACTGTGAGAAAATCAGTCATATAAAAAAGGCCTTCTGAGAGTTGAAAATAAGAAGCTAACATTTGAGGGAGAGGTCAGGATTTGATGTAGAAATCACCTAAATTTGATTTTTGGAAATCAACTCTGTAGAGGTAGTAGCCAAAGTCATGAGAATACATGACTCTTAAAGAAAGGCAACAGAACAGAAATATCCAAGGTCAAGGCTGGTTAGCCTATAAATCCAGTTGCCATGAATTTCTACCTGGTTTATTCCCATAAAACTAATTTATCAACCTGGGCACTGTTGATATGTGAGGCTGAATCACTCTCCATACCGGTGACTACCATGTGTACTCCGAGATGTTTAGCAGCACCCTGGGCCTCCACCAGTAGACACCAGTTAACACCCCCACCTCAGCCATGACATCACCCAACATCCCCTGGGAGGCAAAACCACACGGGATGAGAACCACTGTCCCAAAGAACAGCCAGTCTTACAGAGTGGCTGATTTTGAGTTCTACTCAGCCTTCTTCTATTTGAATAAGCTTGATGTGTCACTTCAATTCTCTAAGCCAGCTTTATCAGCAAATAGGCACATATGATAATTTTCCCCACATCATATTGTTGGTGGTGAGGCTAGATTTTAACGATGCACATAAAGCATGCAGGGGTACGGGGCACCGTGCTGCTATAAATGGGAGACATCACCCACCCTGTGTCTCTCTGAAGTCAGTCCGCATATATTTAGGCACGCGGAGAGGCCAGATGACTACTAACGAGGCAACTAATGCAGATTTTTTCTTTAAAGAGTACTTCATTGCTGAGAAACAAACTGAGTGATGGATGTGGGGGGGAGGGGGGTGATGGGCATGGAGGAGGGCACTCGTGGGGATGAGCACTGGGTGTTATATGGAAACCAATTTGACAATAAACTATTTGTAAAAAAAAAAAAAAAGCTACACTGAAAAAAATAAAAAAGTACTTCATTTAAGGCATAAGAAAAAGTTGAGCCACTAGAGGGCGCCTGGGTGACTCAGTTAGTTAAGCATCAGACTGGACTCCATTTCCGCTTAGCTCATGATCTCACAGTTGCTTAGTTCGAGCCCTGCATTGGGCTCTGCACTGACAGCACTGGGCCTGCTTTGGATCCTCTGTGTCTCTCTCTCTACCCCTCCCTTTCTCATTCTCTCTTTCTCTCTGTTTCTCAAAAATAAACATTAAAAAAAAAAGTAAAGTTGGGCCACTAGATGAATGACTTCTGTTATTATATGTCATTTTACACACTCGTCAGCTGTTTCTAGGGTTCAAAAGGTCACAGGACCAGACACATACTTTCTTCTGTGATATTAACGATAGTGATTTCTTTTTTTAAGAACAAAGACTAAAGGTGGGTGATATAAAAGGGAAAAGTGATGATAAACAGTCACTTTTTAGGGGCCTCGGGGTGGCTCAGTTGGTTAAGCGTCAGACTCTTGATTTCTGCTTAGGTCATGATTTCATGGTTCCTGGGATCAAGCCCCTCATCCTGCTTGCGATTCTCTCTTTCTCTCTCCACTCCTCCCCCACTAATGTTTTCTGTCTCTCCCAAAAGAAAAAAATAAACATTAAAAAGAAGAACAACAACAACAAAGACTAAAGTGTGTGTGATTTAAAAGGCAAAAGTCATAAACAGTCACTTTTTGGATGAGTTAAAAATTTCAGCATCACCTATAAAAGATCTTAACTTGTGTTTGCTTCATGTCAGCTCAGCATTTCAGAAAATGGGAACGATACCACTTGACACATATGTGTCAGGCCTCTGGCCAGGGACTGTGCTAAACTAGACTACAAAGATGACACATCATGGCTTCTGCTCTCAGAACATAGGTCTCAGAAGGAGAGAGAGTGTGTCTGATACCATATACGAGGGCTCAGTACAAAGTGCATGGGGAGGGCAAGGGGAGGGCGGGGTTTTGGCCTCCCCAGTGAGATCAAGACTCATCTTCACACGGGGGTGAAGTGAGAGGAGATGAAGCATGAAGAGGAGTTGATAGGAAGATAAGTGGCTGGGCACACTTTCCAGATGGAGGGGACACACGGAATACACAGTCACAACTGTAAGAGACATGCGTGGCCATATGCTGAGAACTGTAACCATTTGTGTTGCTGGAGCATAAAATTCAAGGTTGGCACTTGCAGGATTGACTCGACCCAGGTAGGCAAGAGTTAGATCAAGAAGGCCCTTGTACATCAGACAAAAACACCAAACTTCATCCTACAGTCAATGGGGAGCCATTAAAAATTTTGGAGGGGTGCCTGGGTGGCTCAGTGGTTAAGCATCTTAGTCTAGATTTTGGCTCGGATCATGATTTTAGGGCTGTGGGATCAAGCTCGACATCAGGCTCTGCAACTGAAAGCACAGAATCTCCTCAGGAATCTCTCTCTCCCTCTCTCTCTGCCCCTCCCCACAGTGTCACTCCGTCTCAAAATAAATAAATAAATAAACAAACATTTCATGAAACATTGGAAATCAGTATCCCTGTAGTTTGACTAAGAAAGAATGTTTTAAAATTGGGTGCTAATTTTGATTTAGTTTAGCCTTAGAACCCTTCCTCTTCCTCTTCCTTTTCCTCTTTCTTTCCCTCCTCTCCCTTCTCCTTCTTTACTCCTGCTACTTTAAATCCCTCCAAAAAAACATTAAATGGCATTTTAAAATTTGTATTTTTATATAACTTTACAAAATGCATGCCATAAATTATCACTTGTATCACAGCTAATTAAAAATAAAACAAGTACAGAAAACAAATGAACACATAAGAGGTGACTAAACACATTCAGGTTAAAACATACGTTGGAAGTAAAATCTTAATGTCAAATATGACAACTATTCCTTTCATGGAATAAATGTGCTACACAAAGTGAGGTATTTCTACAAGATGCCACGAGAGGGAGCTCTAGTGTGGGATTCTGCGTGTAGCCTCCTCCTAGCTAGCACGCCTGAGGGCCAGGAAACAGAATTTTGCAAATCCCTTTGCCTGGCTTGTCCATTTTGATCAAAACAGTTCGGTCTTGCAGAAATAATTTAGCTAATGCCAGAGTCTATTGAACATACTACAAGGTGGATCATTACTGACGGCTGGCCTTGATCCTGGAATCAAACTCTCAGTCCCTATTTCTAGCTCCTTCATACAGGAGACAACATTCAAATAAGTTTCAAGTAAGATGGATTGCTGGCTAAGCCTCCTTGTTCACCTCCATCCTGCATGTGTGAGGACGGGAGTACCAGGAGAGGAAAGAAAAACAATGAAATAACAAACTAGAGAAAGGAAATTCTTATCCTAGACTTTCAATAGTTGATGAGGAACCAGAGATTAACTGCAGAATGGCTAAAAGCAACTAGGAACCTAGGGAAGGGGAAGTAGCATGTTCCCCCCGCCCCCCAACCCATCTTGTCCACCTTTTTTTCTTTTTTTTTTAGTGTTTTTTATTTATTTATTTCTAGGAGAGAGAGAGAGAGAGAAACAGCGTGAGCAGGGAAGGGTCAGAGAGAGAGGGAGTCACAGACTGAAACAGGCTCCAGGCTCCGAGCTGGCAGTCAGCACAGAGCCCGACATGGGGCTCGAACCCACGAACCGCGAGATCATGACCTAAGCGAAAGTCTGACGCTTAACCGACTAAGCCACCCAGGCGCCCCATCTTGCCCACCTTCAATGGAACCAGGGGCTGAAAAAAGAGGGGAGGGTGACCAGGAACTCCCCAAGGCCCACAGCCATCTCCAATCAAGAGTGTCAGGCCGAAGAGGACACAGGACTACACACTGTTTAGCATTAAATATAAAAATAACACTTGAACTACATTTAACAATTACTTTGGTGGAGAGCATTTCATTGATTCTCAGAATGATTATATTTTACCCAGGTCCCACAGTTAGACTTCCATTTCTTTTTTTTTTTTTAATTTTTTTTAATGTTTTATTTATTTCTAGGAGAGAGAGAGAGAGACAGACAGCGTGAGCAGGGGAGGGTCAGAGAGAGAGGGAGTCACAGACTGAAACAGGCTCCAGGCTCTGAGCTGGCATAGACTTCCATTTTAGCCTAGATGATAAAATACAGATACATAAATAAAATATTTAAATACAAAGGGAAAGGGAAAGCAGGTGAGTTAGGGCCAACTTACATGGCATAGAAAAAGAACAAAAGCGACTTGAAATGGATGAGGACACCTCCAGGTTGGGTCCACAGAGACAGACACCTATAGAGAAAGATGGCTCAGGAAATACAGGGAAAATCAGAAACAAATCCTCCTCCGGAAGGGTTACCAGGACTTGAGGTGGGGCATAAATTGAGGGAGGAATTATTTTAAAAGGTATTATTAGCAGATGGAAAAGAATATTTTTAAATCATTCTTTTTGGGATTGATTTAGGAGATGGATGAGAAAACAGAAGGGATATTAATGAGAGGAGACAACATGTCTATATATGGGGTTAAGAACTTGGGATTTAGTCTTGACCTGACTGGAAGTTCCCACCCAGGCCACTCACTTCAGTGACCTTGAGCACTTCACCTAATCTCCTTGAGCTTGTGCATCTTGAAAGGGGGCTTCTCCAATCTATTGTGCAGAGTTGTTTAGAGACATAATGAGATAATGTGTGAAGGGTGCCCAGCAAGAGCAGGCATTGAATACATAGTATAGTTTAACCACCTTGTCACAGTGATGTCAAGAGTAGATGGGCCAACCCAAACTTAGGGACATGGAATTTTTATTCTTAAGTCTCAGCATCTGTGCTGGCGAGGATGTGGAGAAATGGGAACCCTCTTTCACTATTGGTGGGAATGCAAACTGGTGCAGCCGCTCTGGAAAACAGAGTGGAGGTTCCTCAAAAAATTAAAAATAGACCCAGCAGTAGCACTGCTAGGAATTTAACCAAGGGATACAGGAGTGCTGATGCATAGGGGCACCCTATTTGGGTGCCCCAAAGTTTATAGCAGTGCTTTCAACAATAGCCAAATTATGGAAAGAGCCTAAATGTCATCAACTGACGAATGGATCAAGAAGATATGGCTGAATATATACAATGGAATGCTACTTAGGAATGAGAAAGAATGAAATCCTGCTATTTGCAGACATGGATGGAACCGAAAGGTATTATGCTGAGTGAAATAAGTCAGTCAGAGAAGGACAGATATCATGTTTTCACTCATACGTGGATCTTGAGAAACTTAACAGAGGACCATGGGGCGGGGAGGGAAGGGGAGAAAGACAGTTACAAACAGAGAGGGAGGGAGGCAAACCAAGAGACTCTTAAATGCAGAGAGCAAACAGGGTGTACGGGGGGGACGAGGGAGAGGGGGAAAGTGGGTGATGGGCACTGAGGAGGGGACTTGGAATGATCACTGGGTGTTGTATGGAACCCAACTGGACAATAAATTATATTCATAAAGAAATAACATTAAAAATTAAATAAAAGTAAAAAAAATAAAATTAAAAAGTCTCAGTATCTGTAAAGAATAGAAACATAGATAATAAGTTTACTTTCTACAGATACCTGAAGTTCTTAGTGATATTAATGTTCTCATCTGTGTCCCAGGCTTCTTATAGATACCCTGGCAGAATAAAGGGAGGGCTTGAGAAGGAGGAAAGGATTGCCAGACAGGGTAGCCTTTTAAGTTCACGTGTATGTCCCTAACACTCTACAAAACCTCTGATAATGACAGTTATTGAACAGAAAAAAATAGAAAGAAGTTCAAGTACATGCCACCTTAAACGGAAGATAAACATGTTCATAAATGAGAAGGATGACAGAAACATAGAGTCGCAGGGGGCTGACGCCAGGAAGCAGACTAAAGCCCTAGGAGGCCACATTCCCACAGGCTGCACTCCCAGTCTCTGGGCTCCTGGGGGCCCCCCTCAGCCTCGAGCTCAGGACCTGCTTTAAGTCTCAGTTCCCTCATCTTCAAAATGCATACAGTAAGAGGACTCACTCCGGGGCTGCTGTGATAACTAAGAAAGGTGAGAACTTAGAAGCTGACACAGGCTACGTGTCCAGAAACGTTCTTATCAGTTATTGTTGTTTTTCGATGTAGAGTTGGCACCAGTTAAGTTGGAGGGAATCAAAGTGAAAACAGATCATGAAAATTATTGAAGAATCAATGTTTTTAGGTTGCTTTCCCACAGCCCTTTGAAGACCAAGAAGGAGAAGAAAAGAGAGATCTAAACTCAATAGAATTATAGGTAGAAGTTCTACCTCATCTTATTCAGAGGACTGATATTACTTCTTTAAAAATGAGAAAGAAAATGAAAGGTCTATAGTTCCAAATACAGACAGAATAGAACTTGAGGCATTTTCCTTTCAAAATAAAATAAAACTTAGAGCATTGGTGATTTTATACGAACGTTTCAGGGTATTTTACTTTAGGTGCACAAAGTGATTACACTGAGCAGTATGCATTTATATGACATGCAAAATAGTACTGCCTCAGCTAAAATTTCCTCATTTTTCTCATAAATGTGAGCATGCTGCATCAATTCTGTAAAGACTATATATTACTTTAAGACAATGGGTATCCATAAAGTATAATAACCCTTCACTGTCCCTACACTAGCCCATCAAAAGCTAAAAAGACTGAAGAGTCCAGTAAGAAGAGTGACTGGGATTCATAGGGTACTGACAGCCCCCAGCACCCACACAGGCAAACCAACACGGTCCACTCATGCCCATGTGGCAGAGGGCATATTTCCTACCTGATAAACGTGACACAGGTAAGTAAAAGCTTTCCATGGTGAAACACTCTAGAGCATCAGAAAGAATCAATTCTTTTTTTTAAAATGGTTGTTTGTTTATTTATATTTATTTATTTTAAATGATGTTTTATTTATTTCTGAGAGAGAGAGAGAGAGAGACAGCGTGAGCAGGGGAGGGTCAGAGAGAGAGGGAAACACAGAATCTGAAACAGGCTCCAGACTCTGAGCTGGCAGTCAGCACAGAGCCTGACGCGGGGCTCGAACCCACAAACCGCGAGATCATGACCTGAGCCGAAGTTGGACACTTAACCGACTGAGCCACCCAGGTGCCTCTAATTATTTATTTATTTATTTTTTTTTTGAGAGTGAGAGAGAGACAGAGCACAAGCAGGGGAGGGGCAGAGAGAGAGGGAGACACAGAATCTGAAGCAGGCTCCAGGCTCTGAGCTGTCAGAGGCTGAGGTGGGGCTCAAACCCACGAACCATGAGATCATTACTGGAGCTGAAGTGGGACACTTAACTGACTAAGCCACCAAGGCACCCTGAAATCATTTCTTATACTTGACGATGAGGACCACCAGGCTCCCCACAGGTGACAGGTTCTGTTCTATTTCCTGATTTCTCAGGGAGTACAAACCCTAGGGAAGTTTTCCTTTGTTTTCCCCTCCTGCTACTCTATTAGGTTTCATACTCTCTTCTCTTCGCTTTTTGTCTCTCTTCCCTGGTTTCTTAAAGCAAAGGACCAAAGACGTTGCTGCAAAAGGGTAATCATTTCTCTATCCCTGCATTTCCAAACAGGCTTTATCTTACCTTTCTTTAGGAATTGTATTTCCTGGAGAAAAAGTTCTCACTGCCTTTCTCTGGTTTGCATTAGACAGATGATGCTCACTCAGAAGGTGCTCTCTTAGACAAAGTCAGGGTTTGGGCTGGCCAACTGCCCCTTCCCCTCTGTCTCACACTGCAGGAAGCATGCTGGGATACGAGAGCTGAGTTTCGTGAAGCCACCCTAATGTGGAAAAAATGCATTTCCAAACACAGCTACAATACCTTACGACTCTTCTCATGGTTGAAAACACCTACGCTAGGGAGGGGCCCCAGGATGGCTCAGTTGGTTACGCATCAGACTTCGGCTCAGGTCATAGTCTCATGGTTCCCAACTAGAGCCCTGCATCAGCCTCTCTGCTGTCAGCACAGAACCTGCTTTGGATCCTCTGTCCCTCTCTCTCTCTGCCCCTCCTCTGCTCACAAGTGTGCTCACTCTTGCTCTCTCTCTCTCTCTCTCTAAAAAATAAAGAAGCATTTAAAACAATTTTACAAATACACCTACACTAAACCAAGATGTTCCCCAGAAACTCTACAACAAATGAACAAGCCAAAGCACTGAAGTGTGTACATAGTTACCAATCACTCCAATTATTTCCAATTAGGACAATGTGCTTACAAAAATAGGCAGGCCAAGGGAGTGATTTATTAATAAGATACTAATTTTTAAAATTACTAATAAGTAATTTGTTAGAAAGAAATGGGGAGAGCTCAAGAGGAAGAAACTATAAATCCACAGAATAGAACCTATGGCATGATATATCAGCCACATCTTCTTACACACACACACATAGACACACGAAACACAGCATTTCTGGAAGATGTCTACGCAGCTCTGCTTAATGTGAGCAGTTCCTGTCATCTCTCCTTTCTCCTGTTTGCTCCTTGAAGATAAACTGCAATAAAAAGTCCTACACTATTCATATCACCACTGCCACTGGGGAATTCCCTTGCTTCTATAGATGCAGGTTCCCTGGGGAAGTTTAGCCATGTCTGAATCATTCTTCAAGGGCCCTGTTTTTTTGTTTTGTTTTTTTTTTTTTAATGTTTTATTTATTTCTAGGAGAGAGAGAGAGAGACAGCGTGAACAGGGGAGGGTCAGAGAGAGAGGGAGTCACAGACTGAAACAGGCTCCAGGCTCTGAGCTGGCAGTCAGCACAGAGCCCGACGCGGGGCTCAAACCCACGAACCGCGAGATCATGACCTAAGCGAAAGTCGGACGCTTAACCGACTAAGCCACCCAGGCGCCCCATCAAGGGCCCTGTTTAAAAGGAAGGCTACATTCTTAAATGTGCTTATATAGATACCAAAACATCCACTGAATTCTCTCCACTGAGAATCCCCACGTCTGAAAAAGGGGTACCAATTAGCTTGAAGTTTAACTTCTAAGTACTGAACAATATGGTACCACCTTTTTGCCATGCTGGCCCCATTAAGAAATGCCACGCCAATTCCAGCTATAAACACTATATTTATTTAAAAGAAGGAAAGAAGAGGGGAGGGCAGGTGCTCATTTTCAGCCTTTTCACACATTAGGGAGGCAATGGCTTTCCATGGCACCTCTGGGTCTCACTGCTACATAAAAGAATATATTCTCTGCCACTGCAAATTGACAGAGCTATATGATGTGAGCTAAATGCTATGAACTGTGAGTTAACCATGCAGAAATTATTTATAAAGGATCACTAAGTAGAAACTAATAAACTATATGCCATCCACTGAGAGCCAAGGGATTTGTATATGTGAATTAGCCTAGGGTTAATTAAGTCCTCCTCCTTCCACCTTTCTCCAATGGGAAAACAATTGACAGGTGCAGGGAAGGAAGTTCAGAGTGCATCATCTGTGAGGAATGTGCTGTGTTTGAGAACTGGGTGCTAGCTAGAACAGAGAAAGTGGGACGATTGTTAATACAGAGGGAGGTAGGACTGCCTTGAATGTTTGAGAAGTATCATGGAGAATGCCCATCAAGATTCCCTCATTTCCAGGGTCACCCTGTGCTGTGTCTCAGTGGGTATTTTGTCCAACATTTCTCCAAAGTGGCCTTTCCCTCATAAACTGTAGCTTCATGCTCTTTGAGCAACTTCTGGTCACAAACTTGACCAGATGTTTTCACATGCATCTCTCCCAGAAAAAAAGAATGTGGCCTAAAGGGACACTGTTCTCTGACTACTCTCACATTGGTCTCTTGTACAACAACAAACAAGTAATACCTCCCACTGCTACCATAACATCTTAACAGAAATGCACTTGTTCGCTCATTCATTCGTTCATTCTTTCCTTCAAATATTTGAGCCTCTAAATGCAAAATGCAGCTCTAGAAACATGTATGTTTTGATGACTGTCCACTATGACTGTCCATTGCCCATCCTGACACAAAAGAATGTTGTACTCTATGGAAGTACATCAGGGATTGGCAAAACTTCTGTAAAGGGCCAGATGGCAAATAATTTCAGCTTTGTGGCCAGGGGGTCTCCATCACAGCTACTCAATTCTGCCATTGTAGCACGAAAGCAGCCATAGACAATAAGCATGTAAGCAAATGAGAGTGGCCATGTTCAAACAAAATTCTATTTACAAAAACAGACACTGGTTTAGATTTGGTCTGTGGGCCCTAATTTGCCAACCTCAGCTCAGAATCATTAGTAGTTCCTCAGCATTTACCGAATTAAATCCTATGTCACCTTTCCTTCCCCAGTCTACCTTTCGAAACTACACTCTACCATTTCTCATAGTCTCCCTATGGACTAACATGATACTTCTCTATGTGTTACATTCTCTATGTGTTACATTCTTCCATTTCTATACCTTGAACTCAGCCTAAAATGTCCTTTCACTTCCTCTCTGCCTCCCCATATTTCTTCTAGGTAGCTTCTGTAGCTTTTATATGTGTGTGTGTGTGTGTGTGTGTGTGTCTGTGTGTGTGTCTGTGTGTACATGTGTGTGTATTCACAGTATCCAACATAGAACCTTGGGTACAAATGTTGAGCTGAATATATTAGAGAGCATACATGGTAATGGCTGTGCTTAAATTAGAAAATAAAATGTATTTGAAATAACCGTATTTAGCTATATCATCATCATCATCATCATCATCATCATCACCATCTTACCAAATGGAAGAGAGAAACTCATCATGCTGAAACAAAGATGCTGCATGTCTAGTGGATGCCAAATGTTTCCTGAAGATCTTATATAATTTTATATTAATTAACAATGAGATTACCATGCAGTGCCACACAATTAACTGTATTCTAAAAGGATCTTCAAAGGATAGAAAAGAAATACGGTATCTTGGGTCACTTAAAACTAGACCAGATAAAGGGCTTTTAAAATCCTGGACTAAGTGAATCTACACCCCTGAAAAGTCCAAAATTAAGGAAAGCAAATGTGTGTGGCAAAGATCCTGAAGTGAGTGTTCGATGATGTGTACAAGACAACTTAACAATTTTGCCTTTAAATCCTGCAATCCCATTACATATGCAGGGAGGAGAGATGGAATCCTCCCATGAGGGTCTAAAAAGGGCCTCCAGCATATGATGTAAATGATAATCAGTACTTCTGGCCTTCATGACTCAATTCCTTCCCCACTTGAACATTATGAATCACAGCTATTTTTTCAGTGGGCTTTCACCTTCCTCACTCAATGCAGACCCAGCATGGACTCCCCACCATCAGCATGATGGCTACACAAAGAGATTAGTCAATAGAAGGAGAATGAGCTGGCTGAACCAAGAACTGACTAAAGACTGGTGCAATAAAAGAGAAGGGGAATAATTTTTTTTAAAGCAATAAACCAATTCATCCACCTGCTCTTGCAAAGCAGAGGATCAATTATTCGAACAAAAGGAGACACAATGAGGAGTGCAAGGAAAAAGCAAGTGAATGAATGAGCTCATCCAGGGTGTGGATGGACTGAAATATACAGGCTGACCCAGGGAAGGAGAAAGATGACGCAAGTGGATAACGAAGAAAAAGAAGGTGGGTGGCCAAGCAGGTGCCTACAATACTGGACAAATAGAAGTAATCAGGGATAGGGACAGAATTATTTCCCTTCCAGAGAACGCTCTTATGATGCTGAACTGGTTGAGACGCTGGAATTAGTATCGGAAGAGGCCACCTGCACCACTTCAGAACACAGTCATCCTTCTGATTGCCAAATGACAAAGAAAGCACAAGCAGGAGGCGACATTTTTCTTTGTCTTTATGCAGCTTCCTAAAGCCCAGCTGAATTCAAAAGCAGCTGTGTGACTCCCTGTAAGCAAACAGTGCACATAGGAGCACGTGCTTGCACACACACACTTACTTGGGAGACTGTGGCATTGCTGAGTTACTGAAATGAACTTGCATGTGTCAGAGTCGTGAAGAAAGAACAGAGATTATCACAGCTCCAGCCACAATGTACAAACAATTATTAATGTTTAAGTCTTCCTAATGGGGCAAAAAGATTGATTTAAGACCATGAAGTTCTATCAGCTTAGTACATCTGCTGAATTACATTCACTGGGTACAAAAATAAAAAATGGAAAGTAGCTTTGATCACACTTCTGCCCCCACTCAGAAACCTTCACTGAAATCCTACTGCTTTCAGAATAGTGCCTAAACCCATATGCCCGTCATTCGGGACCTTCCACTGGCTGACCTCAATCTAGGTTTTTAGTCATAGACAGTTTGCATTCTGACCCAAACAAGCTCATTTTAATTCATACTCTTCTCTGTGATCTTACTCCTCTTCTTACCCATTTCTGTTCACCAAAATTGACTTGTCCCCAAAGATTCTGCTCAAACTCCACCTTCATTGTCCTAATAACTGTCCCCAGCTGAAAGTAATCGCCAGCTATCATTAGTACATTAAAGTTCACCTAAACTCCAGTGGTTCTGATACTTTCATGTGCATCAGACTCCCTAGAGGACTTTTAGAAACATAAATTTTCTACAGAGTTCTGTGTATTTCTGATACTCTCCAGTACATGTTTATATTCAGTATGTGTGCAATAAATACTTGTCAAATTAAATGTATGTTTTCATGTTGCTTCATACATGTTTGTGTATACACATTCATATTCATTCAACAAATATTTGTTGCAGACACATACATCTGAAATAGGGATATATATGGTACAAATATTTAGCACGAGCAGGTCTCTTAATCATGTCACATTTGGCAAGCGCAAGGGAAGTATGAATATGCTGCTATCCATTTTGCAAATGTGTTCTGCAGAAGAGCACCATTAAAATTCAATATGAATCTCTGTTTGAAGAGTGTCCATCTGTGTTCATTTGTGGTAAATGTAATGACTCTCTCATCCTGCCTGAATATTCAGTTAACCCATGCTATATAGAGTCTCTGCTTCATGGCAAGGAAGCATGGGATTTTAGTTTCTCATTCTATGGATTTATAGTCGGCTCCCTGACATTACTCACATCCCAGATACTCAAAACTTCCTCAGCAGACTAGCAGTACCCACCATTACTGCTTTAGAGTACAGATGCTAGAGGCACTCCACCAGGCTTCAAATCCTGCCTCTGTCCATTTCTAGAGGATGACCTTGGACAAACTGCTTAACTGATCTAAGCTTCAGTTACCTTACTACTGAAATACGAACAATAATCAGATATTGCTTCCTGATTATTAATGAAAACATACTGTTATGAAAAAGTGCAGTCAACCCTTGAATAACATGAGTTTGAACTGCATGGATCAACTTCTACATGGATTCCTTTCAACAAATATATTGGAAACCTTGGAGGTGGGGGTTGGTGACAATTGGAAAAAACCTGCAGACAAACCACAGAGACTAGAAATACCAAAAAAAAAAAAAAAAAAGTAAAGAAAAAAACAAAAGACAAAGAAGAAAGAGAAAAGAAAAGAAAAGAAAAGAAAAGAAAAGAAAAGAAAAGAAAAGAAAAGAAAAGAAAAGAAAAGAAAATTTGGTATCACTGTAAGGGTATATAATACATATAACACATACAAGATATGTGTTACTTGACTGTTTATGTTTTTGGTAAGGCTTTCTGTCAACAGTAGGCTCTTAGTAGTAACATTTTGGGGGAGTCAAAAGTTGCGTGTAGATTTCTGTCAGTGCCCCTAAGCCCCTTGCTGTTCAAGGGTCAAATGTACATGGAAAGTGTTTACATGGCACAATTCAGAAGTCACCATTAGTGCTGTTGCATTAAATATTAATACGGACAGGACAACCTCTCAGAAGCTCCTACTTTTCTGTATCTTCTAGGGCCAAAAATCTTATTTCCCCCAGTTGCCATCTGGGGTCTTCATCACCTAAGCCAGACAAAACTAATAAATGTAAATATTAATATTTTAACCTTTTACATTATTAAAAATTACCTATACTACTCATTATTATTAGTACCTGGCTGTGAGTTATTTTAAGAACTGAAAGGGACAGTGACAGCATTTGATTAGGGAACACAATGCTTCAATTACTGCTTAACTGATATTTTCATTCAAATTCCATAGCCAGCATGAACAAATGGCACTCATTTTGCCCTCAAAACTCCCTAACTCCTGAGACTAAAACTATGGGTGCCTAATTTTGGCTTTTAAACATGTTAGACTAGATACCACTTCATTCATGTTTCCTTATCTGCTCTATTATCATCTGTAAGGTTTCAATAGTGTTAGGCCTGTGTCCACATGAAGGGCATCAAGCATGGATTGACTAAGCTAAGAGCCTATGAAAATGCAGAGCTCGTATGTGATTTCAGCAGTGTTACACCTGGATGTGGGCAGAGCTACATCAAAAAACAGGCATCACTACATTTCTCCTGTTTAAAGAACATTGCTCCATTAGAAACAGGCATTTGTTTCGTGAAAACTCAATTTAAAATTAAACCCCAATATAGGACGTGAGCATAAAGCTAAAATTGTAGGAAATAATTTGTACTTAGCTGATTATTTGCAGCTTCATATTCTAAATATAACTGGGGGCGCCTGGGTGGCTCAGTCGGTGAAGTGTCCAACTTCAGCTCAGGTCACGATCTCACCATTCGTGGGGTGGAGCCCCGTGTCAGACTCTGTGCTGACAACTCAGAGCCTGGAGCCTGCTTCAGATTCTGTATCTCCCCCTCTCTCTGACGCTCCCCTATTTGCATTCTGTCTCTCTCTTTCTCTTAAAAATAAACATAAAAAAATTTAGATATAACTGACACATACCAGGCAATGATATTTTTAATAATTCGGTGCTTCTGGACTGGTTGTAAAGACCATACTTCAGACAAGAAGTGAATTTTAAACTAAACTTCCACTGAATTTTGGTCTTCTTGTATAGTTTTATGCATTGCATAGCAAATCCTGTTCCTTATTGATCTGATTCCTAGCCTGCCATAATCTATTACCACAAATTTGGTAAAACAACAGAAATTTATTCTCTCTCAATTCTAAAGCCCAGAAGTCTGAAATCAAGATATCAAAAGAGCCACCTTTCCTCTGAAGGCTCTAGGGGACACTCCAATCCTTGCCTCTCCCAGCTTCTGATGCCCACATTTCTTGTGGATTAATGTCCACATTCAACCTGCCTCCATGTCTCTATGCCTTCTCTCCTCTTCCTGCCTTATTATATGAGGACACTTTTCACTGGATTCAGGGCCCACCTAGATAATTCAGGATGATCTGATTTCAAAATCCTTAATTACACCTGCAAAAATCGTTATTCCAAAGAAAGTCACATTCATGGGTTCTGGGAAACATATCTTTTGGGAGGGGCACCAGTCAACCCCCTATACTTGGTATATAGGGGTGTGTGTGTGTGTGTGTGTGTGTGTGTGTGTGTGTGTGTGTATGTTTCATCTCTCTACTCTAGGCTCCTTGAGGACACATCAGGGATTTGTTTTCTGTATCAGTGATTCTGTGCTCAGTACTCAGAGTACCAGCTCATATCAGGTACTCATTAAATATATGTTGACTCAATGAACATATAATTTTAGAATGTCATCACAACTCCTACAATGTAGCAGCAACACACTGTGAATATATTCAGAAGTGGAGGAATACTCATCCCCAAAGCCTTCAAAAGTGCTAGCCACAAATATATCAGAAGCCAGGATACACTGGTGAAATAAAGCAATAGAGGAGAAAGGAAATAAGATCGTGATTTTCGATTCAAATCACACACTAAACACAATGCCTGCCTCTCTGAAAGAAAACTGCCCTCAGCAGCTCAATGGACGTTTACAGAAAGAAGGCTCACCGAGGAAAGCACCTTCTGACGCTCCCAATGAAGAGATGAACAATGAAACTTTGCAAGGATTTACAGAAAGTTAATCTTGTTATCCTTCCCCTCTGAACAAAATCTTTTGCTTGTCAGATTAAATATCATAAAAAATGAAATCGGTTATGCAAAAATCAGATTTTAAAAATGAAAAAATGAATAAGCCCTCCTGCATCTCTACATATGAGTTAGATAATGAAAACTAACATTTTCATCATCCTTCACAGTTTAAAAGGTGTTTTTATAAGCATGATTCCATCTGACATAACCAACAGTGTTATGAAATCAGTATCTTCCCTTACAGATGGAAAGATACATGTTGAGAAATTAAGTGACTTGTTTAAAGTCATACAAGTGAAAACAGGCACTCACTTGGACGTTTCTTTGCTGGTTCTAAATCTGGTGTGCATGTGTGCACATGTGCATGCATATATGTTTGAGATTCCTCTCTCCAATAATTTGCAGGGATCTGTCTTATATGTCAGTGATCCTACTAGGTATTTTATTAGGCCTGGTTGTATAGTTACATTATAAAATATGTTTAAAAAATTTTATGGTGTATTTATTTTTGAGGGCGGGGAGAATAAGGAGGGGAGGGACAGAGAGAGAGAGACAGAATCCGAAGCAGGCTCCAGGCTCTGTGCTGTCAGCAACCAACTGAGAGATCATGACCTGAGCCGAAGTTGGACGCTTAACCAACTGAGCCACCCAGGTGCTCCATAAAATATTTTATATACTTAATTTTCTTCGAGGCACCTGGGTGGCTCAGTCGGTTAACCGTCTGACTTCGGCTCTGGTCATGATCTCACAGTTCATGATTTCGAGCCCTGCATTCGGCTCTGTGTTGACAGCTCAGAGCCTGGAGCCTGCTTTGGATTCTGTGTCTCCCTCTCTCTCTGCCCCTTGTCTGCTCACACTCTGTCTCTCTCTCTCTCAAAAATAAACGTTAAATTTTTTAAAAGATTTTTTTTTAAATTTTCTTCACAAAAGTATGCCTGAGAATAACCTTGTAAAAACTTCAAGGGTTCCAATAAACAGCAATATGAAAAAAAATCAGATATGGGTTGGGGAGGAAGTAAGGAAGAGAGAAAAAGTATCGTATTGCTAATAAATTCTCTAGAGATTGAAAGACAAGAAAAAGTCATTTTTTTCTTGGAAATAGGAAAAATATTCTTTCAAAAATTAACTTTGAATTGTACTAAATGAAAATACTATTTAGTGTTTATTATAAACTGTCTTATATTGTTCCCAAGTTTGTACCAACTATACAGACCAACTAAAACTTTCTAAATGGCAGGAATTATTTATTATAGGAAACAGTTAATGTCCATATTTCACTCATGTACTCTCAAAATTAATGCCAGACATTCAGAATTCAATAAATCACAATCAACAGAAACAGGACCAATTGTTGGTTGTTAGATTTTCCCCAAAAAATGGGAAGACATGAACTTCCCTGCACCTGCCATTTTGTGGTGAGCCACGAACCCTTTGTCCCCCTAAATTAAAACCCAAAGTCCTTAAGTAGAAAACTGAATGATGACTATAATGTAAACCATTGGAACCCAGGCATAAATGGTGTTTCTGAAATGTCAGTGCCTAACTGGCTTAAAAGCATCTTTTTAAAGGACTACAGGCTAGTTGGCCCTGGTCTGTCTACTCCTGGGGGAAAAGGTTTGAGAGCCAGAACCATACCCATCTGACCTCATGAATAGTAAGTGCCCAGGAAGCCAAAGGCCAAAGGCCGCTCACCCAATCCCAGGTGCTGTAGGTCCACAGCTCCCAAAAGAGACCCTAGGTGGAGCTCAGCCACCCCAGTTCCCTCAGGGACATGTAGATATGAAACCATCCCCAGTTCCCTCAGGACATGTAGATATGAAACAATCTTACTATTGTGACCCACTCTTCTTTCTCCAATGAGCTTCAATCAGCAAGATGTTCTAAATCCTTCTTTTCTCTTTGTGCAAGCCACCCTTTCTTCTTTCCAGGCCCCATATAGGCCAGGAGTTGGCTGTAAACTTTGCTTTATTTTTTTTACTCATATTCTATGAGTCTGTGTAATTTCTGAGAATATCACTTATGGGGGCAAGGGTATTGACGGGATCTGTTCCTTTTTACATCTTTGGAATTAGAAGGTTAGCCTTTAAACACACACCTCTCTGCATGTTTGGGAAGACAGAGCATAAAATAGAATGGTACTTAACCTTCTTGAGGTCACAGGCCTCGAAAATCTCATTAAATATATGGACATGATAACAACACAGTATGCAAAACTTAAGAGATTCTTGGAATTCCTATAATATATTCAGAAACTCATTTCTTGAATCTTGGGCACAAAAGCAGGCACCCATACACTCATCCTATATGTGGAAAAACTGCAAGTTCTGTGTAATTCTCTCTTTCTAGAAAAAAATAAAATAACTTTCACCTTCAATAGCCTAAGCAAATGATCATCAGCTGGAGTGGCTGAGTGTATAGGCACTGAGATCAGGCAAATCTATATTTGAATTCTGGCTTTGCTCCCATCTAAGACGGAGGGCTTCAGAGAATTTACAAAACCTACCTGAATGTAATTTCACAGGTCTCTAAATATGTACAGTTAGACTTATCTAATAGGGTTGATGTGAGGGTAAAAGAAAGAATATCTACAATGTGATTGGTGTCATGTCAAGCACATAGTCAATAGTACTGATTAAATAAATGGCCAGCGCCATCATCTTCATCACTACCAAAAGGAACACAGCTGGGATGCAGATAGGGCTCTCTAAATTCCATAAAGATCTCAAGAATCTTATAGGAAAATTTCTTGAATCTCTCTGAAAAACAAAACCAAACCAGACAATCTCCATCACTGATGTGCTCAGTTTGCCATAACGCAGATCTTGGGTTATATTATGATTCACAGCAAAGTATGAAAGGGCGTTCCCCACTAAGTGACAGCAGTCTCATGCATGCAGGACCCCACAGTTTGGGCTGCAAGGGCAGCATTCTGTTTAAGGCCAGGAGTGTCACAGAAGCAGAGGTTAAAGATGGGGTTACATCTCGTCTTCTTAGAGCGGCATATTCATGTTTGACAGAGGATTCTTTAGTCCTTCTTAGAACTGCTAAACATTTTAATGAAACTAACCATCTGAAGTGTTTAATACTTTACAGCTATGTCCTTTTCTTTATTCTTGTTTTGATATGGCTTTTCCCCAAGATCAAATTTGTCTTTGGTTCCCCATCATTTATCACAGTGTGTGGCAGAAAATCAAGTCTCTGAAAGTGATTGGGGTCAGAAAAGAAGATACAAGGGAAGAAAGGAAAGCAGAAGGGGAAGGAAAGAGAGGATTAAGAAAGATGGTAGGGAGTGTGTGTTCAATTGACAACTCAAGGAATATTTACTGCACATCTAACTATGCTAACCTCTGAGTCAGGCACGAGAGACATAATGGTCTATAAAAGAAAGTTCTTGTTCTTTCTTTTAATTTCATTGTTCCTTTAACAGGAATTAATGAAAACAGCATAATGGGAATAATTCTATTACAATTCTGTTGTAGTAAGTGTATGGCAGAGATCATGCACTGTTCACCAAATATTTGTGCTCCTCCTTCATGGGGCTGAGTTGTTGAACTAACCAACAGTTGAACTGTAGTTGTGATTGTGGTCAGCCAGAGACTAGATTTCCCAGTTGTCTTTGCAGCGAGGAAGGACCTTGTGACTAATTTGTGGCCTGTGAAATGTGACCAAAAGTGATATTTGCCAATTCCAGATATGTCCGCCAGCTGAATTTTGACACTTAGAATTGTCTCGGAAAATCTGCATTGACAATGGCAGAGCCTCTGTCAGCTCGGTCTTGTGTGACTGTGGAACAGAACCCCACCTCTGCTCTCCTGATCCGAACCTACCTGAACAACATGTGAGTGAATAAAACTAATGTTAAAACAAAACTCTTGGGGTACCTAGGTGGCTCAGTCGGTTAAGCGTCCGACTTTGGCTCAGGTCATGATCTCACGGTTCGTGGGTTCGAGCCCCGCATCGGACTCTGTGCTGACAGCTCAGAGCCTGGAGCCTGTTTCAGATTCTGTATCTTCCTCTCTCTCTGACCCTCCACTGCTCACGCTCTCTCTCTCTCTCTCTCAGAAATAAATAAAACATAAAAAAATAGATTTTAAAAAAACTCTTATTTTGAGTTAGTTTGTTGAGATTTGGGGATCTGTTCATACAGTTGGTGTTTACTGTAGCTAATATAAGTTAGAAATCTAAATACGGTTTTCATGTAGCTTGAGATCCATTGTATGTGCATTCCTAAGAAGATCAAACTGTCTTAGCTGTCACGTTTCTTCGCTCTTGAACACTGAATTATGTCAAGTCAGCACAGTGATGCTCTGTAGCACACGCTGACAGAATGCTCTATTAAACTGCCAGTGACATCACAGAAACGTGGAGACTTGAGTAGTGGGCTGTTACAGTAACCACTGCAAGAGCTCCAAATAGGTGTGTGATTTCATAGGAATTATTTTTATTGGGAGAGTAAAGCAATCGTTACGCATTAAATGCAGTCTGTTTGGTTGGGTAAAATCATTTCAAAACACTTTGAATTTAACTTCATTTGTATACTTTTTTAAATTTTTAAAAAATGTTTATTTATTTTTGAGGGAGAGAGAGAGAGCAAGTGAGCATGGGGAGAGACAGAGAGAAAGGGAAACACAGAATCTGAAGCAGGTTCCAGGCTCTGAGCTGCCAGCACAGAGCCCAGCATGGGGCTTGAACTCACAAATGGTGAGATCATGACCTGAGCCAAAGTCTGATGCTTAGCTGACTGAGCCAGCCAGGTGCTCCTCATTTGTGTACTTTAATCTAAGACTTTGTAATCAACACCACTTTTGCACAACATGAAACTTTCTCCCTTACCATTTTTTGCTTTTGTTGCCTTATTACTGATAATATTATCAATAATTTCTTCTCAAAATAATACCCACACTTAATGAATGCTTTCTATGTGTCAAAACCTGGCTATGTACTTTTCACATACTTTATATTTATATGATTTACATTTGCCAAACTTCCTGTTGAGCCACACGTTGACTCTCTAAGATATCCATATTGCCATCCTGTTTTATGAATATGAAAATTGGTATTAAGAAATGTGTTAATATTTTGACCTAACACACACACCTAGTAAGTGGAAGAGCTAGAATTTGAACTAGATCTACTGTGCACTAAAGCCCAAGGCAGTTTTACTGTGCCAGGTAAATCCTAACTGAAATCTTAACTGATAATAAATCCTAACTGGAAGTAATAATAAGCATACATCATCATGTTTGATCAGGGGTAAATAACAGCAGCCAACATTTAATGAATTTTTGCTGTTTCAGTTGTTCTATTACCTACTAATTTATAAATCACCATAACAACTTTAGAAATAGATACTATCATTGTCCCTGTAATATAGATAAGAAAATTGAGGCCCAGAGAGTTTCAGTGATTTGTCCAAGATCACAGAGCTAGTTAGTGGTTAAGCTATAATTCATATATAGGAAGCCTGTCTTAAAAGTCTATTCCCCTTGGGTTCCTGGGTGGCTCAGTCAGTTAAGCTTCTGACTCTTGATTTCAGTTCAGGTCATGATCTCATGGTTTGTGAGTTCAAGCCCTGCATCAGACTCCATGCTGACAGTGAAGAGCCTGCTAGGGACTCTCTCCCTCTCTCTTTGCCACTTCCCTACTCACATTTTCTCTCAAGATAAAGAAATATACATTAAAAACATAGCAATAAAAAAATAAAAGTCAGTTAAAGAGCATGCTCATCTTTGGGTTAAAAAATACATAAACTTGTTTCTGTATTTGAACGACATAGCGTATGAAGAGCATCATTTCTGTCACCATGTACCAAAAAAGTTTTCCTGAATCTAAAATTAATGGGAAAATAAATTGCCACAAATTCAAGATGAATAGGTCAACAGTCTTAACAAGAAATCTGAACAGAATATATAGCAATCCCACCGAAATCTGAAAAGTGAGCAGGGGTGGAAACATCTAACACCTGGGCCTCAGGCAAGGCCCTCTGGTGGGAGGGTTGCTGGGGGGTGGGGAGTGTCAGGAGTGTTAAAAACCTTGGCAAGCCATAAGCTTACAAGATATTCTGCTGTTGATATTTCTACCTATCTACACTGATGTTTTCTTTATCTTTCATATGCCAGGAACAAAACCAAGTTCAATTTAGTTTTTTAAATATGTAGAAGTGCCTGATTAATAAATTCTTTCTGATTATGAAAGGCAGTGAATAAGAGTAAGTAGGGGTGGGTCACAGGTGACAGGCAACAAAAAGATTTGTACTAGGATTCAAACAGGGCTTTAAGAGCAATTAGAAATCATTAGAACAATATTCTTAAAATAACAATGCCATGACTAAGTGGACTGGAGAAAATAGAAGTCCAGTTCTTATTCTGAGGGATTCATTATCATTACGTGGAAAAAAAAAATAAGAAAAGAAGATTTAATCATGGAACTATTCATCATAGTGACTCAATGACACTTGACCATTACCATTCCAGCCTCTTTACACCTAATCTCTCCTACTGTCAAGGGACGTACCATATACTTCTCTGGTATGAAAAGAAATCCTCCAAATCACTCAACAAATCCAGCAAAGGTAAGTTCAGTCAAAGCTGAATTGCGACTAATTGATCTGGTATCAACAGCTCTGGACAGGAGTAACAACTGTGCATTTTCTGAGTGTGTGATCTTAGGCAAGACACTTAACCTTTTTAATTCTTTTAAAATAAGTGGGAAGTGGGTGGCTGTAACCCTAAGAAATGCAGAAACCATGTGGTTCAGTTTCTGAGCTGGGTCTCATTCAAAAGCACAGTCCAAAAACCAGTAGAAATATTAAAAGTAATTACATTACTCATTCAAGTTTCTTAAAGGGTATTCAAAGTAACCCAATGCACAGTCTAGATGAACACTATTTTTTGCCTTCTGTTTTCCCATCTTTTCTTTACTTCCCTCATACTCCTAAATTGCTACGCTGCCTTAACTCTTAAAATTGCTGAGAAACTCCTATTTCTAGCCTGTGTGCTTTTTGTTCCTTCCCACTTCACTCATCTGCTCCTCACTCACTGTTGGGCTTAACTTAGTCATTCTTCCACCCAGAAAGAATCCTTTCTCTAAAAAAAAAAATAGATGAAAAGAAGGGGAATTGAGCTGGTGAGCTGGAATTAGGGAGGTATCTGTGAACACCTGTGCATTAGTAGTTTTTTGTTACATCACATGAGAATAATAATGCTTGCCTCAAAAAAGTGTGATGAATATTAAATGAACGTCCATAAACTTTGTTGAAAGGTAAGCTTTCTGCTTGTGACCACATGCACCACACACCCAATAAAAGTATGTCCCTATTACATAAAAAGTAGATTTGATATCCTGTTTGACCCTTTGGATTCACTCTGCACCCAACCATTCTCTCTGAGATGCTCATCTTTCTGGGTTGCATCAAATGTGAGGTACTGACAGGAAGATGGGAGTGAAAACCATGAGGAAAAGGTATCAATACCCCTGTTTTCTCCCCAGCCAGTATCCAGGTTGGTGGCAGTAGCATTTCTCTTATGAAATTTGCAGATCCTGCTAGGAAGTTCTCCCCTACGTACAACCACAGCTCTCTCTCTTGGTTCCAGTAACTGTTCCCCGCTCCTGTCCCTTTCAGGCCTATGGGAAGCAACAGCTCAAAGGTGCTTTGTCATATGTTATTGGCTGCCCTGACCACATCATTGTAAACAGGTCAGCTCTCATCATATTTACTCTGTTTGAGTGTGTCACCAGTTTAACCACCAGGACTGTGACCAAAAACTACAAAAGGGAAATCAGTTTGGGTGTTTTCCATCTATGAATTCCTTGACCCAATGTCAAAAAAACTGGCACAAAGATACTCTAAAACTCATTTTCTTTGACTGTAAGCCCCCACAGCCATAGGAAAACAGAAGTCTAGAGGTGGTGTAGGTGAGTAGGAGTGTGGGTTGAAGGGTGAGTAAGCAGCGTGCAAAATTAAGCTACTTTAAGAAGATCCATCCCTCATCTTTAAAACATAACATTCCAGTGGCTTCTGCCACTTTGGAGGTAACAATAATAAACTAGTCTTGGCTTGTATGACTGAAGAAAGTTTTTCTTTCACTCAAATTACCTACCAGACAGTACAATAACTGAGAAATTCCTTTTGTATTATATTGGCCAGCTCCATGTCGGCGTAGAATTGCTTATGATTCTTCAATTAAAATGTCCATCCAGGAGTTGTATTAAATCATTCTGTCTTGTTATGTGGAATTATTCTCTGAAAGGTTACTTGTGCCCTCTGGACTTTTTAATAAGTGAAGAAAAGTAAGTTTAAGTAACATAGCTATGGTTTTCAAAACCCATTATCAGGGAAGGTAGATCAATGTATTTTTGTATGTTTATTTTTAACTGAATAGGACATGCCCAATTACTTGTGATTATGAAAAATAATTCAAAGTAAATTCCACCCAGCAGCTATAGAAGAATCTTTTTCTTTCTAACCAGAAAAATGATTTGCCTGACCTATTCTCAATAACTGAATTTAATCTTACTAGTAAGCAATAACCAAATTTTGGAATTAACAATGGATAGGAGAAGCAGTTAAGAATTCCTTACTGACCTTTCTTAAAAAAGAAAGGTCTAAATGTTTAGTCTGACAAAGCAAGTTTTGGTATTACTTCCTTACTATTACTTATTATTTATAAGCTCAAGCTCTGAGGAACGGAACTATTTTGTTGCTGTTAGACTGAATTCCTAGTGCCCAATCACAGTACCTGGCACCTGGAACATAATCAACATACATTTATTTATTGAATAACAGAATGAAAAAAGGAAGGGTGAGTTCATTTCTAATTAATTTCAAATACTACAGGGTTTGATCCTTCTGTTGAAGGGAGAAAACTGTAATTAAGTCTTCATTTGCTTCTACTATTTCTCTGTAACTCATAGAACTTAGCATTACATATGGGATAATAAAAGCTTATTTATTCATTACTCAAACATTTGTTGAGCACTTACTATAAACAAGATACTGTATTATGCACTATAGGTGACAATGAGGGCATTTAGACATGGATGTTTTCTTCTGAAGGTACAGTAGCAGAAAAGAAATATAAAGTACTGCCCTACAAGGAAGCACATTCTTTGAGTACTAAAGATCAGCTGAAACGTAATGAAAGTGACTATTAAGGACCACTGACATTTGTCTGGAGTTTGGGGAATTCAGGAAAGGCTTCAGAGAAATGGCTTTTAAACCTGAACCTTGAAGGAATAACTGAATTTGAACCTTCAAAGAATACTAATCACCAATACTCATTCAACACCATGGAGTTTGCAAATGAGCACTTTCACTATTAACCTTTATCTGATCCTCAAAGCATTCCACAGGGGTAGGTATGATTGCCTCAATTTAATTTTTTTTTTTTTTAGTGTTTATTTATTTTGTTAGTAGAGAGACAGACAGACAGACAGAGCATGAGCAGGGGAGGGCCAGAGAGAGAGAGAGGGAAACACAAAATCTGAAGCAGGCTCCAGGCTCTGAGCTGTCAGCACAGAGCCCCATGCAGGGCTCAAACCCAAGAACCGTGAGATCATGACCTAAGCTAAAGTTGGATGCTCAATCGACTGAGCCACCCAGGCACCCCAATTGCCTCAATTTTAGAGACTATTAAATGACTTGGGAAATTTTAAGATATAAGTTTGTTCAATCCATAAAGTGATCAAATGAATGAACCTCTCCTTCCAGGGAGTTCTATGATAGATGGCACAAATCATACTTGCAAACTTTGGATTTGAACGAAATGTTCTGAATTCCAAGTGGAGACAGATCTTTCAGCTACATTGCATTGCCCTCTTGGGGACGATCTTGAGGAAGAAATATCCACAAATTGTATACTAGGCCAGCGAGAAAACAATGATTTACTGAAGTTCAGTGCAGCAGCAATGAAAGTATGGTTTCTTACAATATAGCTCCCCCGGAGTGGCTGACAACAATAATAGCTAACATTTATTGAGTGCCTTTTATGTGGAATGCACTATGCAAATCCTTATGTGCATACTCTCTTTTAATCCTCACAGCAACCCCATGTGGTAGGTGTCATTATAAACCTATCTGTATCTGTGCAAATGAGAAACACTAGGTTCAGAATAATTAATAACTTGGGCAGAGTCACACAATTGATAAGTGACTACCATTATTATCATTATTAACAACCTTTTGGTAATGCAACCAAACCTTTAATTAAGGAGACAAACAATTTACAGCCACTTCTTAATAAATTCTACACATGAAGAAATGTTACCTGGCATCTGAGCCATTAGGGATATTGCTGTGTCTAAATATTCATCTACTTATTTCCATCTTCAACAAATTTGTTCTGCCATATGTAATTACTATGCAATATCCAAATATGTTGTCAATCTAATTAGGGGATTTCAGCTACCAATGCAAGAGATAAATAAATCTGTAGATACATTAATTTGTATTGACTCACTGGAAAAAGAAATCCAATTTTTCCTTCTATGTAGGTATAGTTCCTCAGGGCTAGCTTACCTCCTTTATAGCCAGTCTGACATTCACACTTTCAAATTAAGTCCATGGTACCAAAGGTTTTAAGTTAGTCCCCTCTTTGCCTTTGAAAACTCCACTCCTTAATAAAACCAAACACACCAACTACTTTGGCTTTGTTTTTGTTTTAAAAGATGCTTTACTTTTGTAATTTGACATCTGAGCCTTTAACAAAACCAGGCTTTGCTGATTTAATGGGATTTGGGTCAGAATCAACCCTGCAGAAGTAATCCAGTCTTCTGTTAAGCAGACGGAATATTAGCTTAGAATGGAAAGAGTGCTGGGTTGATTGGCTTAAGAAACAGGGTCCAAGCCTGGTGTTGGTGAGACCCCGGAAGAGTGTCCCTACTTCTCCTCTCTACCTCAGTTGCCTCACCCATAAAGTAATGGAAGGGGACCAGTTGTTCTCTTCTGTTCTCTAAAATATGAAATGCTACCACTGTGATGCACACAAAGCCTTATATACCTGCTCACTTATTCATTCTTTCTTTCTTTCTAAAGATACTTACTGAATGCCCTCAATGTTGCAAACAGTAGAGGTAAATTGTTTTAAGCACATTCTCTTTTCATAAATATAACTGGGTTGAAAGACAGTGTTTTAGGAAAAATCTCAGTCTTTAGAATAAAGCACATTTAAAATTATTTATTTTGTTCTTTTATTGGGAAATGTTTTAAAATGGACTGAAAAATGGTACTCAAATGGAGAATTGTATCTTTAAAATAAAATCCTTAGGACAACTGCCCAAACTAGAGTCATATATATTCTATAATTTCTCATGTTATAGCCTAAGAAAAAATGAATAGCTGACTTCCAAAATGTATCTTTATTAATAGCAGTGTATGTTTTAAGTTTAAGAACTACAGAGTATTTTTGAAGTTGATATAGCCTATATCCTAAAGGCCATTTTATACTATATTCAAGAAACTATCATGCTGTTATTTTTGTCTTTAGAGCAAGCTGCTACTTTAGCAATTAGCAGTCCATAAAACTGTGGGCAATTGGCTTCCTCTAGACTAATTAGCAAGTTTGCTGTGTTCCTGTCCCAGCTGGTCACGCTCTGTCTTTTAACTTAGCTCAGGCCTACTTGTTTTGCCAGTTCTAGAACCTTTTAAAGTTTGTCAGTAATGATGGATATCTCAATTGGCTTCTGACTTACACTCTTCAGCAAAACAACTTCACCAAGCTGGTAGAGCATTCTCAACTCTTGCATCCGGTTCTCAGTAGATGCCCTTGGAACTCCCTACCCTATTCAAAACTCCTCAAGGATATTTACACAGCTCAGGAATTTCCTCAATGACCCATCTCCCTGTCCCAATGGTCCAGTCTCTGCTCTCTAAGTGTGTTTCCCTGTATCATTTGTGGATTCCCACTCTTGTCCCTGGTACTCTAGTGGAACAGACTATGAGGCATCTGGTTTTTCCACAAGGTGACTTTTCTTGTATCATTCTCTTGCATCAAGCCACTCATCAATGGCTTCTGGCATTTCCTTCCATCAAGCCCAGGCTCCTGATTTAGACCCCCATACTTGATCCAGGCCAAATCAGTGTCAGAACACGTCCCCTGACAGCAATGGATAGCTGGAGAGTGAGCAGTGGCATGAAGCAAACAGGAAAAAATGGAAAAAAGGATGTTGTCTAAAGTCAAGGCAGGTATTCTGCCAACTAAACAGATTAGGCTCAAAAATGGATATGATTCTAGGGGAAGGTAAAGATGGGAAAATGGGACCAGATATGGTGTGTCTACAGTGACAGCTGGTGAGGAGTTTGGGGGCAGGGATGGGGGATAGTAAAGTGATGGTAAATGGAAGATTTGGTCCCTGACAGACATCATGATGAAGAGGAATAACATAAAACCTGAAAGTCAAGTAGCTGCAGAGGAAGACGCCAACAGTAAACAAGGCTGTTTTGCTACAGAACCCTAAAAACATACAGAATTGGAGGCATCACATATTTCTGAAAGCAGGGATGAGAGGTAGGACTGAAAATGGGAGAATTGGTTGGAAGCCTATATAAGGATTGAATAACACAGGTACCCTCTCTATCATGGCAAGGATACACGCACACAGAGAATATGACTGAGGAGAGCTTTGGATTTGAGGGCCCAGGCTCAGGCTTTAACAGGCATGTGGAGTCTTAATGAAAAAAGGAGGATTACACGTAAATTTATACACTGACCGCTGAGAACAATCCATCCATCCTAAACCCCCTTCCTCTTCTGCTCTCAAGCACTGCCCACCCACCTATAGAAACAAAACATTCAAACACAGAGAATCTGAGTTAGATCTCAGAAACTGAATTATTAGACAAACCAAATGACTTGAGAGAAAAAAATCCATAAGGTAATGACATTGTGGAGGGGTAATCCCTTCATAAAGTGGCTAGTTGCCTACCTATTTATGCTCTAGTAAATTTCACTAACTGATTTAAAAAAAAACATACAGCTTCTAACTAACATGTTAGACTTTTTACTATCAGATGAAAAAAAAAGGCCACAATTCATCAGAAACTGTAAGGTAACCTCTAAGAGAAACATGAAAGCCATGGACTAAGATAAATAGAAAAGGAAAAAAAAAGAATAATTAAAAAAAGACACAGTGCAGGGAACAGAAAAATAATTTTAAAAATCTCATTCTTAAGATGCTAACAGAGATAACTCGTTTATTAAGAACCACAAACTGAATGCTATTAAAAGGAAAAATAAAACACAAAGCTCTTAGGAAATAAAAGTATACGTATTTATTAGGAGAGATTCATTCAATAGAAGGACTGCAAGATAAAATTGGGGATATTTAGAAAATAAAAAATGTCTAAAATAGGCATTAATATATAAAATGTAATGAAACCTATACAAAAAATGCATTGTAAGTGCATAATTTAGAAATATGACAGTAAAATGAAAAGAAATAATTAAGAGTTGAAAGTGGTATCTCTGGATTGAGGTGGAAAGGGATCAGACCAATATTTTTCCACCTTATTATTTTCATTATAAACTTTGCAGGGATATTTTCATATATTTGTATGATAATTTTTTAAAAGAAATACAAAAATTTAACTGAAAAAAAGACAGTGGAAATTTAGGGGAATGCAGTACTCTATACCTTGGGTGAGATAGTCAACAGATTATAAGTAAACAGAAGTAGCTTTTGTAGAGGCAGATTTCAGCTTAAGATAGAGAACAGACCTGTGATATTGTAAATATAATAAGAAATACATATTTGATCTTTGAACCAGGTTCTCTTATAATTCCCTGAGGAATGGGGTGAGAGAACACCTTTTATTGTTTATAACAAACCCCTTTCAACCTGACTAAGGTTGAGTTGACTCCCTTAGTTAAGAAGGGGGCTGGTTGCCAGGGGAACCAACCAGATGATTAGGGGTTGGAACTTTCAGCCCCTCCCCTCCAGATCTCTGACCTATCACCAATGATTTAACCAACTGTGCCTAAGGAATAGAACCTCCCTAAAAACTCCAAGCAAGGACTCTGGAGAGCTTCCAGGCTGGTGAACAAACCAGCATGGTGGCAGGATGGTTCATCTGGATAGGGTATGGAATTTCCCTATTACCTTGCCCTATGTACCTGCCATCTAGCTGTTCATCTGTATTCTTTCTCATACCCTTTATAATAAATCAGTAAATGTGTTTCCTGTAGTTCTGTAAGCCATTATAGATGAAGAGAGGGCTGTGGAAATCCCTGATTTATAGCCAGTTGGTCAGCGTGCAGATGACAAACTTGGACTTGCAGCCAGCATCTGAAGAAGGGGGTGATCTTGTGGGACTGAGCCCTTAACCTGTAGGGTCTGCATTAACACCAGGCAGTTAGTGTCAGAACTGAGTTAAATTATAGGACACCCAGTCAGGGCCCATCAGGAATTGGAGAATTGCTTGGTGTGGAAAACCCCACACATCTAGTATCAGAAGTATTGTAGAGAATACAGTTTTTCCTTTTAAGACCAAACTTAACAATGAAAAAGTCTGACAAGATAAGTAGAGGAACATATCACCAGATTAAACAGAGACTGGATGTCCACAAATCCAAGCCAAAATTTCTTTTTTTTTCTTTAAATTTCTTTTTGATAGAGAGATAGAGACAGCAAGAGCAGGGGAGGGTCAGAGAGAGAGGGAGACACAGAATCTGAAGCAATCTCCAGGCTCTGAACTAGCTGTCAGCACAGAGCCCGACGCGGGGCTCGAACCCACGAACCGTGAGATCATGACCCAAGCTGAAGTTGGACACTCAACCGACTGAGCCACCCAGGCGCCCCCGCCAAGCCAAAATTTCTAAAGGAGAGGATGATAGGATGTCCAATTTCCAAAATTCCTCAATTCTATTTGGGGGAGTCTTATCAACTGAGACACTTACATAATGCTAAATATTCAAAGGCCATAAATCAATCCACACAATTTTTACTAAATGAAGTAATTTCACAAATTTTAAAACTGACAAAGCAAAACAGTTTAAAACCTCACACAAAAATTTTAATCTCTAAACTAAGGGCTTATATTTACCAAAGGAGATTTTTATTAGACATAAGAAAGACAAATGTTTTGAAGATAAAACTCATGAATAGGAAGCCTGTGAACTTCATATCACATGGTTATTTAAGAAAAGATGATCATCTGGTGTGGACAGAAAAATTAAAGATACTTTTTCCTGCCTGTGCTCCAATATTGTGCATTTGTTTCCTTATTTAATTGTGTCACACACAAATGGCCTAGATTTAAAACAGCCTGAGCTGGCAGATAATGGATCCAAATCAGAATTCTGAACTGAAAGCTGGGTCACTGTCCTTCTCAACTGCTGCCAACCTCATGGGTTCAGATAACTTTAGAAAACATGATTCTGTCTATTTCACCAGCTATTTAAAAATAAAACAGTTCTCCCTAAAGGCATTATGCCAAGTCACTGCAAACTGGTATGTCTAAAGCAGTATTCGAATGGAAAGCCATTCTAGATCCTTTTTTGGAACAAGGCAAGACAAGTGAGAGAGAAGGCAAGAATGAAAACAAAAGAGAATCACCATCTACAGCAAAAGCTGTTACCACTTCAGTGTTACTCAGGAACACTCAAACCTACTCCATTTTTTTGTTCACTCCACTGGTCCCAGTTAGAAACCCTGAATACCTCTTTACCTTCTATGGAATCAATCAGCAACCGAGTCCTCTCAATTCTTAAAACACTTTTGATTGCCATCTCAATACTGCTAACTTATTGTTCCTGTTTCCAGTTTCTTCCTCATCCTATTTTCCAAGTCTTTCTTATTTCCAGTCCTGAAAAAGTTATGCTATAAACTACAATCTTTCTTAACCGCTGTTATGCCCCCTTACATGACAAGGTACACATTTCTTAGAAAATCACATAAGATACTTTTTCGCATAGTCTTTACCTTTCCTTCCAGCCTCATGCTCCTCCACTTACCCATGTAAATCTATTTTTCAATCCATTCTAAACTGTTTATGCAACAGGCAGAATACTGAGATACGGCCTCAGAGCTTGTCCCTGGTATCTAAGCCCTGGAGTAATTCCCTCCAACCCCACTGAGTGAAGCCAGAACCGCACTTGCTTTTAGACAGTAGATTGTGGCAAAGTGATAGAATACCATTACCATTATTATGTTATGGTATTTGGTAAAGGCAAAAGGATTTTGCAGATATAACTAAAGTCCCTAATTAAAGACTGTGAGCTAATGGAAAGAAAGAATATCTTGGATGGGCCTGCCCTAACCAAGCTAGCCCTCTTAAAACGGCTTCCTTGTAGGTAGAGACATAAAGCAAGAGAGACGCCCTTTCTCCACTGATGGCCTTGAAGAAGCAACCCACCATGAATACTACAGCAACAAGGAAAAATAAGGCTGCCGATAGCTTGAGAAAGCTTTAGAGCACGCATTACATCATTAAGCTCCAGATGAAAATTAAGTCCAATAAATACCTTGATTTCAGCCTTAAAATCAAGGTGAGACCATGAGCAGAAAACCTAAGCAAGCTTTCTTGGACTTGTGATCTACAAAAACCCGAGATAATGAATGAATGCTGTTTTAAGCCACTACACTTGTGACAATTTGTTGCTCAGCAACAGAAAACTAACACATTATGCCATTTGATTTTACACCCCCTTGTCACTTCTATACTTGTTGCCCTAGCAACTACCTATTTATTCATGTTATTCCTGTGATCAGATCAACCAACATTTGTTGAGCAACTACTACGTGCCAACCATTGTGCTTAGTGGGAACCCAAGGATAAATAGGATACAGTATGCAATGGTGTTCTAAAACCAGGGAAGTGCATCTGATCCGGTGGAGATCTGAGATGGGAAAATACTGCAACACCACAGGAGATGAGGAACATCAAATGATGTACAGAATTTATCCTATCAGAGATGGTACAAAAAGAAGAAAAGGCATGAAGGCACCAAATGGAGCATAATGTTCTTGAAGTGACAATTCCACAGCATAAACACCATCGGAAGAGGAGGCTGAGAGGTGGGGAGAGTCTACACCACAGAGAATCATGGTTTAGATGTTACCCTGTGGACAAAAGAAGCCCTCGAAGCTTAGGGAACGTGTGCTAAGATGTAAGGTTCTAAACAGTCTGGTTTTGAGGGTGATATGCCTGGAAACGTGAGCACCAACAAGCCAGCCCATTTTAAACAGAGACAATGAGAACTCCATGTAGGTCGGTGATGGCTGAGAGCATAGAGCAGGCAAATGATTAGAGATGAATTGGCAATCACCCGGTAACCGACTAGATATCTGAGAGAGAGAAGTGCCAGGTTTCTGGCTTTATTTAGTTTAGTGTTCAAATGTCCTTTCCACAGTGTTTCCCCAGTCTCCAACCTAGCTCCGGAACCCTAGGCACTAGCACTGCCCCTTCTCCATATTCCTTTTACCATTTCAGTGTATTACAATGATTTGTTTCTTCTCCGAAATATCTGATCTGTCACATGCCAAAGGAGGACCTGTGGGACTCCCATAACTTTAGATCTTTGGCTCTGATTCCCTCAATCAACCCATTCAACAAAATGCCACTGCGATGCTAATGGAGAATGGGGGGGGGGGGGTCTTCCCCGCAAAGTGTTTCAAGTATAAGTGCTTGTACAAGTGCTAACTCCCTCTAGCTATGCATTTTACAATAGGGTTTGGCTCTACTTTCACTAATTTTTTTTTTTTAATTTATTTCTAGGAGAGAGAGAGACAGCATGAGCAGGGGAGGGTCAGAGAGAGAGGGAGACACAGACTCTGAAATAGGCTCCAGGCTCTGAGCTCTCAGTCAGCACAGAGCCCGACACAGGGCTCGAACCCACGAATCGTGAGATCATGACCTAAGCGAAAGTCAGACGCTTAACCGACTAAGCCACCCAGGCGCCCCACTTTCACTAATTTTTATGGTCTGTTAAGCAGTTGCCTGTGTAGAGAGTTTTAATGATAAAATCATGTAGGCCATCAACATGGTTTTCAGGCCAACTAAGATTCTGAAAAGTTCCTTCTTTAGACCACAGCATTGGGCTGAGAATTAGAGGAAAAGAAAATACAATTCGTCAAGCTGCTACTGAGCCTCAGATGCTGGGCTGGGATGAGAACTTGCCCTAAATTGCCTGGGGAATTTAGAAACAGTTTTACCTAGCACTAAAATTAAAATCAGGACTGTGGTCCATTTGATCAATAAGAATCTCTAATATGGTCTATGAATACAAAATATTTTTTTAAAAAAAGGAGAATTCAAGATAATGATAACAATTTGCCTAAAATCATAAAATAAGAAAAAAATCCATTTTCTTTTACACTTGGAGCAAAGACATTTGAGTTCCAATGCTGTATTTTCCAACAATCTTTGGGACCTTAGGCAAATACCTAAACCATATTGTGCTTTAGTTTTATTGCTCATAAAACAAGTGGTGAAAAGTCTAACTCACTCCAACAGTTACTGTGGTAATAAAACCTTAGTATGTGTGAAAGGACTTGAGAAAATAAAGGCCATGTATGCTTGTGAAGTGGTAGGACTGTATTACTTGTTTTTATTCTCCTGCATCTAGAAATCTGTGATCTCTAGAACATTGCTTAATATATTTAATCATATAAGGATAACCAGTCCTATGGGTTCTTGAAGATATGATAGGTTAATCAATCAGCAAGAACACTATTTCATTAAGCAGCATTCCTTATGAGCTCTGTACTATTTTGCAGTCTAATCAAGAAAATGAATGCAGACTTCTTATGTTCCCCGCCAAGTGCTAAAAATGCTAAACTGTGTTCATTCATCATAAAATTACAATATGGCCCTGTCATTAGTGGGTTAAAGATAGCTTGTGTCACTGCTTCCAGATTTAATCAGACTTACTAATAATCATTTCTAAGCTCGAGGGTAATGATACATATTCCACACAAAATAATGCTGAATTTTCATTAATGCCTCAGGGATCAAATGATTATAGCTATCATGATTCTAATTTAGCATAATCAACACAAAATTATTTAGGGTTTGTTGGCACTTTTTCAGTGCAATGACTTTTCAGTGTGATAATGAAAAATGATTTTTGTCTCCCTTTTCTTTCCCCAGAACACCTTCCACTTGGAGTTATACTACCTTGGACACAAGAACAATTGGATCTCAATATTAAAGCAAGCACAGACTTAGAATTCTTAGGACATCCACAATCTAAACATCTGTATGACCAGAGAGGCTCTGAAATGCCATTACTCATTTTGAAAAACAGGCCTGATTGGTTCTAATCTTTTGGTAATTTAACTATAAATCTGGTGATAAATTAGTTGTCATTTGGCTTTTTCATCCCCGATTCTGACATTACACACTCTCATTAAAGAGCAAGGGTCATTATGGAAGCAACAATGATATCATTGCTGATAATATAATACTAATAATATTTAGTTTAAGGACTCTGAAATTTCCCCACAGCCTGAGAAGTACCGCTCTAATTGACATTTCTCACTGAACAAATAAATGTTAGTTCTGTCTGTAAAACAAAACCTCTGTGTATTGACTGTCTTATCTGCCTTATTATAAAGTGACATCTATAGCAGTTCCTGGAAAAAAAAAAAAGGAGTCCCTTTTGCTTAATTTCAAAGAGCGGAATTTTAGAAATATCCAGTTTAATATACTTTAAACTGAAACTATTTTACTGAAGTTGATGCAAGGAAAGAATGATTTTGAGTAAATCATAAAGTATAAATCTAGTTTTCTTCCAACAGAACTTTGATAGAAGTTTAAATTAAAAAGTTACTTTTATTAGCCACATTTACATTTCTAGAGGCTGTATTCTTTAAAAATGACTTACTAAAGTGGTTCATTTCTATATGCATAGCCTGTGTCAGGCTGTCACATCTTATTCATCAGTATTTCTTATCTCTTATGCTTTTCAAAGTTCTGTGACTTTCAAACACATTGAACCTTCTTACTTTTACAACTTTACTATCAATCATTATTTTACTCATTATGTCAATATCACATTATCTGCTACTGAATTTTAACCACCATACTAAGAGAAATGGTAATACAATACATTCCAAATGTCACTATGATGGCAAGGACAACAGATCAATTGTAATCAACCAGCTGATTGTGAGTTAAAAATGTTTTTCATGAATGAGTAACCACTACCTTCCTGTCTTTCCTCATAGCTCACAACATTTTAAGTTGCAACACGAAACCGGTCCCCTGTATAGAACTGCTACCAACTTGCTCTGACCAAATGTCAAACACTCATAAGGAACAGAGTGCTTTAAATTTTCCAAAGCGTTTAAGATCAAGTAGAGCACAGAAAAGTTAAGTTAATGACTGTTGATGAGGATGATAACTGATTTTATTGAATGCCTTCTAGATGCCAGTTTCTTACTAAACGTAAAGTATATACTACCTCATAAAACCCTGATAACAATCTTCAGTTTGAATATGTTCTATTAGCTCTAGTTTATAGGTGGGGAAAAAAATCATAGATTCATAAACTGAAGATTTATCCAAGATTTATTTTATTTATTCATCCAAGGCTAGGAGTTGTTAGAAAAATAATTTAGACTGTTTGATGCAAAAGCTCAGGTCTTTAATCACTGGTTATGTCATTCTTCTTAAATTACAATGGATGAAATTACAGAATGATGTATAGGTGAGATACCATGTAAAGCCCTGTCCTCATCATTGCCTGACAACATCAACTGAACTCTAACTAAATGCATGATGAGCCTTCCTATTAGCAAGGAAGAGCTTTTCCTAAAACAGGCTAGAGATATCTAGTAATGGTAGGTGTCTATCTTATTATGATAATAATTAAGTTATTTTACCAAGTTCAAAGATACCTACAGAAAACCACTTATGTTTATGTTTTTTTTTCTATTTTTCAACTACTAAATCCAAACTATCTTAAAATTATTTTACAACCTACACTTTACCAAGATTCTACATTTTATATAAATATTCGATCAGTTAAAATATTCTTATGCACTGCATTTATAATAATGATGATGATCCTAAGAATAAAACAGAAAAAAGAGGGGAAAAAACAAAGGGGAAAAGGGGGAGGAGAGGAATAGTAGTGGTACAAGGAGAAGGATGTGGGGAAAAGAGGAAAAGAAGAAAGACTATGCTTATTTTTTTCAATTTTTATGGATGATTAAATGAATTAATGATTGAAAGGCAATTGTTTAAACCTATATTTTTATAATTGAAGGTAAAATCAATTATCACATTGTTTCAGGAGACTTGTGAGCCGGGCTACTTTTGCAGGAGGCTCTGGGTATGAAGTTTAATTGATATCTGGTTAAACATGACTTAAGAATATACTAGTTTAGAAGGTAGGATGAGCAGGAATCAGGATAATAATCTGCCACATATGGTTGCTGAGATCATTACAGAGCAAATAGTATGGGCAAACGAAGCTAGTAGACTGTAGCAGGTCAAGCACAGAGACCAAGGGTGTTGAATCATCAGAAGATATTTAGCCCCTCGGATAGTTCTTTGGGGATGAGCTGATGACATTTTAAGCACAGGCTTCTGACTTCGAAATCTCAGACTAACCCAGACTTTGTTGTGGGTTTTTTTTTTGGTTTTGTTTTTGTTTTTTCTGAAAGCTTCTTTGGCTATTATGAAGACATAACCTGTTTTAAACCAGAATTAGTTCACATAAATTCAGGTAATCAGTTAATTTCCTTGTCAGACTGAAAGACGTTGTCTTCTAAACTGACTTGGAGACCCATGGGGATGCCCATGGTTTTAACAGATCTGATGAGCCAAGTAAAAGGCTTCATCATCTTCCATCTTGGGCAGGAATTGAGCTTAGGTTTGAGGCTCTTTATACAAATTACAAGTGTATTATCATTCAGAGAGGTGCATTAACAGTGATGTTCATTAGTTTAAATTTATAAATTTCTCCACCATAATGGAGATCATATATACCTTAATCCAGTTTTATAAGCAGATATCAAAGGTGTTTTAGACCTGCAAAATTATATTGTAACTACCTACATATCAGCAGTGGCCATCTATATTGACCAGTTCCATTATCTTTTCAAGCTGCCTGTCCTATTATTTATATTTCTTATTTGAGAAAACTTATTTCCCAGTAAATATACTCAGAATCCTATGTTGCCTCCATTTTTGTATATGCTTTCATAACAAGGAAGGTCTTATTCATCTTTGTATACCCAAAACCCAAGACTCTACTTGGCAGACAGTAGGACATTGGTAAATGGTTGATGAACAGATGAAGTATTAAATGATCACCATTCTGTAAAAACATTAAGATTATATAAACACAGATTAATGATCAAATCAAATAAAATATACAAGAGAAGTTAACTGGCATGCTTGATAATCCATCTATCATTTATCCAGTTCTACAATTCTAAAGAACTCCCTACAGATATATTGCTGGTATAGAATGTTTTGCTTACCTTAAGCTAAATTAACTGGTCCCCTAAAGCTATGTGGACATTTAAAAGCCTTTTATCACTAATAAATCATCATCTGCAAATACCCATTCTCTAAACTTCTCTGGCCAATATATTCTTCACATTTGCCAAACTTGTTCATACCTCACTAAGTGTGCTTTTGGTGTCTGTACCCTCAGCTTTGAACAATCCTGTTATATACATTCTGTCTGTCTACTTCTCTTTCAGATCGAAGTTAAATGTCACCCACTAGAGTGTTTCTCTAAGTAGACAATATAAAATATTATGTCCACCGCATCCCACTACCATATTGTTCTACTTTATTTTCCTCATGGAGTTCATCACTAACTTAACTACCCCTTTAATGGTTTCAACTTGTTTACTGTTTCAGCTAGAATGCTACCTTCAGTTTGCCTAGAAACAAGGACTTACCTGTCTTCTTCTCTCAAGTATCTTCAGTGCCTATAAGGGTGCCTATCAAAAAATATTTGTCAAATAAACCTAACTTATATTGGCTTTACAGATTGAAAAACAACTCTAGCACCCAGAAGAAATGAGGAGATGGGAGAGCTGATTGAATTAACAGGAAGTCTGAGTGAGACACTGGCTATTCATGGGAATAACATGATACTGGGTTTTACTGATGACAGGCTGTGAGTGCATGTTTGAAAGTGCATGTTTGAAATAGAATTAAATTCAAAGACTGTTTCTTTAAGGCTACACACACACACACACACACACACACCATTCAGACTGTTTCTCTATGACAACACAAGATCCTGCTCTTCTACTTACAACATAAGCATGAAATAAGAAAGACTTCTGAGAAAGGATAAGTCACTGCGTCTGTTTTCTAAGTTTGTATTAT
This sequence comes from Hyaena hyaena, assembly GCF_003009895.1. NCBI lineage: Eukaryota > Metazoa > Chordata > Mammalia > Carnivora > Hyaenidae > Hyaena > Hyaena hyaena. The sequence goes on from NW_024081649.1 coordinate 168,186, forward strand.
TTTGATGCTTATGCTAATGTTATCAAAACAACTTGCAGCAAACTTTAAGAAGGCATGAAATCTGTTTGTTCCTCAAGAAGATTCAGCATGATTCCAAGAAAGAAAAAACAAAATCTTTGAAAGCTTCATTCAGTTAAGACCAAAAATTCTAATGCTTAAATCTTCATCAGTATTTAGTGATAGGTACAGACAATAAATATAAAGAGTATAAAGGTTTCAGAATTCTTGGCATAAATCTGGGTTATGAAAATTAACAGTCACAATAATAAAGCCTGTACTTTGGTGATTCCATATAATACAACCTATAAAGTACCTTGTAAAAGTTATATTCCATACAATAGAACTATTTTCTATATGAGTTCTAATTCCCATCCATAATTATAGCTAATGTGAATCTCAATCCTGCTTAGCTTTGTAGGATTACTTATTATGCAAATAAGTAGGAACTAGTAACAAGAAAATACCTGAAAATATACATAACACATGTACATCATGATCACCTAGAAGAAGGTCATCTGCATAACAATTCAGAAAATGCTAATAGTGGTAATGTTATGACCCAATTCCACTTCTCTCATGAAAAGACATGTGTCATAATTATCATAACCCAAAGTGACAATTCCAAGAGATTAGTGTGCAGGTGGTGGACAGAACTCCAAACTCTAAAATTTATCTCAATAAAATACCAAAAGAATGTGGTTAGGAAAAATATCTATTTGCCTCAACTACCATACGGCAGTTTGTACATGTGATATTAATTTTTCCTCAAGTTAAGGGTTATGGAAGGTAGAGGATGTATAGGGTAGAAGTTAAGTGTGAATTTGATTCTTGACTCTACCATTTAAGAGCTAAGGGGCACTGGCAAGTTACTTGATCTCTTTAAGCTTCATTCCTCATGTATATAATGGTGATAATAGCAATACTCACAAAATAGCTAATGAATAGTTTTAATGAGAATTAAATGTGACAATGCATTTAAAACAGTGCAATATTTTGCATATAAAACATTTACACATAAAATACTTTATACATAAAACAGTTAATAAATATTGCATGTTTTACTAATCACGCCACTTGGCCCTGAGATGTTAATCTCAGAGCTAGGAATGGCATATTACTCCTGAGCACCCAACTAGAGCATACTATCAAAGAGAAAGATATTAAGCACACACATTCTTTCCTATCAGATAGTCTGAATTTTAAGATATATTTCCTCCTGAATTTTAGGATCTTTCAAAAAAAATTTTTAACATTTATTTCTGAGAGACAGAAAGAGACAGAGCATGAATGAGGAAGGAGCAGAGAGAGAGACACAGAATGTGAAGCAGGCTCCAGGCTCTGAGCTGTCAGCACAGAGCCCAATGTGGGGCTCGAACCCACGAACTGTGAGATCATGACCTGAGCTGAAGTCGGACACTTAACTGACTGAGCCACCCAGGTGGCCCCTTAATTAGTATATGATTTGCAGTGGCACCTGCTTCTCAGAGGCTCTTCCTTTCCTAAGAGAAAAGAGGACAAGTGGATTACTTAACTGATAATGGTAGGAAGCCAGAGTGAAAAAAGGAAACATGTCCAAAGTGACTCTGTATCTTCTTCACTCTGTCTACAGCTTACTGACCAAAGTATGAGGAAAAGGAAAGCATTATATACTCTTTTTCAAGAAAATCCAGTGGTAAACAGGGATTTATTCAACAATGTTTGGGTGTTGAAGCTATCCTTGTATTTTGGAAGATGACATAGATAAGACAAGATCACGGTCCCCACATAAGCTTATAAATTTTGTTTTGGGGTAAGTACTAATATCAACAAATAAGGTGGTAGACAGAGAAGTGCTATAAAGTGTGGGGGAGGGGAGAGATCTAGTGAGAAGTATTCCATTGTGTTCTGTCAACAACCTCAACCTGGCTAGAGGAGCTCAACCACATGGGGCTTCTATCAGGTAGATGTAAGTAAACTGTGAGCTCCCTATGCTTTATCAAAATGGAACATCCACAGGGCCACATTATGAGTGGAAGACATGGTATAACATTATTATCAGCTTTGGGTTTCCTTTATAATTTACAGACTTACATAAACCAGATTTGATCTTCTGGGTCATTCACGCTTATGAAAAATTTAGGAAAAAATACAGATTTCTAAAAGAGCACCGAAGACATGAAACACTGAATATTTAGAACTACAAACTTTGAAGATCTTACTTAATAGGAAGAAAATAAGCTCACATATTTGACTTTAACTTTCCCCTCAGAAAAAACACTTCAAATACACTGGCTAAGGAGTCATGTGGAGGAGAATAAAGGCTCAATCAGAAGCTAACAACAACAAAAAGCCCTCCAGAGACCTGAGTCAATCAAGAATTTAAATGCATGTAAAACCAGATATGAAATAAAAAGATCAAATGTCATAATGACACAGAGTAGAGTTCTCAAGAAGTTGAAGAATTTATACACACCAGTTGAAGATGGCCATGTGGTCTATTAGTTCCACTTAAGTCCTGCTGGTCTCAAGATTGTAAATGATCTAATAAAGGAAACGAGATTCCCACTCCCCGGACAACTTTTATCTCTGCCTTTCTCTTCAGAAGGGCCTCAGTTGCCTGGTGAGGGTAGAGTATGCTTCCAACATCTGACCCACCAGGCTGAAAACCCACCCCCACGCACATTCCCCTGCCCCTTTACTCACTATCTCTACTCCCAATCCAGGGAAATACCTCATTGTCAGAGCCCCAAGGTACACATAGCAGGTTGAAAATGGTCACTTAAGTTTAAATCCCCTAGACAGGTGTTAGGGCTACAGTCAAAGGCTGCTCTGTCATTGACATCTGTTCTCCCACTGCCTCAGCTCACACTTTATCAGCACCACTGGCCTGGCACAAGACTTCTGTAGATGAATGTCCCCCCACCCTCCACCTGAAGGAGAAGGAAGTGGACCCAGGGTATATACTCTTCAGCACCAGAAGCAGCCCACCTGCAAGCTAGTCTTCTGGCTTACTTTCAGAAACCTTTCTTCACAAGCTTACTTTCTTTTTATAGTGTTCTACCTCCTATCCACAAAATCCCAAGCCATCCAAAATAAAAAGTCTGAGTAGGAGAAACTAACTCAGAATCTTAGAAAAGTGTATTGCCTAAGAGTTTGACTGTCTGGCCTCAAGAACCTCCACTATACTTTCCCCCTCCCATCCTTCCATCCAGGTCTTGAGGTACTTCCAAGCCAGGAAGCTTTTAGTTTAATTCTTAGCTCTACCACTTACTAGCTGTAAGCACCGAACAGAATATGTAACCTCAGAGTCTCAATGACCTCATCTGAAAAGAACAAGAGGATTGCATATCTCACAGGGTTGTTGAGAGGATTAAATGAGCTAATGTATATAATCAAATAAGCAAGCAAAGGACTGTAACACTGTAGGTGCTCAAAAAACTGTTAATTTAATTTATTCATTGTTGGCATTCCAGAAATAACAGTTAGAATGAATTGGACTACATCCACCTCCCATTGAAATGAGGCCCATCCTGGGAAAGATGCTAGCAGATGTTTTTGTTGATTAATTGACACGTTGAAGAGAATTTTGTGAAATGAAGAGAAGTAAAGCTAGGAGAGGGAGCGAAAGTCACTTGCAGACACTCCTACAGTAGAATAAGGCCCACGAAATGATGACTAACCCAGTGGAGGCAAAGCATGTTTGACACGGGTGAAGCATGTGTTATGGAAACTCAGGATAGGCCAAACTTGGCTGATGACAGCTGCCAAGGATATATGACAACTAGGAAATAACAGCACATGTAATCAGAGGATGCTTGACCTTGACCAAGTGGATTACTGCAGCAGGTATAATTAAAGGTTGCCATATGGACTGCAGACATAGACAGTTACAAATCTGTGATTTCGGAAGCATCAAAAGGAATCTATTGCCAAACAAATACCTTTCTCACCTGCAGCCTAAATGCTCAAATTATACTCTTAGCCTGTATCCCTGCTGCAATGCCTTAAGAATACTAATAATTCTTAATAATAAAATTCTTAATAATAAAATAATACTAATGTATTGTTTATTATGAGAAAGTATTATGTTGTCTTCCTAGATCAGACTTTTATATGGGGAACAACAGGGAACGAATGAGGACCTTGGGTTCTAGGGAGACAAGAGGGAAGGGTAGAAGTCAGGTAGTGACAAGGCAAAGAAACAGATGTGAACCTGAGAAGCTGTAGGCTGGAAAGATAAACTGCTGGCCTCATTAGTAGGAGTTGCTGTGGGAAATACACGTTGCCAAAATTTGTGAGAATGAGTCAGTCCTCACACATGGACTCACAGCAGGTGTGCGTTAAAGGTAAAGTTACACATGTTTTATACATAACACTTAAAAACATAATGACTGTTATAATTGCCAACAAATGTTGATCAGTTACCATATACTTGGCCCTTTACAAAATGTGTTATATACACTATACCATTTATTCTTAACTAGTGCACTATGAAGTAGATGTGTTTTCATTTCCATTTTAGTTTAATTTTAGAGAGGGAGGTGGCAGAGGGAGAGACGAAATCTTAAGCAGGCTCCATTCTCAGTGCAGCCCGATGTGGGGCTTGATCCCACGACCCTGGGATCATGACCTGAGCTGAAATCAAGAGCCAGATGCTCAACCAACTGAGCCACGCAGGCACCGCTTCATGCCCATTTAAATCTGAAAAAAGCTCAGGTCTGAATGGATTAGGTAACTTCTCTGTAAAATCACAGAGCCAGAACTATAAACTCTAGCTCCATTTGACTTCAGAGTCTGGGATTTTAATCACCACCACAGGCCAGATGTTATGACAAAGGAAAGCAAACACAAACACATACGAACCCAAGATTCAGGCCTCTGCAATGTCACAGGCAACAGAGTGAGAAGGTTGGGTCTTATGGAAGCAAAGATTTTTCTTCCAGTACGACGATAACAACAAAAGTGCTTTCAGACACTTGACTTACGATCAGAATTTTTGCACTCAAAGATAAACTATCAGTATGGGCATTGAGGCCCACACTGTTAGAAGAGCAAGCTAATTTATAACCATTGTTAATTACAGAGACATCAGATGTTAAATAACAATACAGCAGCAACAAGGATAATAAACTCTCCTCCACGAGGAAGAAAGGGACTCATGCAGTCAATTCCAAGCTTAGTTTCTCAGAGTATTGGCATATTCACAATGATGAATGTGTAAGCAAACAGGTATAAATCTGGGTGCAGAGACTTGAACATCAACTACAAAGAGGTAAGATGATCAAATACTCTGCTTTTGCCAGATACCATTTCATATATTCACTATAATAGTCCATCATCTGCTCTGAGGCAACGAAGTTGTTCAAGTTCCTGTGCCTGCCCTGTTTCTTTCAGTTGCACCCAGCTGGAAAGATAATTTAATTTCAATGTATGAAACAGGAATCTAGCCTTCAGTATCTTCCTACAAAATAATGAATTATGGTTTATTACCCTACCCATGTTTGAATGCCACCCAAAAACTCCTATTTTTTGTTTCCTGATAACACAATTCTTGCAACTTCCCAGCATCAAAGATGATTTTACAATGAATATCTATACACCAAAATGATAAGAGATTTAAAATAAAATTCTGCCTCTAACCTTCTTGTTGATACTAATCCTGCAAAGTTTTCAAAGGAATATTCTGAATTCCAATTGTGCTAAGGGCTAACATTTGTTCCCCATTTTCCTCATTTCCTTCCATCTAGAGACACCTCCCCTCCGAGTAACACTCCTGGCCTCTCTCCCCAACTTGATTCCTATTGTGACTCAGAAGACTAGTAGAATCTGGGAGACAAACTCTCAGTGATGCCAACATACCTACAGAAAGCACACTCTCTGCTTTGATCCTTCTTGGAAGCTTTGTAAGGGCATAACCCAAAGAAGGAACTGTGTTTTAACTTTGCCTAATTCTGAAGTGTAGCATCAACCAGACTCCTTAGGTCTAAGCCTCACTCTGTGACACAGCCATTTATAAGTGATGGACCAACCACCAGGGTCCAAAGACTGTTTGTACTGCCTTGCAAGAGCCAAATGCATGGATCTCTGCCCAGCTCCAAATTCAATGGCATCACATTGGTGGTGAGAATTTGACCAAGGTGGGAATATTTACCTTTCAGAAATCCATAAACACTAAAAGTCAGCTCCCTCCTTCCCAAAATGTTAAACAATTTACCAGTACGTCACCAAATGGAAGACAAATCCTGATCTCCATCCATTTAACTCATGTGTTTATCTCAACTGATAATTAGTAGGGAGGGCCATTTATTACACTGCCCTGATCCCCCATAATTTCTAAAGGATTTTCTACTTCCTATTTCTCTCACTCATCAGGGAAACAAAAGGTTTTTCAAAAAGGTCTCTGTGTAGTTCTTTAGATCTCAGCTCAAAAAGAGAATAAAAACAAGACCTTGAAGAATGGTCAAACTGTAAAGCTACATCTACAATTACTTTATAATGCTTCTGGAAATTGTTCACAAATCTCATTTCCTTGAGATAATCAAAGATGATTTTACAATGAATATCTATACACATTCCTCTCATTCTCTCCTGTAATATTTTATGTGACTTTTTAACTTTAATGTGTACCTGCCTTTTTTATAAAAGGTTTGTTCACCCCTGAAAAATCAGAAGCTCCAATTGTAGCACATTCTACACAGCAGTGACAGCATTGGTCACATGATCTAAATGATAGAGTACCTCCTCCACCTGCAATTCCAAAGGCCTCCCTGCTCAGTCTCCTGCAGGGCTATAATCAGAAATTTTCATCACTTTATATATAAAAAACATATAACACTTTAATTAAAACAGCTACATGGAAACAGCCACTGGTATTAATAATGTTCTGAAGCAACCTTATTTTTTTTTAATGTTTATTTCTAAGAGAGAGAGAGAGAGAGCAGGGGAGGAGCAGAGAAGAGGGAGACAAAGAATCCAACACAGACTTCAGTCTCTGAGCTATTAGCACAGAGCCCAACACGGGGCTCAAACTTGTAAACTGAGGGATCATGACCTGAGCCGAAGTGGAATGTACAACTGACTGAGCCACCCACGTGCCCCAATTCTGAAGCAACTTCAAGAGGAAAGCTTGACTGGAATGGATACCGGTGGATACGTAATTTTTACCTTTCTTTTTTACCTTTTGTTAAAAGAATACACCAAGTCTTAATCTGTATGCACACATACTGTGGTTAGCTTGACCCTTTGGGGCTAACTTGAAGCCACTAGAGACTCCCATCAGTGTCTTGGAGAAAACACCAAGCAGGCAGACAACCGAGGTTTAAGCCTACTTTTGTCACCAAGAGACGATCTAGCCTTGGCTGACTTTTGTAACTGCATTAGGCTTGTCCTCTCATCTTTAAAATTAGTCTACAAGGTTTCTAGGCCCTTTCTGTTCTGGAAAACCAGGAGTCCTCCTCTCTCTCTAAGGTCTCGGCGGTGGTCTACCACCTCTGTCTTAGCTACAGGCATATTAACATAACTTGCCACACATTGTTTGAGTTAATTAAAGGGAAGCCATTACATTTTGCCTTTTAAACCTTGCCAAGCTCCAAGTTCTTACCTCCCTTCTCCACATGTGGCACATAAAAAATATAGTGTTACGCTACAGGGCATCATTGTGCCCGTTCTCCCCTAAACCTCTGCTGTCAACATTTCTTTCCCACCCTTTGCTTCTCAGATAATTAGAATGGGATGAAATGCACTTAAAGTCTGTGTTTCCCTGAAGCCTTCACCCCCTTTCACACTCAGGATGAGATCTTTGTTCAGTTTTCTCAGAACAACTTTGAAGAGCTGACATACTGGCTCTAGACCCTCTGCCTCTCTCCACCCCCTATCCCCCAATTCCACTCCTTCCCTTTACGCTCTGGAGAGGAACAGCTTGAGATAGTTATTTCAATTATAGGCTGCATTAATTAAAGTGATGGTATTTTTTTACACAGAACAGAACATTTTGAACCAAATTTAAGCATGGTTTTTTAACATAAAATGTAAACTGGTGTCATTACTATCCACACATCTCAGTTAGGTTTCTAAGGGTTATCATGGATTTTTTTTTTCTTTTAGAATGACAAAATCTCTAGATTGGAAGGCCCCTGGGTATTGCCTCATCCAATCACCCATCTGATTTATAAATCTCTATAATTTCTCTGCCAACAGGTCCTTCAGCTTTTGATTATGTACAACTAGTAGCTGGAAACTCACCACCAGCGTGAAAGGCAGCTTCAGGACAACTGAGACTTTCCTTGTACTCAACTTCTACATGTTGGATCTAGACAATGTTTGCATATCTCTTAGTCTAAAGATACATTCTATTCTTATCCAAGCTTAACAGATGGGGAAAATGGGCACAGAGAGACTATGTAATTTGCCTAAGGACTCACATAAGTGTCAGACCTGAATTTGAACCTAGACTCACCCCTAAAGTCTAGAGGCTATACTGTATAGCTTCATGATGAATATTGAAAATTCCCCATTTATTCAATTTATATTAAACCACTTTAAGTATTTATGTAATTCATTTCTTATTCATTTGCCAAGTTTTCCTTGTATATCATTATTTACCACTAACTCTCTACACTTGCTTGCTACTGACTTCAAAAACAAAGCCATTCCTGCTCCCTCAGCCTGTATAATAAGAACATTCACTTCCATTTCCCTCACTTATTCTAATCCTACACACCCTTCAACCCCTGGCTTAATGTCACCACCTGCGTGGACTCACACCTCCCAGCCACTCATCAGCAAAGAGGTCACTCTTATCCAACTTCCTTTTGCCAATGGAAACAAAAACTTTACTCATGCTTGCCAAATAATTATATTTAATATCTGGATTCTCAGTTTGACTGAAATCTCACCTACAAAGTAACTGATAGCTTGGGTTTTTATTAGCACCCCAGTAGGCCTATAGCAAGAGTTTAACAGCTGAACAGCTTCAGAAGATGACTCCTAATACCTTAAAGACCCTTCCCTTTATTTTTAAAAGGTTTTAGGCTGACAGGTGCATCCATAACCTACTTGTAATCTGGAATATACAAAGTATTCTGAAACTCACCCAACTAATACTGACATTTCCTTCTCTACTTATCAGCATGATCTGTAATGTATTCCCCCTGGCTTAGTGGATGCACTTCTACATGCCAACCACCAGGGGGCGGACTTCCCTTTCTTTCCAAGGCTATCCTGCACCTAAAGCAGAACCCTCAGAAACCTGGAAAATCTACTTTGCTAAAAAGCTTCTTTGGTGACACTCCTTCATCCATCCATACATCCAACTATGCCACAATACGAAGCACACAACATTATCCTCGTCTCCGGACAGGAGAAGAAACCTGAACATGCTCCATCTTACGTCTGTTCACTAAATCAGTAGGAAACCAGGGGCAAGCAAGTTGGGTCTATGGGGGGAGAGAGTAAGCCAGTAATGCAAACCAAAGCCCACATTTTCCCGTCCACAATCAGCATGGGAACTTCATATTGCAGTGGGACTAAGCACCGGGTGATTCCCCGAATTCTTTGATCCAGATAGGCTGGGGATGAAATTCTATTAATATCCCTTATTCACTGCAGTGTCCCAAATATCTTGAGAACCAGATTTCCTTTCCCATGTAAAAAGACAGCTGACCGTAGTTCTTTCCTAAATCCTCTGACAGCTTTACAAGTAGGGTGGTGAGTGACCTTTCTTTCTTTGAAAAAGTGTACATAAATGTGCCTATTCATAGAAATCTGACAGAGCTGACACCTGGTTCTCCAAAATTGTAGCTTCACTCTCACCATATTCCACTGACATTTATAGAATGTGATTATTTTTGATAGTGGGGAACAAAGGGGGAAGAGTAATCAGAATTGTAAAGCACATTTTATATCCAAAATTTCCTTCACTCTGAAGTCAATCACTATTTTCAGGATGAACTTTCTACTCAAATGCACAGCTTCATTCCTTTCTCTCTTCCTGAGAAGAAATAATTTTGCCTTTCCTGAGTGAACCTCATTCCTATTCCTCCACACTGGTTCACCAGACTTTCCTCTTCCCCCAGACCTGCTGATGCTCATGTCCAGACAGCCACACAAAGCTAATGGCTCTCAGAGAAATGACAAAGTGCTTTTTGAACAGCACACAGGTCTTCTCTCTTAAGTGCCGGGGAAAGGCTATCAAATTCTGGGCAAGATGCAATTCAAGTAAGATTTGACATATCGAAAGTTAATGACTTTATTATGCTTCATGGTTTATAATTCAGTCATAAGCCATGGCAGGTTGGGCACATTTTTTTCAGACAGTTAAGAATTAGGAGGACTAAAGGCTGTCAGCTTTACCAGATGGTCATTAACTGGAAATGTGTTGTTTAAACAAGATACACTCAAGGGGGAAAAGGCTCTCATACAAAGTTTCGTTTGCCACGGACGTCTTCATACATACCTTTCAAGCAGAGGTGAGAGATGCAGAGAAGGAAAGGTGTGCTGAAAGAAACTGATTACCTTACCTATTTTTCAGCTGCTCTCAACAATGATGAGGTGGCCGCCTGTGCACTGTGTGGATTCAATTACAACATCAGACATGAAGTAACTGGGCATCAACAGCACAGACTCATTTTCGCATGCAGTAGGCTTCACAACATGCTTTAAACTTGAGACCAAAAAGAGAAGTAACTAGGCACAGTAGTTCATGGGGGCAAACCTGGAAAAGTAGGCAGTGAGCAAAGACAGAAAACAGTGCAGGGAAGGTGAAGGAAAGAGTGGGTAGACTGGTGGCAAAAGTCTGAGAGTAGCAAGGGAACCTTTGAGAATTAACTAAATTCACGGTATCTCCTTCCACTGACCATGAGTGATTACATCTTCACTGGAACATATCCAGAGGATGCTAACCAGGGCCTGAGATCCTCTCAGAGTTGTTGAATCTCAACACTTGGGTTTAATGACACATCAGAGAACCCAGATTAGGAGATAGGTAAGATAAAGGAATTCATGGAAGGAGTGCAGCTTATAACCACCTGTTTATGAGCAAAACCCGGTCATAAAAGCAGCTGTAAGCAGAAAACACAGCAACATTATTTGTCCTTTTGACATACATTATGGTATTTAAATCCCGTAACAGCAGCAGAGATTGTAAAGAACTGACTGTAATTGTCATAATTAACCGTATGCACTTCTCCACTACATTGTAGAGCTTCGCTACTGGCAGACCTGATCAGGTGTAAAAGAAAACAGAGCCGGTGAAATCCCAGGAGATGGAGGAAACGACCCTTATCTGATTCTTCTCATTCTAAATTACTGTGGGTAGAGGCAAGATAATTCCCCAGCCATTTCAAATATGGAAAACATTCAGAGAGAGGACACAACTGGCATCTAAAATCGTATTAGCTTTGTATTTTGTGTGTATGTGTGGGGTTTTTTTCCTTACCATTTTGGATGTTATTTGGAAGAGGAGTTGTAAAAGAATGGAAACGATGAGCAGATAGGATGTTTATGAGTACTAAAGCAGATGTTCTTATAGTCATTTCTTGGTAGATGTGAAATGGCTGTATGAAAGAAAGCAGTCATGTCTTAAAGAAATAAACTTACCTGGAAACTCTGAAGACCTTTGAAGGGTTGGTTGAGTGAAAACAAAAATCTCAGTGTGTACACACACACACACACACACACACACACACACCCAACAGGCTCACACTCTCCTGGAAAATCTAGCCTTAATATCTTTATTATTTTCCTTTTAACAACCTCAAGTAACCCAGAAAAGGAATATATAAAATAATACTTTTTATTTTGAAGAAAGGAGATAGGGTAGTGATGGAAGTAAGGTATAGAGTGTGAGTTTTTAAATTTAGGAGTTAATATTTGGAAGTATGTAAGTCCATGAAATGTTAGAGATAGAAGACACCTAGACAGCACCACATCCCATTACTCTGTCTCCTGCCTATTCTAATTGTCGCATACACATCAACTTTATAGTTCGCTAAATGAAATCTACTACACATTCACGGTCAACAGTCTCCCCATAAACAAGAAGAAGGAGAAAAAGCAGGGGTTGAGGGGGAGGGGAGCAAAAGTATAGGAGTTAGAAAAAGAGAAAATGAAACAAGAAGATACAGAAAAAGTGTGACTCTGCAAAAACTATCAATTATATTAATTTACAGAAGAACACATTAAAATGTTAATTTTAAAAAATCCTAGAAGAGAGCACAGGCAGTAATTTCTCTGACATTGGCCACAGCAACAATTTTTAGATATGTCTCCAGAGGCAAGTAAAACAAAAGCAAAAATAAACTATTGGGACTGCATCAAAATAAAAAGCTTCTCCACAGGAAACAATCATCAAACCAAAAGACAACCTACTGATTGGGAGAAGATATTTGCAAATAACATATCTGACAAAGGGCTAGTAATCAAAATATATAAAGAACTGATACAAGCTCAACACCAAAAAAAAAAAAAAAACAAATAATCCAATTTAAAAATGAGCAGAATACATGAACAGACATTTCTCCAAAGAAAACACTCTGATGGCCAATAGACACATGAAATGATGCACAACATCAATCATCATCAGAGAAATACAAATCAAAACCACAACAAGATATCACCTCACAGCTATCAGAAAGGCTAAAATCAATACCTCAAGAAACAATAAGTGTTGGTGAGGATGTAGAGAAAATGTATGTGGAACCCTCTTTCACTGTTGGTGGGAATGCAAACTGGTACAGCCACTGTGGAAAACAGTATGGAGTATGGAGGTTCCAAAAAAAATTAAAAATAGAATTACCATATGACCCAATAATTCCACTACTGGGTATTCACTCAAAGAAGATAAAAACATTAATTCAAAAAGATATATGCATAAGGTGCCTGAGTGGCTTAGTCGGTTAAGCGTCCGACTTTGGCTCAGGTCATAATCTCACAGTTCGTGGGTTTGAGCCCCATGGGCTGACAGCTCAGAGACTGGAGCCTGCTTCTGTATCTCCCTCTCTCTCTCTGCCTCTCCCCCATTCATTTTCTGTTTCTCCCTGTCTCAAAAATAAACATTAATTTTTTTAAAAAAAGATGCATGCATCCTTACGTTTACTGCAGCATTATTTATAATAGCCAAACTATGGAAATAGCCCAAGGGTCCATCAATAGATGAATAGATAAAGATCTGATATATATATCAACATATATATATATCAACATGTATATATATACACACACATATCTATATATCGATATCTATATCTATCTATCTATCTATCTATCTATCTATCTATCTATCTATGTGTGTGTGTCAACAAAATAGATGGATCCTAGAGAGTATAATGCTAAGGGAAATATATCAGTCAGAGAAAGACAAATACCATATGATTTCATTGATAGGTGGAATTTAAGAAACAAAATGAATGAATTAAAAAAAAGAGACAAACCAATGAAACAGACTCTTTACTATAGAGAACAAATGATAGTTATCAAAGGGCAGTGGATGGGAAGGGTAGGTGACATAATTGAAGGGGATTAAGAGCACACTTATTATGATGAGCACGGAGTAATGTATAGAACTGCTGATTCACTATATTGTACACCTGCAACTAATAACACTGTTATCTTAACTATCCTACAATTAAAACTTAGAAGTTAAAAAAAGTAATTCCAATATAAGAAAATGCTAAATTTTTAAAAACACCTTGACTTTAATTATTCTATTCATATCTGTGAATGTTGGGAACGCTTCTTGAGTTACTCCTAATTCAGAGACAGAGCTATTTCAAATCACAAACAACTCAACTAAATCTATACAACGTATTATGACAAAACCTAGATATCACATTTGTAGAAATATTTTTTGATTAATGTTTTTACTTCCAGAGATAAAAAAAAATTCCAGTTAAGAAAAAATCTGGAATATGGATCATGAACTACATAACTCAAAGAATTCTATAAAACGTAGGTGATACATTCTATACTACCTTACTTTCACTCAGCAAAGAAGACTGCTGCAACTAATTTTTTTAGAGCCTTGTAGCAACAAGTCATCACTGGTTCATTACTCCAGCTATCATTCATTATTATTTAAAGAATCTGTCATTACACAGTAATATGTTAACAAAAGATGCTAGTAGGTAGGAAGCGGCAGAAAGCAGAGAAAAAGAAATTATTAGTAAATGAGGCATGGCCAGCATATAATGGTTATCTGAATATAAAACCATCTTGTGCTTGCTCCATAATATCTCGTCAACCAAATCATAAATCTTTAACAAATTCTTGACCAAATATAGGCGGGCTTACCTTTTTCTTTCAAGTAAAGTAGTTTAAAATCTGGTGTAGCCTCTGAGTGCCTGGAACCATGGCAACTACGTCTGCTAAGAACTGAGATGAATAACATTATATATATTTTATTTCTCATTACAACTATGTAAATTGGGCATTGTTATTCTCATTTGACAGATGAGAAACCTGAATTTTAGAAAGCTAGGATAACTTGCCCAGTTGTGTATAGTTCAGAAAAAAAAAAAAAAAAAAGACTGGGGCTCTTGGGTGGCCCCATCGGTTAAGATCCCAGCTCTTGATTTTGGCTCAAGTCATCAGGTCATGGTCTCACAGTTTGTAAATCTGAGCCCTGAGTTCCTGAGCTCTGTGCTAATAGCCTGAAGACTGCTTGGGGTTCTCTGTCTCTCTCTCTCTCTGCCTCTCCCCTACTCACATGCACTCGCTCGCTCTCTGTCTCTCTCAAAAAAATAAATATATAAACTTTAAAAAATAAAAGAAGGACTGGAACCCAAGTAAAGTGGATAGAATGGCCACCCCCCGAAAGATATCTACATCCTAATCCCCACAGCCTATAAATATCAATTTAAATGACAAAAGACTATCACTTTATATTTTTAATATGATTAAGTTAAGCATCTTTGAGAGGAGGAATTTATCCTAGATTGCCAAGTGAGTTCTGAATGCAATTATATGTATCTAATGTATCCTTTTACATTAGACACAAAGAGGAGCAGACATACTCCGTGGAAAAGGCTGTGTGAAGGTGGAGGCAGAGACATGAGCGGATGCAGCCATAAGCCAAAGGATGCTGCCAGTCACCAGAAACCAAAGAGACAAGGAAGGGAACCTCTCCTGCTCTGCAGGGAGCATGACCTTGTCAGCACCTGATTTCAGACTTATGGCCCCCAGAAATGTGAAAAAATAAATGTGTGTTATTATAAGCCACCCAGTTCATGGTAATTTGCAGCCACAGGTCTCTTGGCATCCTTGCTGCAAAACCATTCAGGTTTCCTGACCTGAGATGGTCAGCTTGCAGGATGCAGAACATGATACTCTACACTTTCCTGAGGTCAATAAAAACTTAGGATCAGCCCTAACAGACTTAAAATCTAGATTTTTTTTTTTTTTTTTTTTTTTTTGAGACAGAGAGAGACAGAGCTTGAGCAGGGGAGGGGCAGAGAGAGGGAGACACAGAATCCGAAGCAGGTTCCGGCTCTGAGTTGTCAGCACAGAGCCCGATGCGAGGCTTGAACTCACAGACCGCGATATCATGACCTGAAGTCAGATGCTTAACTGATTGAGCCACCCAGGTGCCCCCTAGATTCTTTAGACTATATATGAATTACTATTCTTGATATTTTATTCAAAATGTTTCAATTACTTCTAAGGAAATCCGACAAGAGCACAAGATCCTGATTTCAAAGGAGTATTTCCCTCCATTATGGAGGTGAAGGGAATTACTTAAGAACAGACAGAAGATAAATGAAATGTCCCTTCACTTGCTGCTCCCATTGAGTCAATTTTGACACTGATCTTTTTACATTCTTAGTATTAAATGTGTAGAAGTGACGGTAGATTTGGCTGAAAAAGATTTGAAGATTCTTTCTAGCTCTAAGAGTCTCTATAATTATGCTTCTGTTTCTCAATAAATATTTGTTGAATGAATAAAAGAACAAATGAACGCATGAATATGTTGCTATGCATGGAGCCAAGATAATCAAGCCCCATTGTATCTCAATAACAAATATTTAAACCTAAAATAATGAACATCTTACCAAATATCACTCTCTAGGACAATGACCAGAATAGATTATAAATGATCAGATTAAAGGGAATAAACAACTAGGTCTATGGTAATAATACAACTCAACTCCCTGGGATGAATTCTTATAGGAGGCTCATGTAATTTTAGGTATAATGCGGGAAAAAAATTTTTAAGTGAAATTTGAAGGAAAATTTTGATTCTCAACACAAAGGATAAAGAAATCATGATTGTACTTTCTTTGTCAGGCCATATTCTAAGTACTTTGCAGCATGAAATTATTTAATGCTAAATGCAGACCTAAGAGGTAGAATTAATCATTATCCCTATTTTATAGGTGAGAAAATAGGTTACAAAAGTCACTGCAATCACATAGCTAGCAAGAAACTGAGTAATTAAGAGCCACAGAGTGGCTTGTGCAGCATTATTTGTCAAAGCAATGGTGACAGAGATAAGTAGAGTAGAATAGTTGAAGAAAAAACCTGGAGTCTGAACATGAAATCCACTAGCTCAAGGACTTACTCATTCACTTCCGAGAAATATCTATGCAAATAATACATGCCAGGCATTTTGCTAATTACTGGAGATACAATGGAAAACACAAAAATGAACTAATAAAACGGCCTAAAAAAAGGAGGGGAGAGATTTAATTCACAAATGGAAGAAAACTAAAACTGAAAAAAGTGATTTGGAGAAAAATAGTTATAAATGCACTTTTTTAAAGTGTCTAAGTTTTCTTTAAAAATCCTTCAACTATAAGCCTTCCCTAACAGTACTTCAGTGGACATGTTCACAAAATGTTCTAAGTCCTTGTAGCCCAAGATGGTGCCACAAAGACACGAAAGAGCCTACGGGGTCAATTCTCAAGGAGTGCCAGCAACTCATGTGAAAGAAAGAATGATCTTATTAATAACAATAACAGAAACAAAAAGCTAAGCAGAAAATGGCTAGAGAATATTTAACAAAAGGAAAGAGAATCCATTTGGTTCTGAAGATCAACAAAGCAAAGTAGAGACACTTCTTAGCCATTCTAAATGACCAAGCTCTATTAAAAAAAAAAAAAAAAAGTCAAGACTTCAGTTGTATAACAGGAATCTTAGGGAACTGCTTAGACTCTTAGGAGAAAGCGGGCTTGAAATACCAGCTTTGCTTAAAAACCAGTTGTGTGATCTCAGACAGGTTACTTAAAAGCTCCTGGTTTTCATTATATCAAGTGGAAAATAGAGATAATAATAGAATCTACTTTATTGGTTGATAAAGAATTAAATGGAATAATGTGAACTGTTTAACCAAGCATTTGTTACATACTAAGTGTTCCATTACTTAAGTGTAACAGTATTACTATCATCAGTTGGTAGACTGATCAATTACTGTGGCTAGAATAATTATTAAGTTTGACAGAAAGTTTCTCACTGTCACAGCAATGTTCTGGTTTTCCTCCTGTGGGACACATGGTGGGACTGCACTTCCTTCTTCCCTGGAGTTATGTACCATCACGCGGCTTGCCCAGGCGAATGAGATGTAAGTGGAAGTAAAGTATCACTTCTGGGATTGCAAGGCCAGTCATGAGTCTCTTTATTTCCTTGCTGTTTCCAGGGTAACCAATGACATTACAGATGGTAAAGGGTTCATCAGCCTATATCCCTGAATAAGGATGATACAAAAGCCCCTGACATTTTTTTGATGGATATGAAGAATGGAGTGAGAAACTCCATTGTGTGAAGCTACTCAGGTATGGAAGTTTGTTACCACAGCCCAATCAGACCTATTCTGACTCATACAACAGCTTCCCAGATTTGTCCTGACCTTTAATTTGTAAGTAACATAAATACCTTAAATCCGCTTGTATATTAATCCGTTCTCTTGCAATCTCTTGTTTTGGTTCTTGTTACCTTTATGCCCTTTACAAATGTTTATAAATTAAGGCTGTCTCCCAGATTTAAATTTCCCCTGGACAAAGACATGATTTTGTAATACTCTTTATATGAAAGAACTTAGAGCAACACCAAACAGCATTTGGCATTTAATAAATGCCTCTTTGACGATGGCAATGACAGTGAGGATCATAAAACCATCTGCAGGATAATCCCTTAATGTCCATCCACACTTACTTCTCTCTGTTTAATAGCTCTGTTAGAAAAAGGACAAATATTTTGAAAACTGCCACTGAAGAAGGCATATAGGTAGGCATTCTGCTCTCTTATGGCTTTAAGCCTTTTCTGAGAAAAAGAGAAACAAACCTATAAAGCTGACATTCCTGAGCCTTGCATTAATGTTCCAGAAGAAGTAACAAAAACTCAAATGTGTTCATGTTCTATAAAGGAAGCATAAAAACAATTAGTCTTTACACAAACTTTCCTTATTGGAGCACTGTGCATAAAAATACTCAGACTATTTGTACATCTTAGCCAGAAGTGGAAGCTGGCAGAGTAGTGACTGTACCTGCAGACGTAGCGGTCTCTCCTCATTCTTGTGGACCCTCCAACATCCTAAGATATTTGCGCTAGGCAAATTAGTGGCCGGAGTGACAGGCTGATCAGCCTATCTTGGATAGGGTAAAGGAGGGAAGAAAAAGGTGGAGAGGCAGAGCAGTGAGCATGAGAGTGAATGAAGCCATGCACCGGGCTTGCAGAGAAGACACTTTTCACTTGGTTCGCTCTGCTGAGTCAAAGAGGAGTCTGCACAGCCAGCCCTGAGTAGGTGCATAGCCCTTCCATGGAGTCTGCACCCACTGCTTGTCAGCACCTCCTTCACCCCCGATGGCACAATGATCAATGGGGAAGGCTCAGGTGACCAGTACAGACAGATGAGCAGTAGAAAAGGTGAGGAGGCTGAGATCCTGGCCTGATCAAAGTGAAAGGACAGAAGCTCAGATGCCTTTCAGATACAGAGTGAAATGCTTACCATAACTGACTCTAGGGGCACCTGGGTGGCTCAGTCCGTTGATCCTCTGACTTCAGCTTGGGTCATGATCTTGCGATGATTCACGAGTTCGAGCCCCAAGTCAGGCCCTGCACTGACAGCGTGGAGCCTGCTTGGGATTCTCTCTCTCCCGCTCTTTCTGCCCCTCCCCCACTCATATTCTCCCTCCCTATCTCCCTCTCTCTTTTTCTCTCTTTATAAATTAATTAATTAACTTAAAAAAAAAACAAAACTGAGTATAGCCTGCACATCTGAACCTCCCCCCTTCCTCCCTTCCAGCCTCCTCTGCTGCCACTCTATTCATCCCTCATTTTGCTTCAGCCACATTCACTTTAAGTTCTTTAAAGGTCCCTTGCACATCCCTCTTTTTCAGACCAGTTAACTCCTACCCATAATTCTAAGATCAGCTCAAATGCCACTTACTAAGGAAAACCTTCCTTGACACTCCACAGCCGCCCCAGAACAGAACAGGTCTTTGAGTCATACACCTTTGCCCACTGGTATTTCCCTTCGCGGCACTTACCTAGATAAGTTTTTAACTTTGTACTAGTACATTTATTTGTTTACTATTGGTCTCTACACTACCTGGTAAGCCACCTGAAGGAAGAGACGCTATCTACTCACCATCAAATCTCTAGTGCCCAGGACTTGCCCTGACACATACACAGAGCTCATCAAATACTCATTAAATGAATGAAAACAGAGTTTTGTATCTTTTGGAGAAAGCCTCCTCCCCCTCCTCCACCTCTCCCCCTCCCCCCTTCACTTCCTCCCTCATGCCCTCCCTCCTCTCCCCTCCTCCTTTCCTCTAGTAGCTGTTTCTACAGGCTTTTCCCCATGTAGATCTGGCTGCCTGTGCATGAACAACTCTTGGCCAGAATCTCAGACAAACAACACACTAAATGAAAGCACCCACTTAAAAGGAGGCATCCTCAAAACCAGCATGTGGTTGGGGGTTCCAAAAGCAGAGAGAGGGTCTGGGCTTCAACCCTCCATCCAACACAGACAAACTTCCCTTTACTCTCCTCCTGTAAAAACAATTGGAATTTGATGGGATTGTAGTCCTAATGCAGGCTGATTATCAAGCCCTCCTGGAGGCATTTATGAAAAGTAACATGTCTGCACCCCAAAAAGCTTTCCTTCACCTCCCCAAAGGTTTCACATGTTTTTCATGATGAGTCAGGTCTGGAAATAACTGGGTTAAGTGAGTATTTCTTAAAAAAACACAACCCCTCCATTCTAAGTGTCAGGCTAGAGGTTTGGGAACTGTGATATCTCTTTCCAGGAAAAAAAAAAAGGAGCAATTCACAGGTCAATTCAATTTCCAGAGGTAACAAGCTGTGGGCTTCCAGACCCTTAACTATAAGAAGCACTACCACAAGGCTGTGCTAGGGCAGTGGGGGATGGAGACTTCCTTGTAAGTCGGGATACCTCTAGCCCCAGAGAAATAGGTCTTACTGAATTAAGCTATGCCTGAACAGGAGGGGCTGGACAGACATACACAGAAGGAGCAGACATTCCCCTTCCTGTGCGGACAAGCAAGCAAATGCCTTACTCTGACCAGAGCAACCTGTGTCCCACAAATGGAAACATGAAGGGGGGTTTTGAGCAGAGAAGAGGTCTTTTCCCTTCAACAATGACTCGCCCATCAGGCTCACTCTGGCAGCTATAGTCCTTCTATCCTTCTCAACAAAGAATAAAAGGCTGTAAGTCAAGACTGAAATACTGGAACAGAACTATTTAGCTACAGAAATATCTAAAGAAGAAAAAATTAACAACACACTCAAAAATGAACAGAATGACTATCTGAAACCAAACATCACATATCCAATCTACATCACCAATATCTAACCTATACCTAAAAATCATTCAGTGAAAACTATATTTAGCCTTCCCTGGGCTTCTTTTTTTTAATATTTTTTAAGTTTATTTATTTATTTTGAGAGAGACAGAGACAGCATGAGTGGGGGAATGGCAGAGAGAGTGGAAGACAGAGAATCCCAAGGAGGCTTAGTGCTGAAGCACAGACATCAGAAAGCAAGACAGATGGTAGGAGGGGAGTAGCTAACTACACCTCACGGACACTCTAAAGTTCAATACACCT
Source organism: Hyaena hyaena (assembly GCF_003009895.1). NCBI lineage: Eukaryota > Metazoa > Chordata > Mammalia > Carnivora > Hyaenidae > Hyaena > Hyaena hyaena. The sequence continues at coordinate 189,221 of NW_024081649.1, forward strand.
TTCTGTTGCATCAAGGGAGGAAATATAGATCTAATCTGGACTGCAACAAGGAAATGGTGGTCCCTGACACACTATAGGACTTCAGCCCAACAGTTCCTCTACTGTCTTTCTACCAATGCGGGGCTCGAAATCATGAAACTGTGAGATCACGACCTGAGCTGAAACTGAGAGTCAGACACTTAGCCGACTAAGCCCCCTAGGTACCCCCAGCCTTCTCTAGGCTTCTAATACACATATTCAGTCTTAGGTTCCAAAAAATCAACTTGAAAATATGCTGTCCAACCTAACTCTAAAATCATAAAAGCAACTCTATCCTGTGATATAACAACATTGTTTGTTGTCTTCATTAAAGATGGAAGCTTGGATAACTGATGTATTTCAATATAAAATTAAATGAAGAACAAACTCATGGAAGGGAACAGTCGCAGAATGAAACCAGAGAAACCCACAGGGTGACCTCTATCTCTTGTTCTAGAGAAGCCAAGGACAGGAGCAAGGGACCAATGAAAACCAGAATGTATTTCCCAAAGTACACTTGGTCTTTCTAACAGAATCAGAGAAGGGTGCTACATGAAAGTATTTCTCATTCAGTTCAACCAAAAAATATCCTCAAGGAGGGGGAAAAATATCAAAATAAAGAAACAAAGGACTAGGGGAAAGCATTTTCAGGTCTCCTTCCATACATTAGCTAGACAACTGCCAGGAGCACTCAAAGGGCCCACAGTGGCCATTATTCACAGTTGGAGCTAACATTAAATCCCCAAATCAATAAAAAGTTTAAAGCCAACAAAGAGGGCATTAGATATGAGGGGGAGAGAGGTTTGTTTTCATTTTAATCAGAACTTGGCTGCTATTTCTAACCCAAAGGTAATTTGCTTCTGGATTGAAATAAAGAGAGACCTTAGAAATAATGATAGAAATGCTGTAATTCTGCAAAAACCATTGCAATCAAGCATCCAGAATAGGAGTCCAATCTCCCTTTGCATTCAGTGTGTGGCCTCTCTTACCTCATCCCCACCCACCCCCAAGCAAAAGTTCCTTAGTGAGAGATGGGGGTGGACAGTAGGTGGCGATGCAGGTTAAGTGAACTCGAACACAGACGTCAGGAAGCAGGACAGACCTTGTAGAGGGAGTAGCTAACTACACCTCATGGACACTCTAAGGTTCAATACACCTTTCTCCTGCATACAGGGAGGAGATATAGATCTAATCTGGATTGCAACAAAGAAATGGCGGTCCCTGACACTCTGTAGGACTTCAGCCCAACTGTTCCTCTGTCCTAGTCTATTTTCCCCCACTTTTCACCAATGCTGTCTTTCCACTAATGTAAACTGTCCCATTCATGCTTCAACATGGATTATACATAAAAAGGCAGTAACTGTGCAACAAATTAAAGCAAAAGGAAATAAAATACATGTCACAAAACACCCTATAATTGGAGATCTCTAAACTATCACAGGAGACAAAGACAATACTGCTTTATTTTCCTTCAATTTCCTCTGAAGAGTTCCAAATTATAGCACTTACTTGTGAAAAACTTCTACTAAACTTTAGACCAAGGCTTCTGGAGTTGAGATCCCCAGATAACCTACATCAGAATTACTGAGCATACTTAGAAAAATGCAGATGCTCGGTGCCAACCTGACCTAGTGAAATACGTGTTCTGAGCCCGGAAAACACATTTTGGCCAGCCCCTCACTTAGGCAAGAAAATTGCTCGCCATATCTCATACCTCACTGAATGTCCTCCCATGAAGTAGGCAAAAGCCTGTCTGACTAACAATATTTATACTCAGGGCAGCAGCAGAACCTGAAATTTGTAAGGAGACAGTTGCTATTCTCCCCACTACCCCACCGCACGACAGGTAAGACAGTAAGTAACAGCCTCTTTCCTTTTTCCCTTTCATATTGTGTCTTGCTGGTTTCCTAAGATTCTGTGGTCTGGAAAATTTAAACATCCTAACCTTTTCCAGAGTATACAAGTTTAACACTTGGGGATTTTGGATGAAGTAGACACATTTTGCAAGATACCTTAAAAACTGGTTCAGTGGGAGCTGCCTGTCAGAGCAAGACCACAAATATGCCAAATTACAGGGACGCCCCCACATGGTTTCAGGAGAAAATCTAGATACAAAAAGGCTGGAGGAGATGTGATTACAAAATTCTGACAGCCTGTGCAAGATCATTTCATTCTGAGAAGGGGTCATATGGCTAGATCAAATCAAATTGAGAAATGCTGCTTAGCATATTTGAGGGGCAGTGCCCTTTATAAGAGGTGTACTTAGGTTTGCTACATAATTAGACTGGCAACTTTGTAGAGGTACTTCAGTAAATGAAGGTCCTGGCTAAGACCAGAATGTTATAGGGCTGAGAGGTTTGCGTAGCGGAATCTCCTAACAGGAGATGCAAAAGACAGAAAAAGTCTATGCATACAATAAATTGTAGCAAAAACCATAAAATAACAGACAGCCAGTGGGTGGGAAATACAACCGTTTTTCATCACTCATTCCTCCACCTCACTAAAAAGGATTGGGAGGAACAAACAAACAAACAAACAAAACACTGGATGCCCAGTGCCCAGATTATACCTTAAAAAGAACACAGATGCCTCGCACCTGGGGAGTTCTAATAGCCCCTGATAAAACTCCTCTCTTTGTGTGGGAGCCCATCCTGCCCCAAACCTATTGCTTCCAATTTCTTCTCTGAAGGTGTGGCCAGCTCACTGCAGCTACCACCACCGCCACCGCCAGCTACCACCAACTGCAGAAGCAGCTGGCGGAATACATTTCAGTAGAGAATCTTAGTGAAGTGCATAAATTCCATACGGGGCGGCCGCAAGCAGAGCTATCATCAGGCTGGCTGAGCTATTTTTGGGATCATTTTCACTGATGGTCCCCCGCTATTCTCTACTCCTGCTTTCCTTCTCCAGGCCCACTCTCTCTCTCTTTCCCAACCTGAGCCGCCCAAGGTTGACTGATCAATAATATGATAAAGAGCAGACAGCCAAAGGGAACTGGTAAACAACTGACATAAGTAGATAGATGTGGGAGCGACACACAATACAGAGAACGTGATTAAGGCTGGGGCGTCTGTAGACAGATAGCCTGTGTAAGAATTCAGGCTTCACAGATGGACTGGGGGTGGGCGGTCGGGGGGGAGGGGGAGAGAGGATAGGAGGGGAGGAGACTGGAGGCTGGAACACAAAAAAATTCTTAAGGAGCATTCTCTTTTTTTCTCCACCACATGCTGTACACAGTTCTTGATTTAGCAGGGCAGGGAAAAGTGTGACTAGTACAACTTGCTCCTTCACCTTCCAAAACTTGCTGCTTTCTGCATTTAGCATGTGTTGGGGGATACAGGAATGGCTAGACAGTCAGGTTATGAGCAAGAAGGAAGAGAAAAATTCAGCAACAGAGGTTCAGCAGACCCAAACCAACTAGCCCTCTTTGAGCACAAGGACTCAGTAAGCTTTACTCTTCTCAGTGTCTAAACAGGAGCCTCCTCACTGTGACCTGGTTACAAGGGTTGAAGGTCGACATTACAAGACACACATGGGCCTGCCACTCAAAGGTGAGCTGTATCCCAGATTCCCAGCAGTTGACGCTGTCATGTTTAATTTTCCTAAAATAACAGAACCTTTGGCTCTAATGTGCACACTGTGGTTTTCCTCTCTTACCACTGTCTACATTCTTCCTTTCCAATCTCTTTCTTGATACTGGTGATCAAGTTAAACTGTAAAGCATGCTAGGAAGAGGTCTGAAGGTGGAGGGACCAGGTTAAGTCCCAGGTGAGCAACTTAACTCCCTCCCTCTTTCCTCATCATACCCTTCTCACCCCGAACAAACTACTCATCCTCTTGAGGGGATGTTGGGATATATAACTTGAACCACATCACTCATCTATCTGAAACATTCCCCAAATCTTCCTGCTGCTCTTCAAATGAGATATAAACTCCTCGCCTTAACTGCCAAGACACCTCCTGGCCCTTGTCTCTCTTCTTAACCCATCCACTCCCCATCCACTGTCCCCTCTCCAGGCCACAGAGGTATTCTTTCTGTCCTGCAAACACGCCTTCACGCTGACAAGACCTTCTGCCTGAACTGCTTCTCCTAAGACCTCTGCGGGATGGCCGCCTGCTCTTCTCAGCTCTCAGCTCCATGGCCTCTGGAGGGAGGCCCTCCTGACCATCCTTTCTACCCTGTGTCCCGGTTTACCCAGCCTTCCTTTCTTCATGATACACCGCTCCAGGAAGATTATGCATTTATTTGTTAATTTGCTAATTGTCTGTCTCCACCTCTAAAACATAAGGTGTCTTGTTTGCAGCTACATTTTTAGCACTTAGACACATGGGTATTCAATAAATATTGGATGAGTATTACTGAATACATTTATGTCCTCACCTCAAAGACGACAACTACTACTAATACCTCCTTGGAGAGGACTACATCAGAAAATGGACATAAACTGTTGACCATAGAGCTTGGAACACAGTAGGGCTTCAACTATTGAGATTTTTTTTAAAGATTCTGAAGGTCACTTCTTACAACTCTAACTACAGAAAATAGCTTTCTCCTCCTAATAAATCAAAATCTTCTGTTTTCAAATATTCTCTCCAAATATGTCTCTAAGTTTTCCTGACCCAAGATTCCTCCACTTGACCAGGTTGCTTTGATGCTTTTCTTATTAAAACACTCCAAGAAAAGCAGCAAGTAAAAAGAATTATTTGCCAAGAAAGGTCCATCTTGCCATGCCTAAAGAGTAGATGGACACACTATGATTCCCCTAGAAAGAGTAACAGGCCATGGAAATAAATGTTCTATAAACTTCACAAGACTAGAAATCTTGGAGGCTTCCTGATATTTATGGGTTATCAAGATGAGCTCCAGGAGCTCCCGAAGGAAGAGGCCACTCAAAAGACATGAGGTCTTAGACAAAAATGAAAAAATAAGAGCACTGAAAAATTTGTAGTGTCCTATTTACAGAATTTTCCCAAGAGCATGAAAATAAACCATTTTGTTTATGAAGCAAGAGAAATAGGAGAGCTCTGCAGAAACAAGAAGGCATGGAGACGTTTCTAGCTTGAGCAGCTCTCACAGGGGCTGGGTGAGGGTGCCATGGGCGCCAGTTCCACAGGGATCCATTTCCAACCCCTTGGTTACAACTTTCACAGGTAACATTTTAATCCCTTTCCCAGGGACCTATTTGATATGTGAAATGAGATTATAAATTCCACTTGGCCAGGACTCTACAACTCTTAGATCTTACACAGTGCCAGGTAGCGTTCAACAGAATCAAGTTTCCAAATGACATGTGGGCTCCTTTTCAGAGTTCCACATAACAAATTTAACCCTCTAAAAAACTAAAATCACAGAGTCATGGGGATACTGATAAGAATATTCAGTTTCCTCTGATGCCAGCAACTGTTATCATATTATTTAAACCACATCTGAAATCTATCAGATTTCAAAAATTGGGGGTGGAGGGATGTCAAAAAAGATGACTTCTGCTTACAGTGGTGCCTGCCTTTGCTTGAGGGGCTTTCATTACCCCTCTTGTCCTCCTCATTTATCCTCTGAGAAGTAGGCTGGTGTTGCCCACTGTCGCACATCAAGGCATAGATGGGACTTGTCCAAAGCAAATAGAAAGAGGGGAACAAAGACTAGGCTATATAGCCTCATTCCAACTGAGCCTAGTTTCAAATTCTCATGCCGTGGTCCATCTTGCAATTGGCTATTAGTTTAACAATGAAATACCTGAATGCTGTGTAATTACAGCTTTTTCACAAAGGGCTGCTGCCTTGCAAAGTGAAACATCCAACTAAGGAGTAGCACCTGGAGTCTGGAAGGATCACCTATTCATGGCAAGAACAATTAAAGAGAAAATCTGATTGTGTCAACATGTTGTGTGGACTTCTTGAGGTAGCCATCACTTACTGTTTGACAGGTATAATTATAAGCAACTGGAAAACTTGGTAACCATTTTTCATCCAGGAGACAAAATGAAGCCTCCTTTGAATTAGAAACAATTTTCTAAAATATATATCTACTGCAAGGGCAAGAGAATTAGAAACCTATTTTGCAAAAACGGCAATTACATATGGGAACCTGAACAAAGGCAAACAACGAGAGAACAATTTTATCTACCTAAGTTATGGTTCTACTATTTTTGAAACAATCAAATATAAATGTGAATGATAATTACATTATATTTTGCTCAGTATTACTAAAGCATAAGAAAAAGTGGATTTTTTTAATGTTTATTCATTTTTGAGAGAGAGAGAGAAAGAGAGAGAGGAGAATGAGTGGGGAAGGGGTAGAGAGAGAGGGAGACACAGAATCCAAAGTAGGCTCCAAGCTGGAGGCACATAACCTGACGTGGATCTCAAAGCCACAAACCATGATTCTTGGCCTGGCCCAAAGTCAGACACTTAACTGACTGAGCTCCCCCGGTGCTCCAAGGAAAAGTGGACTGTAAAGATGCTGACATTCCAAACCACAGGATGGTTCCGGAAATGGAGGAAAAGAGGTTGATACCCTGCTAAACTTGCAAGTAAGTGAACATGTTATTGTCCTATCCATTTTCAGTGAGAACAGTGGTTTGTTTCATCAACTCTGATGCCTGCATGCTACAGTTTGGAAATCAAAACCAGCTTTTGCCATGAGAATAAGGCACATGACCTTGGCCTGGCACACAGTTTAGGGAAAAAGTAATATTTCTGCTATTCTGTTCTATGAGCAGTATCGAGCCACTCAGTAAAGTTAGCATCTTATTCTACTTTCATGTCAGGTCAAGATATATTTATTACTTTTTCATTACATTAACATTCCCAAACCAGGAAATAATCTTCAATGTGTGATTCCCAGTTGTAAGAATATGTGAAATGTTTTAAATATTTGCTAAGCATTTGATGATATTCAATAAAACTTCCATAGAGGTCTAAAGTAGCATTATTTCATTGCTGTCAGATGAATGAAGTTGAATGTGCCATATAAAATGGAAACTCTGATGGATATAGCACTCGATGTGATTAAGATCCATATTTCAAAAATGTTCCCTTTATAACAGTTGCTGCTGCCAATTCCCAGGAAAGAGATTCAAGATGCTTAAAAGAATACATTATATCCTCTTAGAAAAAGGAAAAAAAAAATAAATGGAACCACCAAATACTATTTTATTGTTAAATAATTTTCTTAAATGCCCCCAGCACATAGTATTATGTTAGCTCAACATATGAAACACCAGGAAAAAAGTGGATATAAAAATCCTGATTTAAATTTTTAAAAATTTTAAAAAGTCCTGCAATATACTGTAGTAAAACAAGGTAGAAAAAAATAACCCACATAACAAAATATAATCTCTTACCTTCATTCTCCTGACCAATTAACTTTTGAAAATCCTATGTAATGTTAGCAAAGATGCTACATTCAGACTTCTACCTTCAATAAAACTTATTAATTCAAAATCAGACACAAATTTAGAACTTGTAACAGAATCTAGGCTAAAATGTATCTTTATAGTATCCATAAACAATGGGTATGTGAAGCAAATTAAGACATCAAACCAGTTTTGCTGAGCCTATTTGCCTTGCTTATAAAAATAATTTTAAGTATGCTCCAAGTAACTTGGAAGAAATATTATAATCAACTAAAATGGTAGTAATATGTCAGACTTACATAATCTCTAAGATCATTACTAGGATAGAGATACACAACAAATACACACACACACACACACACACACACACACACACACAATCACATCTTGGTCTAGTTATTGCATGTATTTTGAAAGCAATTTTATTAAAAAAAAAAAAAAACACATGATATTCTTTCATTAATGCAGACTGATTTCTCCCCCTGGCTATCTGAAATTGTAATAGGTTACTGTTCTTGGTCTCTTCCAATGATTCCTAACAGAACACAAAATTCTTTTGCTTCCATCTGAAGCACTGTTATCAAACACCACTGCCTAGAAAACTAACTTGTCTTTCAAGGCAAGACACTCTAATTTTCCTGAGCTGGCCTTAATTCTGGTAGAACCATTTCCTCAAATTTTACTTAATTGAGACAAATGACTTGATCAAATTAATTCAAGGTGTTTTGTTTAGATGCAAGCAATTCTCCTTGGGTGTTTTCACAACCCCAAAACAACAAGAAATTTAAAGTAAACTTATTTCCAAAGCTTCATAAAATTACTATATAATATAAGACCAGATGCAGCATTTTCTGTTAAACAACATGAGTTGATTCTTTCAAGGTAGAATTTGGATTGTTTCCAACTACAGTATCCCATCAACTGGTGAGTTTGGGGCATCTAGGCATCCATATTGAAACTACTAATGGTTGATCTCTTACACCCAATTTAGCATTCCAAGATCACTAACTGCTATGAAATTCTCTACATGGCTCCAGTGACTAAACCTATAGATCTGATACATGGCTTTCTTATCTGCCCCAGCTCTTATTTCTGATGTCCTGGTCTCATTATTTCTTTAATATGGTGCAAATAGTGATAGAGCCATTTCTGAAACAAAGCATTGGCTTTCTTCTACTCTGCAATGTGTATTAGAATTGGTAAAAACTATACTTTGACATCAAGCATTTACTACAGACACCTATGAACTTGCTTCCATAAGGGAATAAATAACAAAAGATTCTAAATTTTAAGGTGAGTTTCTTAATCCACTTAAAATTGTACTTCTAGGTCAGTTTAATGGGGACAATTCAAGATAGAGATGAATAGTCCTTTTCCTTATGCCCCACCTGCCATGGTTTAACCACACTCATGTTCTCCTGTTTCTCAAATACACCAAGTACATTCCTTTCATAAGCCCTTGCCTTTTGTTAATGTCTCTACACAGAATACTCTTTCCCTAAGCCTTCCCCAGACTGGATCATTATCATCATTCAAATGCCAACATTCAAGTGTCCAAAGCTCAAAGAGCATTTTCTAAGAAAGGCTTCCAGGATGATCCTATCTAAAATTGTACTCCCTCCCACCTCCAGACACTTGCTTTATCTTGTACAAATTTATTTCTTGCATTTGGCATTATCTGAACTCATGTATGTATTTATATGTTCCCAAACAATTCAAATAAAATGCAAACTTCTTTAGGATAGAGCCAATGTTGATCTATCCAACACTGCATTATCAGCATCTAGAATAAAACTTGCTTTCAATAGTTTTTTCACACTTTAATTGACTTTACAGTTTGGAATGCTAGGTAGTTTAGTCTACTTCTCAAACATAGTTTCTACAAACATAGTTCTCTTCCGGTTCTAGTCTAGCGATTAGCAAACTATGACCCTTGACCCAAAATTGGCCTGCTTCCTATTTTAGTTAGTTAAGTTTTAGTGGAACTCAGCCTTGCCCGTTAGTTTATGTACTGTCTATGGCAGCTTTTGTAGTACAATGGCAGAACTCAGTTATGGCAGAGAAGTCAGTTGTGACAGAGACTGTATAGCTCGTGGGCCTAAAACATTTACTATCTGGCCATTTACAGAAAAAAGTTAGCTAACTTCTGTCTAGACTTTTTGAGTGGACCACCAAGTCTTCAAGTCTTGATGGAAATATTTAGAGATGAAGTTTATTCAATACCAGAGACTCTCATTTGTGAGATAAATATTTAAGTATGAGCTTCATTATTTTTAGTCAAAGCAACATTCTCTCCAAATAAAGTGAGTTTGAGGGTTAACCTACCTCCCAAACATGTAACTTGCGATCAACAGAATTACTCACTGATAGCTCTTGGATCAATAATAATTGAACTATAAATTAAGTGGCAATTTAGAAGGGAAAGCTAAGCTAACATGTAATCACATGAAAAGGTGATCAAACCCTTATTAATAAACACTCACTGCCTGCAGGTAATTGTGATGGTTAAGCCATCAGTCTGGATACAGAGTCCCAATAAATCATTTCCTTGATATAAGACATTTGAGTAGAAGGACATAGCTACTCCATAAGAGAATGAATATGTGCCTTCAAAAGTGATGGCAATAAAATCAGAACTAACTAAGTATGTTGTTACATAGAACAAAGTATACATAGGTACAAGGAAATGCTCTCCCATGAATACAATTATTCTAAGAAATCTAGCTTAGGTCCCCGAATGGATGCTGTCATATTCCCCTGACATTGTTTTGACTAAGAGCTGGCCATGAGGCTGAGACAGCCAAATAGCTCAGCATGTCAGCTTGCACGGCAGGGCCCCAAATCACAAGGAAGGCAGGGGCAAGGCAAGCTAGTAACGGCTGCTCAGTGGAAGCTTACATAAATTATTCTTCCCAGAAAGACATTGAAAAATGGCCTGGCCTGGCAGCCCTTAGGAATGGCACTCATTACAGCCACAGCAAGTGTTTTACTTTCACTTATTAACTTGAAACCAATTTACTCCCGTTCTGTTCCAGAGATTCTGTGGAATTTGTTGGAAAGAATAGAGCTTTTCCTTTAAAATATTCTGATGGGGCCCACTAGTTTTCTCATTCATTCCCTTTGAAGGGCATTCATTTGATTCATCTTTAAATTAGGTAAGGGTGAATCTGGAATAACAAATCAGAAATCAAGTTGTCGGACAGCACTGTTCTAAGATGGTGAATGGTCAATTATTCCCAGAATGTTCTCCCTTCCCCCACTCCTCAGTCCAAGGGATTTCTGCAGCAGTGGTACATTAATGTGATGATTTCCAAATTCTGTTTTCTAGTTTCTGATGATCCACCAGATAAATTAAGTGATAATTCAGACTTTTGAAGGTGAAGGTACAGTAAAAATGGACTAGGAGTTTGATTTATTCAAAAACAAAGCATGTTTCCAATGGCCAGGAAAATGTAATGCATTATTGTATAACATTATGTAAACCCTATGGAAAGAATAATTCATAGGATTCATAATTTATCCTTGGCCTTGAGGAAAGACATTCAGGAGCAATTAGAAATTTGCAAAATGTAGGATTAAAAGTCTACCAAGATTTAGAACAAGCCAAGATGTTTATAATAGGCATAGTATGTTTTAGTAATTATAGGGTGGACAGATATGCCACCAAAAGCAAGCAAACAAACAAACAAACAAAAAAAAACCAAGAAACCCTACTTTCTGTTAACTAAAGTTACCTTATCTGGACAATTCAAATAATATCTATTTGTAGAGCCAGTTTCATAAGTATGTAACCAGTACAATCACACAGAACCCTCTGGGTTTAGGGTTCAATGCTTTGCAGTCACTGTCTTAAAATTCTTAAGAATTTTATGGAATTCTTGGGAATTGAATGTGTGCTTTACAAGTGAACTCCAATGGGAAACTTGGGTTACAAATGGTCTTTTCTCCCCAGGACAAGTTCTTGGCCACCTGCTTTTCCACCTCCACCCAGCAACTGCTGCTACTTCCTGCCCCCACTTGCAGAGTCATGGGGTAGAGTCTTGAGTGCCAGTGAGGGTCTACACTCCCCCCCATGCATATCCTCATGCTAGAGGGAACGTATTAGGAGCACACTAAAAAGAAACAAAAACAAACAAAAAAACACCACCATAATAGGTTGGGGGGAGGAATGTTTCCCCTACTTTTTAAACAAGGGGCTCACATTTGCATTGTGCACTAGACCCCACAAATTATATAAATCGCCCTGTGTACTACATATGATTCTCGTAGGGCTTAAAGGATATAATATATGTAACAACTAAAAATATTACCTGGCCCAAAACAGATGCTCATTAAATGCTGGCCCATATGATTTTGTTGCTGTTTTTATTTCTTCTAGATATATTTCACCATAGGCAAATACATAATTGAATATCACTTGTACCACCAAATTTTACCAGGGAAAGCTTAACCCCTCTGGGATTAAACTAACCCTTGGTCCCTGGGCCTTTGGTAGATGAGGACCCTCCCTATTACTACTGTGACCCTGTTTGGAGTGGGGCAGATAGGCCTAAATTAATTTCACACAAGATTCTACACCAGCTGCCACAAAACCTGGCCATGAAAACCCTGACAGCTATTTCAGGTACACTCCACTTCTTCAAATGCCAATCCCTGTTCTGCCTCCTACAAAATCTTTTACAAAGGAAGCAAATCCCTTTGACAAATCAGAAATGTTAGACAAGTAGCTAGGAGGCCTGGAAAACTGATGTTTCTATTGTTTCAAGTTCAAATGATCAACAAGCAATTCAAGCTGTAAAACACGAGGCCATAGGACAATGCTGGTTTTTTGGTGCCTGTTTAAATACTAGGATGGAAAGCACATGGCTGGGAGCTAGGCTTCTATTCAAACATTTGTCTTCTTCATCAAATGATGTTACAGCTATCACTAATAATCATGGTGGCTCAGAGGAATTGCCTTGGGACTGATAGCTAATGAGCAGGTGTAACTGAGCCTAAAAGTTCTGTTCTCTGCACTATGTAATCCTGTCACCACCATCCCCCCACCCCATGCTGTTGTTTGTGTTTGTTTCATTTATCTGCTCTGAGTAATCTTCCTTATTCTCTTTAGGATCAGTTTGAAGCTTACAGAGGCCTATAAAAAACAGTATGGGAAAGAGTACAGGTTTTCATCCAGGGTAGATGAGACATAAAGCCAACACACTCTGACATGTGCAAAGCATTACTCCACAAAGGTAAGTTGTGCCTTAAATGTCTTTTTTTTTAATGTTTATTTTTGAGAGAAGGAGAGTATGAGTAGGGGAAGGGCAGAGAGAGAGGGAGACACAGAATCCAAAGCAGGCTCAGCCTCCAGGTTGACAGCAGAGAGCCCAATGCAGGGCTCAAACCCACAAATTGTGAGACCATGACCTGAGCCAAAGTTTGACACCAAACTGAGTCACCCAGGCTCCCCCTAAAATGTCTCTTTGAACCAGTACCACTTAGGCAAAAGAAGAATCAGATTGCTTTGAAATCACATTTCCTCACATTAAATGTTAGCCTTCTAATTAGTATTTAGTAAGAATTTCTTAAAGCATTATTTCCTCTTTAGGAGTTGAACAAATGTCCTTATCATGGTAAGCTATGATCCGCTGAGATTTCCCTCTTTATAAACATGGAATAATTGTCCTCTAAGAAATCTGTATTCATCCATGCAGATCTCTCCTGTGGCCCAAAGTTTCAAGTCACCAAGTTTATCATTATTAATTAACTCAATAAATGTGCATTAATGCCAACTATGTGTGTGCCACTGTGCTAGCTGGTGAAGACACATGATATAGGATACTTTCTCAAACTGTGAGGAGTCCAGACATTGGTTCCAGAGAAACAGAGAGAGGCAGATAAAGGAACATGATGAGTTCTGAAAGATGTGTATTCCGAATGCTTTGGGAACCTAGAGGTGGCCAATGGAACTTGCCTGGGGTAAAAGGAAAGCCTTCTGAGTGGTGATCCCTGAGCTGTCACAAAAGATGAGCAGCAGTTGGCAGGCAGACACAGAGGGAAACACTATCTGGAGCATAAGAGAAAGCCTGAGCGTAGGAACAGAAGTGTAAGAGAGTTCAGGAAATTTGAGTGACCATAATCTGTTTGCTAAGATGAGAATACGAGAGTGTAACAGAGACCAAAAAAAAAAAAAAAAAAAAAAAGGCAAAAAACCACCACCACCAAAAAAAACAGCGAATACCAATATTGCCAAAGAAAAGGCCAACAAAGCGCTGGGCACACAGAGGATGACTTAGCTATGATCACTTAGGCATTCTAGCACTACTTCTTTTTTAGTCATCTCCACACCTATATGATACCTCTAACTCACCTCCTAGGCATCCCTAAATGCCAAGGACCTTTCGCTCATAGAATTAAACAGAGCCTTAGACACTAGTTATGAAAAAGAATGGGACACTAATATGGCCACAAAACTGAGTTAAGGAAGCCTGACTCTGGAAAGATCAAGATTACAGAAGGATTAACCTAAAAAACAAATAGGAACTACCGGCATATTGCATGGGGACCATCGGCACTTGTTCTGGGTGGTAGAATGCATTCATTTGGACATCTACATTGCAGCATCTAAGCAGGAGAGACACTGCATGCCACGGCGAGCAGCTGTGGCTTTGTGATCAAAAAGACTGAATCTGAAGCTGGGCAAAGCATTCTGCAAAATTAATTCTCATTTCTAAAATGAAGATAACATTATCTCTATAAGATTAGAATATAGATTAAAGAAGATTATGCAAGTAAACTGCTCATCTCAATGTCTGGCATGCAAAAAACATTCAATCTTTGCTATTGTTTTTTTTTTTTTCTAAAACTAGTAGCCATCTGTGAAGTTGATGCACTTTATATAACAAGAGCAAAGCTTTTCAAAATTTTATTGCATACGTTCTTGTGTATGGACTTAACATCCATTTTTGCTGTAATAGAGGAAATGGTTCAGGGAAATTTTGGAAAGGGAAAAGAATGGAGTGGTGTCTTCACTTGGTATTTAATTTTCATGCCTTTGAGATGTTAATCATGAGATCCTCACACTTCTGTTTTCCAGCAGGTGTGTAGGGGTATGGATGAACTCGACCAAGGACAAGTACCTGGGCCCTTACAATATCTAGCATTTCTATTTCTGACAATCGGAAAGCTTTTGTTTTTAATGGGTTCCTTCATCAAAAGGGTTTGCTTGTAAATAACAATCAGTGAATCAAACACTTAAACATCTCAACTATTGACAGGTATGTCTGGTGAGTTTAATTTCAAATGTCAATTTCTTCTCACAAGACAGTACAAGCCTTCTCTAACCATGTATTCCCTAGCTTAGTGGCTTCATCATAATGTCTTCATCTTCCTCTGCATTCTCCTTTTCTCTGGGAGATCAGAAAAATACTGATTTTCTTCTACAGTGATAAGACACATTACTCTTCTGCTGCTCCATAAGGGATACTTGTATGCCCTTTTTCTTCCTCTTTGCCTGTCCTGCACACATTTGTTGCTGCCATCTGCTTTTTCTGCTCCTTTCAAGCCTTCTGTCTCTGCTGCTCTCGCCATTCTACTCCTGCGGGCATCCTCATTCTGGCCAGGAGGGTAGTTCCTTTCCCACAGGTTCTGGGGAGGTAAGTAAGAAAAGGGCTTCCTGACTGATCATCACAGAAACCCACTCACAGGAAATAAAGGGGACTTCTGCCTTCCCCCTTCAACGTTTCCAATTTTCTTCCTCTTTAGTACCTCCTTCCTTACAGAGGAGTAAGTAAGCCCTCATTTATGCTGTAGATTTGAACCTGCCCATATTTGTGGATAATCCCAATATTATTTCTGTCATCTGCCAGGTTCAAAACTAAATTTCATTCTATTTATGTTGCTGTTCTTACCACATCTAAGATTTTAGATCATAATATCCTAATTGGAACCTTTGCAGTGGTCCCTAACCCCTCTGTTTTCTTTTTACTAATTCTAAAGAAAAAAAATGTCCTATGGTGTCATTATAAGTTAGTATGACTTAGGTGACAAGGAGTGCTCATTTGATTATGAATCAAAAAATGGAGGGGTACCTGGGTGGCTCAGTCGGTTAAATGTTTGACTTCAGCTCAGGTTATGATCTCGTGGTTCGTGAGTTCAAGCCCCGCATTGAACTCTGTGCTGACAGCTCAGAGCCTGGACCCTGCTTCAGATTCTGTGTCTCCCTTTCTCTCTGTTCCTCCCCTGCTCACTCACTCTCTCTCTCAAAAATAAATAACCATTAAATAAAATTTTTTAAAAAGAATCAGAAAATGGAATTTATGAAGACTCATTCATGCCTACTACTAATCACTCTGAGACCTTAGGCAATGCACTTGGATTCCATAAGCCTTGGTTTCCCCACTTATACTGATATTTTTTTTTTTTAAAAAATGTGCTCCAGCAGGCCTCTTGGGAAGATCCTGAGCTCATAACTATTCAGGACTTTGCTTCCGGAGATATAATCTCTGATACATTTTGTCTCACTTCTCTAACACATATGCCTTTTAACATTCTTCTAGTGCAATGTAACATCAGCTCTTCAGGAAGATGAACACTTAGATCATTATAAGTAAACTCCATACCTCCTGCCTACACTCCTTGATATTTTTCTCTTACTTCCTACTCCCTAATGAGGGCCCTTCCAGGGGCCACTGTGAACACGGCTTCTGACAAAGTGCTGGCACAAGGCTTTGGTGATAACAGTGTAATCTTTTAGTGTTCAGATATTATATAATCAGATTTACTCTGAAACAACTTTATTTTCTGAAGGAAAATTTATATATCCCTTTGTGGTTTAGTTCCCTATCTTCCAATAAACTCTAAGTTAGAAAGCGTCGTGATTTTAGTCATTTGGTAAACAGAGCAGCCAACAAATTATTCCATTTCTTTTAGAAGCAACAACTTCTGGACTCTAAGTTTTCTTCCCAAAATTGGTGCTAAAGTTGAGAAAAACTGTTTGTTGAGATGCTCTGAATCAGCAGGGAGACTTACACTTTGTGGCTAATTGCTCAGGAAACAATTCATGTTAAACCTTCTCTACAACATATAAATGACACCTGTTGTAATACACACAGACCTGCACACACATGCACATGCACACATGCACACACACAAACATATTTTCAGGAACAATGAAAGGGACGTATGTCCACTGATGTATTTATCTTCTAACCAAACAGGAATGGAGAGTTTGGTTGATAATGTTAGCACATCTTACAGCTCACTGATAAAGTGGCCCTTCCTAATTTTCAAAATTTAAACTGTGCCTAACACTAATACTTTATTGAACCTTTCACCTTACAAATATTAATGTATATTAGACAAATAAAATGAATCAGAGTCCAAAAAGAAATCTTACAAAAATGAAACAAACAAAAAAAAAAAACATTTTTACTAAAAACTACAGTGCCTGAAATATCAAGTGTTGAAAGGAGACCAGGAACACATCTTACTTGGCTCCAAGCAAGTGGTCAGATGAAGGAGGACAAGGCCAAAACAGAAAAAGAGAAATCAGGAAAGAGCCCTGGCTAAGTAGACCAGTGATCAGGACCTAAACACAATGGATGCACGTATACAGTTGACCCTTGACCAAAAAAATGGGTTTTAACTGCGCAGGTCCACTTATATGCAGATTTTTTTTCCTAGGACACTACTGTGGATGTATTTTCTCTTTATTATGATTTTCTCAATAATTTTCTTTTCCCTTGCTTACTTTATGTAAGAATACAGTATGTAATACATTTAACATAGAAAATGTGTTAATCTACTGTTTCTGTCATTAATAAGGCTTCCTGATTAACTGCAAGCAATTAACAGTAATATTTTGGGGGAGAGTCAAAGAGTATATATAGCTCTTCAACTACAAGGAGGCTAGAACCCCTATGCCTCACACTATTCAAGGGTCAAGTGTATTGTGAAGAAAAGAAACTATTATGTTGAACTGAATGTTGAAATGAACCATCCCTGAACAAAATCTATAAAAAAAATTTAACTGGATTTTTTTTTAATTGTTTAAGTTTATTTATTTTGAGACAGACAAAGACAGCATGAGCAGGGGAAGGGCAGAGAGAGAGGGAGACAGAATCCCAAGCAGGCTCCACACTGTCAGTGCAGAGGCCCTGTGGGACTCAAACTCACAAAACTGTTTATATCATGACCTGACCCAAAACCCAAGAGTTGGACACTTAACTGACTGAGCCACCCAGGTGCCCCTGGATTATAGACATGTAGATCTTCCTTAATGTACAATGGGGTTAACATCCCAATAAATCCATCACTAAGTTGAAAGTGTTATAAAAAGCAAGTGCCTAACTATCAAACAACACAGGTGAGCCTAGTCCACCTTCACTATGCTCAGAATATTTGCTGATAGTTGGGCAAAATCATCTAACACAAAGCCTATTTTATACTAAGGTGTTGGACAGCTCATGCAATTGCATGCTGTACTGAAAGTGAAAAATAGAATGGTTGTAAGTGTGTTGCTTACTTATCCTCACCATCGCATGGCTTCGTGGGATCTATGGCTCACCACCACTGCCCAGCATCATGAGAGTATCATACTGCTTATCACTACCCCAGGAAAAGATTAAAATGCAGAATAGGGTTTCTGTTGAATGTGTATCATTTTTACACCATCATAAAGTAAAACAAATCATAAGCCAAACTATTATAAGTCGGGGGACATCTGTACATAAACCTGAATTACGATTTCTCTAAGAGAAAATGAAAAAAAAAGGGGGGGGGGCAAGGTACCTAATATATAAGTATTCCTTTTGAATTTTGCTTGGGAATACATAGTATAAACCCCTAAAACTGGCTTCAACACCTGAAATCCAGTTAACTCTCAATGAATGTTCTTGGAATAAGTGAATGAAGAACAAAGAAGAGTGACTACATATAATATCTACTAATACATATTTATCTCCCTTTACATAATTTTCTTGATTTCAACCAAAACTTAGCCAAATCAGGTTTCATGAAAACTGTCATTCTGTCTGAAATCTCTGATTTTACAGAGAAAGTAATATGTATTCTTTTAGGTTTTAGGGTTAAGAGAATAAATTCATTCTTTGGTTAATTTTCTTCCTTTTACAATGACAAAACAAAAAATCATAGTTTACAATTTTCACCTTGTACCTTTTGTGTTGATTACTAAGAGTATTTGTATAAATAATAAAGTAGAGGGATAGGCATATTTCATCACCTCATTGACTTAATTATTTATTAAGCATCTCCTATATCCAAGGTAGCTTTAGGTCATGAAAATCCAACAGTGGCAAACATCAGCATAAAAATTTTAGGCTGTGCCAACATAGGATACCACTATATGTATGCATACATGTCCAAACTATGGACACTAATTTAATACTAATTTAAATTAAGTACTAATTTGAATTAAGTACAAAGGCTTGAACTGTGATTAGCAAACACTCCTAGGTGTCTATATAGCCTCTATTGTCTGGGTAGTTCATAATAGATCATGCCTAAGTTTGCAAGGTGTTTGCCTGTTTTTAAGATGCTTAAACTTTACTCCTTCATTTAGCAATATTTCCTAGAATCCAGTAACTCTATTAGCTTCACTTGTATCTAAACACTTTGTGAGATTTTGAGTTTTTAACTTAAATCTGTTTTCTCCTTCTCTGCTATTTCTTCAGCTTCTTCCTTTGATGAGACAAAACATACTCTCCTTTGGAAGCCACTTACTTATAATTTACTCTGTTACTCCCACTTCCTATCTACTCTTTAGTTGAGCACTTGATCCCAATCCCTTTACCCCATCTAAAATCCAGATGAACAACAATTGTTAAAGTCACATCCTGAGCAGACTTTTCTATACCAGGAGCTCACTACACAAGAGAAGCAAATCAAAAGGTGATATATTTATATCCTAGAACCCAGGGACCATTTTTTTTGTTTTTGTTTTCTTTCATAATTTATTGTCAAGTTGGTTTCCATATAACATCCAGTGCTCATCCCAACAAGTGCCCTCCTCCAAGCGCCAGGGACCATTTTTAAATCAGAGAAAAAGTAGCCTTAGCTAAAGCCACTGAAGGAGAAGTTTCTTCGGTTAATATCTCTTTTAATCTGCTCTCAGAGGACATTCCTAGAAGTTGAGGATAGATGGTACTGTAGTTCTAACTGCTAAATGGTCATTAATTTTCCATTAACGGGCATCACATATGGATCTGCTAACGACTGAGCCACCAGCCTTTGTACAGCATATATGTGTGATTTTAGTTACCCAAAGGTACGGGTGTGAATCTCTAACATATTGATTCATCACACTATGCTTCAATAAACTGCTTGAAACCAAAATACAAGATTTCCTAAAGAGGGGATGGCTCTTTTCTCCTCTTGGTGAACTAGCTCTCCTTTCTAATTATGGTCTGCATGAATGTGATGACTTTTAAAGTCATAATAGGAATGTGCCAAGGAAACTGGACAGTAATGCTTTAGCCAAAAACCTATAGCCCTGCTGTAAAAACTCTTATTTCTCTGATTTGATTAGATTTTATTTTGGTTCCTGTTTTAGTATAGGAAATTGGTATTAGACGTTATTGAAGTCATAAATGTGATGGTATCATCTAATCAGACCTGTGCATTTTATAGATAATGTTCTCATTTTAGAACACTATTAAGTGTTTTTTAAAATGATGTCAAAGTTCCAGAAACAAACACAGAAGAACTCATGAAGTCAAAGTATTTTTATTAGTTTTGGGTTAACATCAAATTTTTATTTATCAAAATGCACAGAATGAAAAAGGAAATCCCTGTATGACCCCACAATGGTCTCATCAATAGTCTTATTAGTAATGTAACTGGTGCAGAATCCAGTGCAACTCTGATGGCCTTGAAGAGTTTACTATTGTCCTAAGTAATTGACAGGAGAAAGTAGGATGCTCATTTTACAGGCATCTATTAAGCTACCAAGTATGGTTTTAGGAATATGTAGCTATCCATTCCTGAACAAGGATAGTTCTCAAAAGTTCATATTTTCAGCTGTAACACTATGATAGTATTAATCATCATCACCACCACCACCACACATACAGCACGTATTATGTTCTAGGTTCTGTTCTCATTCAGAGAAGCAGATCCTATAATTATGCCCATTTTACGATTAAGAAAACTGAGAGCTGAATTGTCCAGACTCATAGATCATTAGTGTTAGAGACGAGGGTTAAACCCAGGCCATTTGGTTCCAGGGTGCTCCTTGCTCTTGGTAATTGCACTAAAGCGCCTCACTGCTGGGATTCTAATGTAGATAAACAAGAGTATAAGAGGGAAATCACACAAAATTACTATAACATATTGCCATCTTTCTACAACACCTCTGCTTCCTAGAAAACAAAAACAAGATTAACATGTAAAATTCTGCTACAGCAGATTTCCGTTGAAAGATTTCTGGGATAAGTTTCGAATAACAAGGGTCCCTACCTACACTTGAAGAAGAAGATGGATGGAAAGGATGTGTATGGGTGACAGTGGCTCTCAATGGGATATGTGACAGTAACATTTTAAAGAGGTCTTTTGAGAAAATGAATAAAAAGTGATTATGCAGTGTGTTTGGTAAGGGTAAAGAGAAACAAACATTCATTTATAGCTGATATAGCTGGTGTAGATGTAAATCTGCACAACTTCATTGGAGCATAACTGGACAATATCTATCATCTTTTGTAATGCACTTATCTATTGAACTAGTTAATTCCACTTTCAGGGATTTATCCAATATATAGTCCTGTAGATGCATGCAAAGACTAATAAACAAAAACACATATTTTCTTCCTTTCATCATAGTGAAAAGCTGAAAAAAAACCCTAAATGTGTATTAATAGGGTGCTGATTTAATCAACTATAATATTTAAAATGTAGGATTATGCAACCGTTAAAAAGCATAAAGGAGGGGCACCTGGGTGGCTCAGTCAGTTAACCATCCAACTTCAGCTCAAGTCATGATCTCATGGTTTGTGGGTTCAAGCCCCGCATCGGGCTTTGTGCTGACAACTCAGAGTCTGGAGCCTGCTTCAGATTTTGTGTCTCCCTCTCTCTTTGCCCTTTCCCTGCTCGTGTTCTATTTCTGTCTCTCAAAAATGAATAAATGTTAAAACACAAAGGACAAAAGAGACCTTAATATCCTCACATAAAATAGTCCCTAAAACATTTTAAGTGAAAAAGGACAAGATTCAGAAGAATGTGTTAATACTGTGTCAAGAAGGAAAAGGGAGCGGGGGGGGGGGGGGGGGGAGGGTACAATATGGTTTTAACTCTATGTTGTACACTCACAGATTATCTTTGAGAGAATATACAAAGACTGATAATTTTGGGTCTCTGAGAAAGAGAATATGAGCTCTAAGAATAGGTGTGAGAATCGGAATTTTTACTTTATCCTTGTTCCAGTACAATTTTTTAACTGTTTAAAAATAAAACCATCCTGAATATGTTTAAAGAAAAATTTAGTATGAAACATTTAGGAAGCATCGTACCATCATACTCAAAGCTGGCCATTATTGATACTATTAATAAACTTACACTTGAAATGTTTCAAATTATAAAATATAAAAAATACAAAACATCCCAAAGAGAAACAAAATTATGTATTATTTTTTAAAAAGTGGGTTTTGAGGAAAGTAGAAAAGTAAGCATAATCATTTAGTATGGAAATAGACACTCAGGTTTGATGTTGATAGTCTGACACAAAATATCATATAGAAGATTTTGCTTTGTGGTTTTCCATCCCCACTAAAACTCTAGGAGAAGTGATATGGCCTGGCAAATGACTGGAACAAATACCAAAGAGGGTTCTAGAATTTCCTTCTTAGAAGACTTTTAATAGTGAAGAAGTTCCTGGGTGACCTAAAGTATGCATCTCTGAAATAAAAGGATGAGCTAAACAATTCAGCTCTGGTATTTCTAGATATACCAGGCCTACAGATGAAGCCACAGAGACTGATAACATACAGAGGGAAGAGAGAGAAAAAGGAAGTGGAAAAAACTGAAAGTCTGGCATAATAAACTGCAGTTCACCAAGCTATGCCTAAATTAAGCAAGAAACACCCACATACTGTGGACTTGGCCAAAACACTGGAAATTGAGTCTGCTTAAAAACAGACTAAAGCAGAGAAGCTATCGCAAAAGGCAAAAACCAGACACTAGGCAAGCAGGTGCAAGAGCAGGAATATTTAGTAAATACTAGTGGCCTTCAGAGGTATGACTTAGAGGCATCATATCCTTGTGATGTTATCTTCATACAGCTCTTATATAATTGTGCATCTCTATGATGATCCAAAGATAACAGAGTCTATGGAAGCGGAGAAAATTACCAAAGCTATTCTCTGACATGACTACAGTGTGACACTTGAGTGTTTTCAGGTCAATATATTTTTTGCATGGCACTCTACTTCTTTTCTCCTTTATATCTAAGAAGAAAAAACGAACCTTGTTACTGGTAAATTGAGACTTCAAGTTCAAAGTAATTGGGGGAGGGGTTCTACATTTGCCTAAATAACCAGGCATATACACAAACTCACGATTTCCAGGTGATATATACACCTCTTTTCAGAACGATTAAGAAAATGACCATATACAGAGAAATTAGCCTTTCAGAGAAGGGAAAGGCCAAAAAACAAAAGAATGAAATTGATATTCATTTATATGTGTTCATGATATACATTCATGCTATAGTCATACATAATTAATATGAGAACACTATATTTATTCAAGCTATGCTGTGCACGGCTTGAAAGGGAGAGAATAAATTAGGAACTAGGAAACTGTAGGGCAGTCAGAATCAGACAAGGTGAAAAACAACAAACCTTTTTCCATACTTTGATTTGAGCAAACATCCACGAGACCAATAAGAAGTCCATACCTGTTTTCAAAACCGCATGGTTCTTAGGTTGCTGCCAGCCTCAAGGAACTGGAACCATAGGAACAGGTGATTTCCTCCAGAAATTTCCCAGAGAGCAGCCCTGTTTTCTCTAGCAGTGCCTCAGGCCACCCACTAGTTCAATCACCATGATGGCTGCCAACTCTGTTGATCTTTTGCAATTTTAAAGTATGTTCTCGGCTGGAATCTCCTTATTTTACATTTTTTTAATATTCCAGCCAATGGAACCAAATCCAACAATGTCCCAGTTTCAACCAAAGACCTTGGTTTATACACTCTCTAATATATGTTTGGTGACAAAAAGCCAGGGAAAAATTTATGATGTGGTATTCTTGAAGGATTTGGAAACCAGGGATACCAAGATTTAGAATGAGTGATGGTAAGTATACCTAGATATTAGGGGAAAGACAAAGAATTGGAGAAGAAAATGAGAGGAAAGAAGGTAGAGAAGCTGATTTTTAAAAAAGTGTTTCTTCTTAGAAACCCTCAGCACAGAGCTGGGCCAAAGTCATTAACAGAAGGACCAGCCAACAAAGTCCAAAAGAACAGGTTTTTGTCTCAAGATCACTGCCCTCTATCCTGGCCTGCTGTTTCTCCTTATACTATATCATCCTTCTTTTTCATGCTCTTTCCTCCATTAAAAAGGGTGTCACACAAACCATTTCCCCAAACACTATGCAGAAGATGAAGGGAAAAAAAAAAAAAGAAAACACACAGATGATGACATTCTGTATTTTACCTGACTTTCCAGAGGACAGGCATTCTATAAAGGAATTCACTGGAAAAGTTCATGAACTTACATTCAAACACGGTTGAAGTTTAATTCCGAATGTCCCTTCAAGAGGTAAAGAGAAGCTCTGCTTTGAAACGTGAGCAATAACACCCTCTGACTTCTACTGAAATGGTACCTAGAGACAAGGCTAAGAGGAAAGAGGAAAATTCCACCCTCTCAACTCAGGATACAAATCAATCTTACCCCAAAAACTGCTTAAGAAGAAGGATCTACACACCTATCACAGAAACAACTTGAGATCCTATAACAGAGTGAACTATGAATTCTGACATCTAGTCCACAGGGAAGGGGTTTAGAAGTTCTGATTACCTGTAGCCTTCTCAAACTTTTCCACCCAAGTGCCAATAATGTCAGGGATGGAAAAGAGAAGATACATAATAAAAATGATGTCTTTGATTCTTAGTTTTTCTTATAACATAAAATTCATGAACCAAATAAGATTCACATTTGCATTCTTCTGCATAATATATCACTTTGGTTTCAAGTTTTTACTCCAAATCAACAATTAAAATTAACTTCAAGAAAATGTGTCACTTTCACTTTGTGACTCTACCCTGGGTACACATCTATATGCCTCAGCACTAAAGAGCTTAGATTAAAGGACTCATGCTTTGTTTTCTTTTGTTTCTATTCAACGACTGTTCAGTTAGTGGCCACTATGTATTCTTCCTCTGCTGTTCAAGCCAAAATTAACTTCTTTAGTATGTTAAAGTTTTATCTTAAGATTTCAAAATCGATTTCCAAAATCCAATCTTGGCTCTTTATCTAAATACTGAACTAAAACTAGTTATACTCTTTCTATACTGTGATCAAAGTAGGGAACACATCTTTGCTAACTTATTTCCTCTCAATGATGGTTTTGGTGGCTCTGAACAGAAAATCTTTTATCGGGTTTAGAAAGCCTGCTAGCATATATGTCCGGGAGAAGAGGTACTGTCTTCCTAGTAGAAAGAATTCTGGAACTTGTCTTATGATGACTTTTCATGGCTGATCAGATGGAAATACGTGGAATTAATTATAAGATAAAGTCTGGATAGAACACAAAAAGCAAATCCTGATATCCAGCTCAAATAACTATCTCAGTTCTCTGTTCTGAAAATAAGTGTTGATACCAGAAGATGCCAAATTCAACTTTGAATGAGATTCTTCCACCTTTGTGCTCATCTCCATCTTATTTCCTTCTAAATATTAAGGAAAAGAAAAGAGCTTTATATAGATATATAAATATTTATATATATATTTATATATGTTTTTTTAAGAGGCCAGACAAAATGGCTGCATAGTATATGATTCCATTTATATGAAAAGTCCAGAAAAGGCAAATTTATAGAGATAAAAGCAAACTGGTAGTTGTCTGGGGCTAAGAGTAAGACCAGGGATTAACTGCAAATGGACATGAAGTAAATCTGGGGAGATGACAGAAATGCTCTAAAATTTGATTGTGGTGGTATCTAGACAACTCTATAAATTTAATAAAAATCACTGAATTGTAGGCTTACAGTGGATGATTTTCGTGGTATGCAAATTATGTCTCAATAAAGCTGCTTAAAGAAAGAGAAAATGCCAGTATTCAAGATAAAAAGGATGTTTCAATTAGGCCTTTAATGATCTAAATATCATGAGAAATTTCTGGCTAATTAGAAATGTTTAAACACAGCAAAATAGGACATTGCTTAAATTAACTGAAAGTGACGCCAAGACAAGCATAAAGCACTCTGCTTTAGGAAGTGGTTGTTTATATCGATTTTTTAATATTTCTTTTCTTTTGTTAATTTATATGGAACATTTGCTTCCCCCACAAAAAAATGGTGGATTTGGGCTTTACTAGTTTTTCATCGTGATAAACAATCTCCCAAGAAAGAAGGTCAAACTAGTAGCACCTATAAAATATTTAATATGATGGAATAAACAAGTAAATAAAATATAAAAGTTGTATTATTTCCTTTCATAATTTTTTTTTCCTACAGAAAGACCCTAGTGAGGAAAGAAGCAAAAAATGAAGAGATAATACTGAGAATCATGTGTGTTAGATGCTCAACTAACCTAATTTTGTCTTCCTGGGTCCACAGGATGACCATATTCCCCAACTTCCTTTGCATTTTAGATGGAGTCATATCTGACAAAATACGAGCAGAAGTGATGCACTGTACATCATTTCCAGGAAAGGCAATAAAAACACACTGTGTAACCATCCAAGCTCGCTCGCTCGCTCGCTCGCTCTTTCTCTCTCTCTCCCCTATGGATATGGCTGGAAGTGAAGAACTCCAAAGTGGTAGATCAAGGTCATAAAAGAATGCCTGAATTACTTCTAGATGCCTGAATTACTTCTTTGAAGAGAGCTGTCATTAGCATTGAATTCTTCCTGAACAAGAAATAAACCTGTCTTTTGTTGAGCCATTAAAATGTTGGGATTGTTTGTTATAGCTAATTACCCTAATTACCCTAGTTATCTGTCTTAACTGATATAATATACTCTAAGACTCAAAATATATTTCTTCCTTTATGTATTTTATCAATAAACTTATTCTTTCTGTCCATCCTTCCTCTTTCTCTTCCTGTTCCCCTACCTCATGACTCCAGTTCATGTTCATTTCTGAGGCAGAAGAAACACAGAAGTAGAATTCAGCCTACACTTCATTAACACTCTCCTTCAAGAACGAGAATATTTGAATGGAATAAAGTAAAAATAATAGGCCACAATTCTTCATTCAGAAGAGCCAGACTGTGTCTCAAGTCTTTGGTTAAAATGTTGCATTATCACCAAGAATAATGCTGTGCCTACCCTCTGAGAAAAAAAAAAAATCCCTATGGTGATAAATACCAGGAAAGAAATGTCAGAGTTGGCAGCCACCTTCTGGGTCATGAACTTTACTTTTATTTTCTGAAGCTTTTGGTAGTGGAGAAGTGCATTCTGGTTGTTCTAAAGGTTTTTTGGTTTTTTGCGGGGGGCGGTTTTTTGGTCCACCCCTGAGAATTATTTCCCCAAAACAACAAATTACCATTTATTTCATTTTCAAGTTGTTTCCTTATCCAGGTGCCCTTTCCTCCTTTTCTGCATAAAGAGCAAATGCAAGGAAAGAAGAGAGGACCCGCCCCAGTTCAGAAACCAAGCCCTGGACCACACTCAGCCCATTACCCTCACCAACCCTTCATCTGGTCAACCCCAGCTCCCCCGCTCCCACAACTCCATAGTAAGAACATAAAATAATTCAAACAAAAAACAGCTCATAAAACAGTAAACAAAATAAAGCCAGTTTTTCTTTTCTTTTAAGAACAAAATGAAACTTGAGGGAAAACTTACTGGAGTTACAGTTTATCCTGATACAGTCTAGATGGGGAAAAATAAATGAAAGATGAAATCGCATCCTTCAAGGTAACAGCTGCAGACATCCAAAAACAATCAGTCCACCCTTCCGGGGACAGACACACGCAAGAAATGTGGCCATTTTATATATATACAGTATGTACAAGTTTAAGGGTGGGTGTATATGTACAGTATATTATTTAGTAAAGTTAGATACATATATATATACACACACACACATATATATACACATATGTATAGAGATATATACTGGTATACATATATATCCACAATAGACACTTGAATATGCTGCTCCTTTCTTTTTTTCAAAAACCTATTCATTTATATAAAGTATTTCAAACCTGAACTTTGAAATGTTAATTTTTTTCGACTTGGAAAATGATGCAAAAATTTCCCCAACAAATGCAAGTTATATTCTATTTCCCCTTATAATGATTTTTCTTAAAATTTATCTTTAAAAGTAGCATCGACACAATTTTTGTATTAGTATTCCCAAGATATATTACCAATCTGACATATTATTTTTTTTAAAAAGATCTGTTCATGAAGTTTCTCAGTGTAGTATTTAACCCTTTCTCTTTTTCTAAAAATAAACTCCCTCCACCCTCTTTTTTGCTTGGGCCCCAGATGCTATAGAAATTTGTGTAGGCAGAGTGCCATTATCCCTAGTTAGAAGGAAAGGGTTAATACCACCTGGTCATGTCCTGTCATAAAATGGCCACTTGCAAACAGCTAACCGCACAAACACCCATCCCAGATTTTAGAGAGGTGGGGCTGGGTGTAGGGTAAAAGGAGCTGTATGATGTTATCACAATTGATTGGGTTCTCTGCTATTGTTTCAAAGGCTCCCAGACCAACCCACTCATGAAGCCCATCTCTGTCTTCCTGCCTGAATGCTCAGGCTGAATCATGTGCCTATAGCATTCAAGGAGAAGGCGAGAAAGGTATATGGGGAGAAGGTCTCAGGCACCTTTGACATCCTACCTATTTCATTCTATGACTCTGCATCTTGAGGGAAGAAAATTCTTTTTTTTTTTTTTTAACGGAAAAGAGAGGGAAGAAAGGGTGTCTAATTTTCCAGTGCTGGTAACCAAATGGGGTATTATGCCAGAGATCAGAGTATCTATCCTTTTATTAATATGTATTTAGAGTCATGGGTACCCAGCACAAAAGGTTTTGAGTAGAATCAATGTTTTTTGGTAGCGGATTGGGTGGAATGGTTTAAAAATGTCTCAGATTAATTGTTACAAAGTTGCCCAGTTGAAACTAAATTTGATAAATCAAATTTATCATTGGGAATCCAATAGGAATTTGCTTAAAGTAGATACTAAAAAGTAGAAGTAAAACAAGAAAAGGGGAAAAAAAAGTTACACGGAAACCTAGTTAGAAACTGAGCTCCTCTGCCTAAGGTTGAACCGATAGTTTGGAGGACTCATCACGAATAAGGCCACCATCTGAATTTCCCAAAATAAAGCATTTTAAGTAAGCAAGTGAAAAAGGAACCAGTGGCAAAGGACAGGGCAGAATGAAAGTATGCAATCCACATAGGAGAAATGTATGACACCCAATCATTCTGAGGAAGAAGGCAGGATGCTTATTTGTTCCCCAGAAGAACATCTCTTGAGAAAAATCTGGGTTTGGTTTCATGCGGTTAGGTTTGTCATGTGTCGTCAACCGCAACAGAAAAGTGGGAGCAAACAGCCCTGGAGCAACTGGTACGATCACCAAACAGAGGAGGCCATGCCCCTGGTAAGGACTGGGAAGGAGGAGGGTAAGGAGGGAGGAAGGGGTGAGGCTTCAGCTACCAGTTGCACCTACCATCAGCCAAAGCTGGAGAAATGTCTGTTCCTAATGTACCAAGGCGACAAGGGAAACATGTGTATGGGCATGCTTAAGAGAGACGAGAAGACAAACAGTGGGCCTAAAGTGGAAAGTCTGAGAGCTATAAACAAGAAGTAGTTCTCTTCTTTGATTTCTCATGCTGCTGAGGATTTTATTCTTAGCAAGGACCTGGTCTAGGGAGAAGTGCTGGGTGCACTCGAATAGTTCCATGAACTGAACGGTGTCTTTAAACTAATGTGAGGACCTGGAGCTTTGAAGAAGGTAGACAAATGGTTAAGTCAAGAAGAGATGGGTTATTTTGATACTTTACCTGAAGAATAAGTGGTTCAAGGAAAAAAAAAAAATCTACCCCAGTGCCTTGCTCATAGGCTCTGGGAAGGTAGTCTTGATAGTGAGGGTATATTTTTTAATAAAAAGGGAATCATGAGAATTGGGTTGGGAAAGCAACTTTCTTTAGATCTCTCTTTAGTAGCAGCCAAAGTTCTACCTCTTTGTTAGCCTTGGCAAGGTATCTGAGGGGTCTGTCCGTGTATGTCTGTGTTGTTCATTATGTTTAATTTAGGTTTTTTGTTTTATTCTAGTAGATGAAGAGAAATTATTTTCTAAATTGATGAGCTTTGAGTTCAGAACATGGAAGACGTTAGCTGTGTGTCTTCAACAATGTATACAGTAAATGGCAGTCAACAAGTCCATGTTGCCAGACAGAACATATGGAGAATTGGAATGCAATTAACCAAACTGCAGGAGCCTCCCTATGGGCCTCCACCACTGAGGAAGTGTTGCTGGCATTCTGCTGAGGACTCTAAAGGGCCACGAATGAGGTGCCAATACTGATGGACTTTTCAGCCGTATGGCTCAATTCAAACCAGACATGAAGGAAAACAGATTCCCTCTGTGTATGTTTAAAAGGTAATCATCATGAAAGCAGTTAGAAGTCATCCAGACTGCCACATCATTGACCCACAGTATTGAGCTGCGGATATAACAGATCACCCGTGTTGATCCAGCATTTTAGAAAGTCAGGTTCTAGTCTAAGCTCCAATATCAACTTTGTATGTTAGCTTTGAAAAGTCATACATTTCTTTGTTTCATATCTGTAAAACTAAGCATAAAAAAATTTCCTTGATTTATCTCACAAAGTTACTGGGCAAGTGAAATGAAGTTTTTAAATCTTTAAATATACTATGATAATAAAATTATTATTCTATATTTTAATTGTAAGGGATCAAAATATGATTGATCAATAGCCAATCTCTCAGCTTTTAAAAATGTGCTGTGTGGTAAGGACCTTTTTCACACCTGCTATTAAAACATCAGAGAGCAAGGCCCTCAGGAAAGCCTAGTCTCTTTGACATTTAGGAGATGGATATATTATATCAGAGAAATATATACATACTAGGCTTTATATCATCAGCTCCTCTGATGTATGATCAATTTGAAATAAACTCTAACATCATTTGTGCATATGCTACAAAAGAGACACAATTGAAAGAGTGAACAAATTGATCATCTTGAATTTAGTTCTTGTGGAATAAACGTGAATGCAAACCATGCTTCGAGATGTTTTCTTCCATTTTCCCAAAAAAGGGAAATATAAACTCAAAATAAGGAGAGAAAACATTCATAAAGGAGTATATTTTGGGGATGGATGGAAGGAGAACCTTTAAACAAAGCATGGATGTGAACAGTTTTGTATACATAAGCACAGAGGGTTTTGAATTTAGGTTTGAAAGAAAGCTAAATAAATTCAAACCAGTCATTGTTGTGAACCCTACTCTTCAGGGAAAAAGAAGTCATTATTGCTTCTGAAAGGCACAGTGTTCTCCAACTCTGTTTTGCCTAACATAACTCAACCTCAGAGGAGCTAGACTTGAGTGTGTGCTAGAGGTCAAGAGGCAAAAGCAATCTCAATTGAAAAGTAGTTCTCTCAGAGTTGAGGCAGAGTTTAAAATAGAAAAATCATGTTTCTAAGAATAAACGGGACCTCTGATTAACTGTGTGTGTGTGTGTGTGTGTGTGTGTGTGTGTGTGTGTAAGAGAATCTGTCCACTCCTTCCTCATCCCTTTTTATCTTCCCCCACCCCGTCTCTCCTTCTAAGATGTGAGACCTACCACAATTGGCTTTCTCATCTTTACAAAACAACATATAAGAAGGAAAACATATTTTCTGTTTAAAGACAGTATGTATTTCCTCAGGGCCCCATGGGGCTAAACATCCTCATATACATAGTTCTCTCTTACTTTGAAATAGATGCAGAGTTAAAAATTGTCTTCATCTTTTTCTGTGAGCTATTTATTTAGGTCATTATGTTCCTTTTTTTGTTTCTAAATTTTTAAAAATGTCTTCTGCTATTTTTCAGAGAAAGCAGACAATCAGCTACTAGTTGTTGGGTTTAGGTCATATACACTCTTATTGCTTTGCTGGAGGTAGGGAGGATTATGTAGGGAAGGGAAGGTGAGAGGGACAGGGGTATGCCAGCCCCTGCAGGCTGCTCAGTACACTCTGTTCTCAAGGCTGTTTGCTATGCGGGCCGCAGGCTTTGGGCCTTTGAAGGGTTGAATACCATCTTTTGATTTACCGTGGTTGATGGCAGGGAGAAGTGAAAACTCAAGAACACAAAGATCCAGCAAAAAGAAAAACAAAACCCAAAATACCAAAATAACCAAACACACACATACACAAACCAAAGAAAAACCAAGAGACACACGGACAATAGAAATCAAATGAGGTTGAACAAGAAAAAGGGCATAGTGTTGTAAAAGTTGCAAATTGGAAAGAAAAAGAGACACAACTAAAGCCACTGCTCAAAACAGTCCTCTGTGTCCTAGAGATATTTAGGATTATAGTGTAGGCATTTTTTAAGTGCAACCAGTTGACCTGACAGCAGGTAAGATTCCAAATCCCACCTTCTTGCTAGGCCATCTAAGGTTTTATATGGTCTTATATCTGGTATATTTAGTATATTTGTCCATGATGTCTTCTCCATGCCTCTGACAAGTCATTCCACTGGAATCTTTATAAAGGAGCTCTGTAGCCAAACAAAAACTATATACCCAAATAAATCCATGGCTTAGAAAGCTTGGACTCAACCATACTACTCATCCTGTTGGCACTGGGCACTGACTTTCTACTGAGTAGAAATGACGTTGGTTTCTTTCCTTCCAGAAATCAAGAGGTCCCCATTCTCCACTGAAAATCAGTTAGAATCCAGTCAAGAAGGTCAGTAGCAGGAGAGAATATGAGGCCTTCAGGAGAGGAGGTACCAAAGTATCTGTTACAGGTAATTGCAGTGGAAGAACAATAAAGCTGCAAATTTAAAACTCATAATTTTAAAATACCAAGGAAAAATTATATGTATTACAGGAGGAGGACAGAGAAACTGGTGAATAACTGTGTAACATGACAATCCTTATAAAAGGGGCTGCTAGATGATGGGTAAGAATGTCAGGAAGGAAGAAGGGGATACGTAACAGGAGCCACATTCTCCTTCCACATGTCAGAGACTCTATAAATTTATAGGATTATTTCTTTAATAGGACAACAGAAAAATATCTGATGTCCTCCACTAGGATAAGGTATGAGGAGATACCAGTGCCACCAGACCTCCCCATTTGAACAGTCATTGTGGAGAAAGGAACAATGCAGCTCTCATCCCACTCACAAAGCTTAGTTTTCTTTAACCCCAACCTCTATTTTGCCTCCATTTGCTATCCTATCCCTGCCTTTAGCTTCGACTGTTTTGAGTGGTGACCAAGGAGTTGGACTTAATGGCAATGTGACTGATCAAAAGATGGACCAAAGTAGCGTGTTTTACACAAAGCTAAACGGTTCCAAAAAACCAAGAAAGGAAACTTAAAAAATAAATAATCTAGTAAAAAAAAAAAAAAAAAAAAAACACCACTGTCAGAAACCAGAAATTGACATCAAAACCTCATGCAGAAACAAGAAGAAGGTGTTTGTTGCTGTTGGGTTTTATCCTTGATCTATTAAACAAGAGGTGAGCAGCTAACTTTTAAGAAACAAAGAATTCAATCAAACCAATGAAAATCAGAAAAGAAAGGGTAGACAAGCCCAAACAAAGTGGCAGAGGGTACTTCATACGATACCTAAGTTAACCATGAGCTTGACACGCCCCCCATCGAGCTCCAAACGCAGGGTGTCCGCAGAGTCCCTGGAGGTAGTAGCCACCAGCAGCCCATAAGCTCGCTGGGACATGAAGCGGAAGGACACATCCTCTGCCTCAGTGTGCATGACCATGGGCATGATGATCTTCATGTACATGCTGCCATCGTAGCTCAAGATGGATGCCTCTGCAAAGAAGAGTGGAGAAGACTGTCAGCATAAAGGATATCAGAGTTTCTTTTTGCTTCCAGAGTAAGTAGAGTAGGGTGGAGAGGACACCAAATTTGCAGTCAGGTGACTAATGTTGGATAGACCTCTGGTGCTGCCATGTTTAACCTATGTGACCTTGGGCAGACCACTTACACTCTGAGGTTCTGTTTCTTTATTGGCTTTTAAAAGGCAGACAGAGCACTTGTCACTGCCCTAATGTTCACAGACTTAGCAAGTGTGCTAAATGAAATAATGAATGTGAAGATGTTTTGCAAATGTATAAATGCCCCCACAAATAGTAACAATTTAATTTTATGTGCAGTAGACAAAATAAAAATGCATTAAACTGGGGCGCCTGGGTGGCTTAGTCGGTTAAGCGTCCGACTTTCGCTTAGGTCATGATCTCGCGGATCGTGGGTTCGAGCCCCGCGTCGGGCTCTGTGCTGACGGCCAGCTCAGAGCCTGGAGCCTGTTTCAGAGTCTGTGACACCCTCTCTCTCTGACCCTTCCCTGCTCACACTGTCTCTCTCTCTCTCTCTCTCCTAGAAATAAATAAAAAAAAAACGTTAAAAAAAAATTTAAAAAAAATGCATTAAACAAAACTTAGACTCCTAGGAGTATTTTGTGAAAAAGAGAAGGAAAACAGCAATTTATAACCATCACAGCAAGCAGATATTTGCTAGAGCTTCTAGGAGGAAAGAGCAGCAGTCCAGGCCTGGTCCTGTAACAGCACTAGTGGCCAGGCACTATAAGAGTTTGCTTCACACATTCAAAGAGGATCTACAGAACTAGAGCTAAAACAACAACCAAAAAATAATGACATCCTGAGAATCAGTCATTCTACTTTTATTCAAATAGCACTCCCATGAGGAAGAAATTCTACCCCCTCTGATGCTTTCTCTAGTCCAAACACTTTGGTTAGGAGCCTCCCCCCACCCACTCTGCCCTATTATGTTACTAGGTTATCATTATTATGTTATCATCTCACTTAATGCTACAACATGGATCTATCATTCCTACTTTGAATATAAAACCAAAGGACTCAGAGACAGATGTTAACATCTCAAAGTCAGACAGTCTGGGTTTGAAGCCAATATGTCCAATACCAAGGCCAGGGCCTGTTCTACAACACCATGCTGCTCAAAATGTGAATTGTGTTCAATCATTCATTTTGCAAATACTTTTAGAGAACACAGAAAGAGAGTATCACTCACATTCTTATAAAGCCAACCTGTCACTGGGCTCAGTATCGGGCACTCAGTGGGCCCTCATTAAATATTTGCTGTTGCCAACTAGTTGCTACCTACCTACATGTACTATGGAGGTTCAAAAGTGAAACAAATGTCCCTAATATGAAGAGAGACATGGCATGTGCAAGTAACTGTACTAGAATATAAAAACGGTTAAGAGACACCTGGGTGGCTCAGTCAGTTGAGCGTCCGACTTCGGCTTAGGTCCTGATCTCATGGTTCGTGTGTTCGTGCCCTGCATCAGGCTCTGTGCTGACAGTTAGTTCAGAGCCTGGAGCCTGTCTTCAGATTCTGTGTCTCCCTCTTTCTCTGACCCTCCCCTGAGAACGCTGTCTCTCTCTCTCTCAAAAATAAATAAAACATTTAAAAAAGTTTTTAAAAAGTAAATAAATGGTTAAATAAGCCAGGAAGTATCTATAAAGCCAGGGGCATTCTGGAGAGAGACTGTGGCATGCAGGTGAATAGAGAAGATAAGGTAGAGTCTGAGACGTTCTTAGTAGATGGATGGGGTTTGTAATGAAAGAGGTGATAGCATCAGATTTGTCACAGATAAAATAGCACCTGTATACACACAGAGGAAAGAAATAAGGGGAATTCTCAGACAAAAACAAGCTATTAAGTTTAACAAAAGCATCAAGCATATTTTGAGAAGTCGTTATAGAATAGTTCTTTGAAATTACAACAAAATCAATGGACTTGGGTAGATACTGGGAAGTGAATGGTTTTAGATTGAGAAGTACCATGATGCATTCATTTATGATACTGTGTATGTGGCACTCTTCTAAGTGTTGTAGATGTAACAGTGAACAAAAGAGACAAACATCATCGGCCTTTATGTATAAAAGAAATCCTATCAGAAAGAGAAGAGCCCAACCACATGGAAGGTACTCAAAACAGTCTTTGTCATCATCATACCACCACCCTATTTACACAACATACAAAAAGTCCATCAAAAGCAATATAAATACACCTTCTCATTCCCAAGAAGCAATCACCACCTGGGTAATACCCAAGATGTGCTAATAGCTATATATTAGAATCTGAAAACTCTTAAGATTACAAATAAAGGTTTGACAGTTGCAGACACCATCACAATAAAAGACACATTATGAAGATGTATTCTTAGATGGGAAACATAATCTAAATTTAACACATGCTCCAGATGTGAAAGAAACTATTTTATTTCCTCGAAGAGCAGAATCAAAAGAAGATCAATAATGATAGCTAAAATATACTGAGCACTTACTGTTTGCCTGGTGCTTTCTAGAACTTTACATGCACTAAGACATTTAATGCTTACAAGAACACCACAAAGAAGACAATATCATTATTAGATTTTATGGATACCAGGTCACACAGCTAAGAAAGGGCAGAGCTGTGAGTTGAACATCAGCAGTTTGATTCTCATGGTTATGTCCTTAACCATTCTGCCCAATGTCAGAGGGCTCTGCCAGGAACACATCCATGTTCCTAAGCACTAAAAATACATCTATAATGCTTCATAGTAGAGTGTGGTGCCCTTGTGTTTATGTTTGTGTTATACGTACATGTCGTTATTTAAAGCTGTATATTACTTATGAATATATAAAATTATATAAATATAGATAATACATCCATTTCTAAATATGTTATATATAAAAATGCACAATGCCTTATGTGTTTATGTAATTATGAACACTATTAATCATTATTACCATGTGCCTTCTACTATACTCACCTACACACATATGTACACCCCTTTTTAAGAGAAATTAGAGTATTCAGTGAGCCATGAAATGGTTGTTTTGATGTACTCAACTTGAATACAATCCAAAAGTAAAGGTCACTTTCATCCCTCTGCATATGTGTAGTGCCAGAACATAGAACTGAATGCATCTTTGTGTCAGTATTGGTAGTTCAGAGAACAAACATCAGTTGAGTATGCAGTTAAACAGCTAATGGTACCATATAAAGTGTGTATATCAATCCATACCTTTGTATGCATCTCTGTGAGTGTGTTCTATTATCAACCCAAAATTTTTAAGGGGAGGGTGATGAAGCAGAAATGAAGCAGATTAGTACAGGAATCAGCTAAAAACGTCCATTCCAGTATTCTTATTAATTTGTTTAAAAGATTTCAAACACAAGGAAGACTCACCATGAATAGAATAATTATTTGAAGGAAGAAAATACACCTCAATAAGGAAAGTTATTCAGTCTGAAATATGTTGAACTGAGTTTTAAGAGACCACATCATGGGATGCCCACACAATGGTACTTAACACAGTTCCCCTGTTTTGTGTCTCTTTGCTCCTTTACTATCTCCTTTCATCTTAAATGAATATTTCCTACCATACTCATTCCTTTAATGATTAGCTATATTTCTGAGCTACTTCTTTAGTGGTTGCTCTAGGTCTTACAATATATATCTTATCAAATATACTTCATATTTATACTCAACTTAATTCCAGGAAGATATAGAACCTCTACTCTTCCATAGCACTCTTTCCTTCCTCCTTATTTTGTCATTGTTATTCATATTGTGTCTATATATATTACAAACTCAACAATATTGTTATAATGATTGCTTTTAAAAAACATATGTCTTCTTAAGAAGCAAGGAGAAGAAAGGAGAGCTCAAAAATATTTATAGAGGTTTTTTTTTTCTTTTTAATTAAGCTTATTATTTACCATTTCTATCCCTCTTCATTTCTTCGTGCAGACTCAAGTTACCATCTGGTATCATCTCCTTTCTCCAATATAGCTTCATTCATTTGTGGTTTATTGTCAAATATGTCACAATTCCATACATTATACGCCCAACAATACAATTTTATAGATATTGTTTTATGCAGTTGTGTTTTAAATCAGTTAAGAGAAAAAAGAAAAAGAAATGGGTAATTATGCTGTCTTTTACCATTACCTACATAATTACCTTTATTGGAGCTCTTTGTTTTTTCATGTAGATTCAATTACTGTCTGCTGTCACTTCCTTCCAGCATGAAGAATAAAAGCAGTTAGTAGTCCTCATAAGGCAGGTATATCAGCAGTGAACTCTCTGAATTTACCTGGGAATATCTTTATTTTGCCTTCACTTTTGAAAGACAGCTCTGTTGGATATGAGAATCTTGGCTGACACTTCTGTTTCTTTCAGCACATTTAATGTTGTCTTATTGTCTTTTGCCTCCACCGCTTCTCAAGAGACATCAGCTGTTAATCTCACTACAGTGCCCTCATACACAATGGGTCTTTTTTTTTTTTTCTCTTGCTGCTTCCAAGATCTCTTTGTCTTTGGTGTTCAATGGTTTTATATAATGGGTCTGGATGTAAATCTCTTTGAATTTAACCTACAGAGTTTATTCAACTTCTATGCTGTAGAGAATAATGTTTTTCATCAAATTTGGAGAATTTTCAGTCATTAAGTCTTTGAATAGTTTGTTTCTGTCTCTTTATCTGTCCTTTTCTCCCAGTGCTCCCATCTTATATAGTTAAGACATTTAAAAGTCCCCCACATTTTTCTGACACTGTTCATTTATCTTCATTCTTTTTTTTCTGTATTCAGACTTAGAATTTCTATTGATCTATCTTCAAGTTTGTTAATTCTTCTGCTGACTCAAATCTATTGTTGAGCCCCTCTAGTGAATTTTTTCTTGGGTTACTGCACTTCTCAACTCCAAATTTATATAGCATGTATATAAAATCTCTAAATGGAAATCCGGAAGTTGAAAATTATACGTGTGTGTGTGTGTGTGTGTAATTAGTATCTCTACTAATGATAATTTTAATGATAACACTAATTCATCATAATAATTGATGAATCATTAGTATTTTTCTTTAACTCTTTAAGTGTAGTTTCCTTAATCCTTTTAACATGTTTAACATAATAACTTCCATGGAGGCTGTCTGCTAAGTCCAACATCTGGAGCCCCTGAAAGACAGTTTCCATTGCCAGCATATATTCCTGAATATCTGTCACATTTTCCCATCTCTGTGCATGTCTCACAACTTTTTGATGAAAACTGGACATTTTAGACAATGGATTATAGCAAGGCTAGGTACTGCTCTCTACCCTCCCACTCACCATCACCAGGGCTAGTTCTTGCTGTCCGTTCATTTGTGTCTCTGTTTAATGACTTGGCTGAATTTTGTGATTTATAGTTTCCTGGCAGTGTGACAGCTCTGATTTCCCTGCTCAGGTATTTTTCCCCACTTTTATCTTGTAGCCTGCCTCCTTATTTTTGGCAAGTATTGTCCCTGGGTCAATATAAGCCACTTATTGGTCACATATTATCCTTGAGTTGCTGTAGTCAGTTAATTTTTATATTTTCTCTGTTGATATGTGTGAATTGGAGACTTCTTTCACAGAGTTCAGAGAGTGTAAGATTTTGCCTCATGTTTAGCCAGGGACTAGTACTTAGAAGTTGCCGCTTCTGTCAAATTAGTTATGTGACTGCACTGTTTTGGTTCTCACATTTTTCTCTCTTCCATCTATAATCTCCCTCTTCCTTTCACTCAGTTGATTTGTTTTAAAATTTTCCTTTCAATTCTTGTGCCACTAAAATTTCTTAAGTTATTCTGCAGTGTAAATGAGCTACAGAATATAGCTCATGGGAAATTCTTTGGTCCTTCATTTTCTTCTAAATCAAATTCTTAGACTTTTCTAATCTATACTGCTTCCTTTGTTTTTACTTTATTTCTTATGCTGTTTTAGACTTGCATTGTCATGTCATTGACTTTCCTGTTCATACTCAGGTGGCTCTGTCCAGAATTCCTAATTGTTCAGACATAGTTTCAGGGACTTGATTCCCAGAGTCATCTACAGTTGAATGGCTTCATATTTTTAGTTCTATGTAGTTATTTTCTGTAGCTTGAGAGATGATGAAATATGGGAACAAAATGGAGTGATGAAGAGCTCAGTCAAGACTGTATGTAACCTTCATTTAGCTGCCAAGCCTATGTTCTCATTTCTGAACCTTGTTAAGTGCCTGGGGCAGAAGTCACCCCATCTGGTTAAAGAGTGCTTCCCAAGGCAGTGGAGAGGAATGCATTAGAATTTCTTATCCATTTAGCCCTAGTGACTTACCTTTTATCCTCAGCTCCATTGTCTGAGTCTGTTACAGTTATTTCCCTCCCACTGCTGTTTCTACCACTCTTCACTCAGGTGGGACCAGGTAAGAACATCTATCTATTCCATCTTTTTTTTCTTCCCTCTATAAAAGTATCAGGGATAATTTTCAGTATTTTTATCCATTAGACAATACTATACCTGAGGAGCACAGGCAGGGTTGGCAGACTCATCCTGTTTGGCCATTCCTGTTAGCTTTGTTTTCAAATTATTTATCTTTCTCCTACTTTTTAAGATTAAGAACACTGAGTTATACTTGAAGCTAATGATTACTTAACTGGTACATTCTTTTTTGTTAAATTGAAAGAGGGTCTTTCTGGCAGGCAACTTTTCTCTACCATTCTCCCCCTGATACTCTTATGGCCAACCTTGTAAGCAAAATACCATTAAATAATCACCCTCCTCACGCTCTTCTCTTTTTGTACCTTCAAGACACCTTCCTGCTCATTCATGCAGCTATTGGCCTTACACACTCTTTAAGTGTGTTTTATTCTGACAAAACCTCCCAAATACACAGATTGCTTCCTCTCCACCCAAACTGGGCTGATCTTAAACAGTGTGCAAATTTATACAGGAATGTCTGCCAGGTTCTAATTCTGTATTTTGCAACAGCAGGAACAACATAAATCTCTAGCTCCAAGCAGACCCAACAGTAGCCAACAGTTCTGGGGAATCAACAAAATTGATGTAGGGCAATGCCCTCCCTCTTGTGGACAAGGCTGAAAAGATCTAACTTTTCTTTCTGTTACTCTCTTCCTATCCCCCCAGTTCAGCACAGTGTCTGGCACAGATTAGATATTAATCATTGAATGAATGAGCAAATAATTTGCAACATAATGCTGACATTACATGCAGTCATATTCGTTTCTCTTCCCCAAACAACTAGAGCATTCTACATCTACGACAAAAATTTTGATGGACATTTCTCACTTTAAGAAAAGCAGGTATGTAAATACACATGCATATTTTTTAGTATTAATAAGGAAGGAAGGTAGGAAGGAAGGGTAACGGGATACCGAAACCCTGCTTTATAAGATATATAATTTTTAAGAAAATATTCATTCAAAGTCGTCATGCAGCTTTCTCTTATACAGCAATTTTTCGTACTGAATTAAAAATATAACTTAATTTATAAAAATTAAACAACACAATTAATCAGGAGAAATATAGCCACTACTTGCAAATTATTTGCTCATTCATTCAATGATTAATATCTAATCTGTGCCAGACACTGTGCTGAACTGGGGGGATAGGAAGAGAGTAACAGGCCTGCTGCCTTTAATGAGATTACAGTCAGATGGAAATACAGACACAAACAGGTAAACTGTTATACTAAAGAATGAACTAAGTGCTGCAGGGACTCAGCTCAGGTGTCTTTGTGTTTGTCTAGAGTTGTTAAGGAGAAGGAGTATAACTTGGTTCAAGAATGAGAGTGAACAGTAAAAAAAAGAAGCAGGAAGGCACTCCAGCTAGTAGAAAGGCATAGGTACCAGAGGCAAAGTTGACAAGGGCATGGAATAAAATCATATATCATAGCATCTGGTAAACAGTCAGGAGGGAGTTCAAAGTCTTAAAGTAGAACCGAATTTCTCAATGGTGACAATACACTTTGAACCGGTAACTCTTTGCTGCGGGAGCTGTCTTGTGCATTGTAAGAGGTTTAGCAGTAGCCCCGCCCTCCACCCGCTAGGGGCCAATCGCATTCCCTTTAGTCATGACAACTAAAAATGTCTCCAGACATTGTCAAATGCCTGTTGGCAGATTAAAAAAAAAAAAAAAATCCCACGTGACAACCACTACAGTGGTTCCATGTGGGCTCAAGCATATGGACTGGAGTGGTAAAGTTAAGACTAAAGGGGGGCACCTGGGAGGCTCAGTCGGTTGAGCGTCGACTTCGGCTCAGGTCATGATCTGGCAGTTTGTGAGTTCCAGCCCCACATCAGGCTCTGTGCTGATGGCTCAGAGCCTGGAGGCTACTTCGGATTTTGTGTCTCCCTCTCTCTCTGGTCCTCCCCCACTCATGCTCTGTCTCTCTCTCTCTCTCTCTCAAAAGTAAATAAACATTTAAAAACATAAAAAGAAAAAAGACTAAAGAAAGGGTCCAATATAAAAGACCAAATAATCACAGTTAGGAAGTTTGGATCTTAGTCAATACAGAGGGGTGTTAGACATGAAGTAACATGGTCAGATGTGCTCTGTAGGGTAACTCTGACAGTGCAAGGAAGACAGAATGGTGTGGGGAGAGATCAGATCCAATCTTATCCAATTTTCTTCCAGACACTATTACCATTGCTCTACCTTGCAAAACATGTTATGAAATTTCAAAATATAATATTTATAAAGGGCAGTGGTATGTCTCTGAGAATTGTTCCTTTTCTGAGTCCATTCAAGAAAGCTCTATTGTGCAAAGCTGTATTTACACATATGGGTCAGCCTTGCTACTCAGAATCATTGGTCCATGTGCTGTAACTGTAAAAGCCTGAAGTTAGAAGAATGGGTTGGAATCCTAGATCTGAATGTTATTTAACTGTGAAACATTCTTGGACCTCAGTTTCCCCATCCATATGTGTAATAATAACACTGAATCAGTCAGGATACTACTAGGAAAGAGACAGCCCACTCAAATCATGCCATATTATGAAGGTTTAATAAAGGTAAATATTTACAGAGGTATGAGTAGGGCATAATGAACCTTCCAAGGGGTAATGCAGTATTCAGTGCTATTAAGAGCAGACCTCCATCACTACCTTTGGCCTAATGGAGCAAGGGAAAGTTCAGTTGCCAGAACTCTGAGGAAGAGAGAGAGTTAGCAGGGCCTCACAAGAGCTGTGGTCAAAGGGCCAGCTGGTAGTCATTCCACAGGGAGAGAGACAGAAAATTAAAAATTCAGACTTTACTGTCATCCTTCCTTCTCATCCTCCTTGTGTGCTTC
This sequence comes from Hyaena hyaena, assembly GCF_003009895.1. Classification (NCBI taxonomy): domain Eukaryota; kingdom Metazoa; phylum Chordata; class Mammalia; order Carnivora; family Hyaenidae; genus Hyaena; species Hyaena hyaena. The sequence goes on from NW_024081649.1 coordinate 232,080, forward strand.
CCATTGGGCAAACTCAACCAGAATACAGAAGGCAAAGGAGCTTCTTATAATGCAATCCATAGGATAACCTTCCATGGTTCAAGCTGAGTGGAGAAAGGTGGAGAATAAGTTGCAAAAAAAAAAGGAGTCCATCACAATGGTGAAACCTGAAGCAGAAATGTGAAAATACCCAAATATCTTATATTAAATGGTGCTTAGTGAATGTTATATGTGTGGTGCACATGTGTGTGTTTTAATTTCCCTGATGTCTAGAAATACCCCCTGCTTTCATGTGAGCACACTCCCATATCAGAGGTAGCAGTGATTAGTAGAAAGAACCTAGGTGTCAGGAGATCCATGTTCCACCTCTTCTGGGCATGCAATCTTGGGAAAGCCACACATTTGCTGGCCTCCCCCCTCCCTTATGTAAATCTTGAATAATATTTTTAAGTGATATAAGAAAATATGTTGAAAGGTCTGAAAACTGTAAAATGGAATCTAATTATGAAGTGTTAATTACAGCACTTTGTTAGTATCATCTTCATTATGAGGTCTACTTTGATTAAATAGAAAAATAAAGTAGACATTATTCTTTCTTCTATTCTCAAATTCCATACACAATGAGTCTACCTTCATAGACCTTCTCTACCCATGGCAGAAATTACACTCCAGAACCTCAGCATTAGAACTTCTGTTAATATTTTGATGGCAAGCATGGCTCATAGTAGTCATGGGCAGGCTATGTCCAGTGATGGACCCTGATATTGTGGTCCAACTACGCTATTCATTCTGAAAGACAGACAACACTATTCTGGAGACTTTCATTTGTGCCCAAAGCTTGCTGTCTCTCTCTGTCATATATTCTTGTCAATACTCTAGAGAATACATTTGCCCTCTCACTATTACTGATATCTAGTTCTAGTTACCAAAATTTTTAAAAAGCTTTATGTCTAAACCATCAAACAAGGGTGATTAACTTCAGGTATGGAGCTGGAGTGAATGGATTTGTATAAATGGATTTGCTTTATTCTAGACTATTGTTCCACAACAGCACTGAGTTGATATAGTAACATAATTAATGGCTGACTTCATGCCTGTCCTTGTGTTTCCCATGTTACTTGTTGGTGTTCTGATCCCCAAATGGCTGGGCCGAAACCTCAGAGAACTGTTCTGCACACACTTGTGCTCACTGAAATGTGACTGTTGTTTCAGTATTGTTCAAGGCAAAACCAGAGAAACAATTTCTCTAGGGCAGCAAAGGAGAATACACTTTCTCCATGTTAACTGTTCTGCAATGTACTCACTCAACAAATGTGTTTTATACATATTTTCTTCCAAAAAGAGATTGAGCCATTATTTCAATATGAACCAAAATCAAATTGTCTAGAAATATACATTAAATTTTCTAAAAAAGTCAAACCAATGAAAAATTTCCCTAAGTCCAATGGACTGATTAAAACGCAATCAGTCTATCCTTTATTAGAAACAAAGTAACACAGAAGTTGTGCGACTACACTCTGAATTGAACAAATAATTTAATTAAAAACTTAAAAATTACCTTTATTTCATAACTGAGGAAACTGAGGTTGATATTTAATAGCCTTGATTTTTTTTCCTTATACAGATATTAAAGACCTTCCTGTTTTTCTACTTTGGATTCTGCTTCCAAAATCAGGTTGTAGGGGCACTTGGGTGGCTCAGTCGGTTGAGCATCCAACTTCGGCTCAGGTCATGATCTCACGGTTTGTGGGTTCAAGCCCCGTGTCATGCTCTGTGCTGACAGCTAGCTCAGAGCCTGGAGCCTGTTTTGGATTCTGTGTCTCCCTCTCTCTGACTCTCCCCTGCTCATGCTGTCTCTCTCTCTCTCTCAGAAATAAATAAAACATTTAAAAAAATTTTTTTTAAATCAGGCTGTATAAAATCAGCAATATTCTGAAACGGGTCAATAGATCCATACATATATAATACTTAAAGATCTATTAAGGCACCAATTCAGAATGTTCTTGTTATATATACATGTTATATGTATGTATGAGATACATATACATATATGATATATATGTTATATGTGCATATGTGTGATATATGTATAAATGTTATATAATGTATATTTGTGTGTGGGAGATATATAAGTTATTTCCAATGTCACTCAATCAGAGTAAGCTATGGAACAGGAATACAAAACAAATATGACAGTGCCAGACAGTGAATTCAATGCATGTAAGACATGAATGAAACGATCTCTCTTCTAGTGGATGTGACTATGAGCAAAAAGAGAAGAGTGGGAAATTTCACAACTCTACGTTTTGCATGGTAGAATCTAGAGTTGACCAGGTTAATAAACTACCCCTGGAATTGAATTCTATATATTTTTTTCAACTGATAGACATTATTAAGATGAATGTTAGATCCTATGTAATGTCTCAGGCTGACACATCAGCTCATCAACCCCCTGGCCAACTCACAGCAGAGCATGGTCTTCTTGGGAGATTAGATCATTTATAGTATTCATTTCCATATCATTAGGGCAGATTTGCCATGTCAGTATTTAGCCTTCTTTATTCAACACACTGTTTTTGAGTATCTATTATGTTTCCATGTGCTTTTCTAGACTGGAGATATAGAGATGGACAAAACAAAAGTTCTTATTTTGTGGAGCTTTACTTTTAGCTATAGTCATCTGGGGTAATGGCTGAATACAATTAACCTTGTTAGCCTATGATGCTATAAATGGCAAGCAGCTATTGCAGTACACTAAGGAGAAACAAACAGCAGGAAGATCATCATCATTTGGCTACATATACAGGGGTGGCATATCTCAGATTTTCCTATTCTCAAGACTTCTATCAGTATCATTTTATAAGAACTTTATCTACAAGAGTAAGACATCAGATAATTTCATCAAGCTGTAAGCCATGGTTTGGAGTATCCTACAGAAGGAATGTCTCAATTCTTTTGTCCCAAAAGACGGAGGTGCATGCTACAGCTACCACCACCGAAGGTAACAGGATACAGGGGTAGCTATTAAGCAAAGCCTGATGTTGTATTCAGCTTGCCAAAAAGAAGGAAAAAAATGTTGTAGCTGTCTTGTAGATGACTAGGATGCATCATACACAGACTGCTACTGCAGAAACAATAGAGAACATGGCTAAAATTAAGCTATAAACACTTCTTATTGTCAGGGCTCCATTCCCCTGAAAACAGAAAGTTGTTTTATAAGGCTGGCAAAGTATACTGTAAATTATATTACCAGCCCAAAGCTGATGAGTTTATAAGTCTACAGGGAACAAGTTATCTGGCTCTGTCACCATGCTTAGCTTGCCAAAATTGCATGTGAAGCACACCAGTCTGAGAGATATTGCTAAAACTTAGAAATGAGTGGGCCGAGAATAGTACTGGAGCAGAAGAAGGAAGGTACATGGTACATGACATTAATTTGTCCCTAAAGTTTTCTTCTTAGAGCTTCTTTATGACTCAACGACACTGTTGAGCAGTCCCTGAGTCAACACTTAATTATACTGTAAACCGTTAGACAATGAAGGGTTTGTCTGATGAATGGGTGGACAGTTTCTAAAAACTTCAAGACCCTTCACTTTATTGTACCACCCTCAAAATGTTTCTAGTTTCTTGTTTATTTTTCTAACTAGGAGAGAATATCTCTGTTTGGGGGGGGGGTGTTTTCCCTTTATCTTTTTATTTCCTCTTATAGTTGAGCTAGTATCATTTTCATAAAAACAAATCAAATCATGTCACCTTCAAGTCAAGTGCTTTCAATGGCACCACAGTATGTACTAGCACTGATTTAGCCCTGATATTCCAAGTCTTAGATGATCTGACCTCAGGTCACATCTCAGCCTACTTACCTGACCCCAAAGTGCCCCCTTCACTTTTGCCCTTCACTCTTAGAATATATCCTGCCCCTGGGACTTTCCTCTTGCTGCTATCTTTGTATGGAATCTTCTACACTCCCTGTCCCTGGCATGCTTAATAACAGTAAGCAAGGCTCTTCAACTTCACCTTCAAAACTTTGTGAATGTGAAAGTTCTTTCTTTTTCTGTGTCTACTCTCTTCGCTCAAGCCTCCACCCTCTGTTCCAGCTAGACTTCTAACAATCCGATACTTGCGTTTGTTGCTCTCCAGAGTCTATCCTCCACACAGCAGCCAGAGAGATCTCTTCCTTCCCCTGCTGTATGCTCCCATGCCTCCTTAATGCATTGAGAATACATTTATACTTCCTTGCCTGACTCTAAGTCTTATATAATTTATTTCTTCTCCATAGGGTAATCATATGTCTAGGTTTGGTCCAAACAGTCCATTTAGCTTCTGTTGTCCTGATGTAATTACAAATAGCACCACATTTTACTCAAAAGTATGCAGTTTGGACCTAAAGCCAATCTAGTCACACTATAGTTCATCTACTATTCTCCCTTTGGCCATCACTGCCCAGCATACTGGCCTCCCTTTATTTCCTTAAATACAAACACACCCATTTGTTCTTACCTTGGGGGATTCAGCCAGTCTATTTTGTAGTGCAGAACTACCTGCTCCCTGATATTTTTGCATGGTTGGCTCCATCTCATCCAGGCCCAGGCCTAAATAGCTTAACTATCATCTTCTCAGAAAGGTACTCCCCAATCAACTTATCTAACTGCCCTTCTCCCCAAGCCTATTCTATCATATTAGCTCATTTATTGTTCATCACAGCACTTACAATATCTGCTTTTTTAAATTCATATGTTCATCTCATTCCTCTTTCAAGAATGTAAGTCCATGAAAACAGGTACCTTTTCCTTTTTGTTTACTACTATGTAGCTCTTTTCTAGAAGAATTCCTGGCAAATAGTAGGTGCTTGAAGAAAAAAAAAAAAAAAAGATGTGGTTGAACAAAATACCTTGAGTATTATCTTCTCTATGAAACCTATCCTGGCTACCCACACACCCTTCCAAGTCAAAATGACCACTCCTTCTCTGTCACTCCATTCTATCTGCCATGTACATACATCACAGACAGTACCTACAAGATAGCTTTTGTGTGCATTTCATTTTAGTTTATGTTTGGTTCTTTCTGGACATTGCAAGAAAGTCTAAGGCAAATATACTTCCTCTTCATTTTTTGTTTGGTTTGGTTTGTTGTTTGAAACATTTTATTTCAAACTTACCTAGCTTCAGACGTATCTGCTTGCAAAAATTAAACCAAGCATTCTCTTACACTTCTCACCCAATTTCCCCTAATGCTAACATGTTACATAACCACAGTATGACTGTGAATAGCAGAAATTAACATTGGTAATCATTTTAAATAAACTTTAGATATTAGTCAAACTTTATGACTTTTTCCACTAATGTCCTTCTTCTCTATTTCAGAATCCCATTAATTTCTATTTTTCCTTAGTCATCTCCAGTCTTCAACAGTCTCTCCATCTTTCCTAGTCTTTCAAGTCCTTTTGAAGTGTACTGGTCGGATATTTTGCCAAATATCCCCAATCTGGCTTTGTTCAATGTTTTCTCATGATTGGAGTGAGGTTACGCCTTTTGAGAAAGAATCTCCTTTGAATCCCTTGTATCCTTCCCAGTGCATGGTATCAAGTTCATGATATTGACAAGCCTTGTTACCGGTGATGTTTTCTTGATTACTTGGTTAAGCTGATATCTCCCAGGTCTTTTCACTGTTAAATAACTATCTTTTCCTTCGTACTTGATAGGTATCTTGGGGAAAATAGTTTGAGCTTAAGCAAACCATGTTTCTCCCTAAACTTTTCACCCACTAATTTTAGTATCCATCAGTAAGCTTTATTTGCAACAGTTATTAGTGGTGTTTGCCTAGAGGTGATTCTGTCTTACCCTCTTTCCTTCTACACTTATTAATTGGAATTCTACCATGTTCTTACTTATCTTTGATTCTTCCTGCCAGTGTTATCTTACTTCTGACTTACATGGTGCCTCTGTAAGTACAGATTATTGCAGAGCAATAAGTTCTCAGGCTGACACTTCCTAGGTTTATAACTGGACAAGCAACTTAATCTCTCTGAGCCTCAGCGTTCTCATTAGTAAAAAAGATAATATTAATACATGACTCATTAGGTTGTTGAAACGCTGTTCAATCCATTTCTCATCAATTCATTCATTCATTCAGGCACTAGAGATACAACAAACAAATGAAGCCATCTTGACTTCTTTAAGTCTTGAGTATTCTAGGTCTGGGCATCTATTAGCTTGGCAAGACTCCAAAATTATTTTCTACAGTTATGATTAATAATTGTACAATTTCCTAGCTAATTCTGGATTCCTAAGGATTTCAGTGAGCACACAGATCTGATTCTTCACCAACCTGAAACATTTTTTTTCAGTTTCCACTGACATGAAAATAATCAAAAGTGTGCTCCCCCAACACACACACACAGGTGTGCAATTTTAGTAATTAATTTTTCCCAAACATATCAAAATCCTGGGAGGGAAGCCCAATTAAAACACAAGTAAAATCTTTGATGAAAGGTAAATGTTAAAAGTTCTTAAAGGAGGTTCTCTCCTCTCCCTAAACTACTCTCTTCAGGTCTCAGTCTATGGAGGAGCTGGATCACTGTCACGTGGGCCAAAGGAAATATTTGAAGATGGAGAAAACTGTAGCTGGTAAATGTTATTGCTAGCGCTGGGAGGGGAGGCCTGCAAGGCTAATACCACTGTGCTGAAGCTTGGAAGGCCCCTGGGGGAGCCCAGACGACGGGTGAGCTGATCACGCAAGCCCAGTCCAAATGTCACCCTAACATTTGCAGAGCTGTGTGTAAGTGCTTAGGAGAGGTTTCCAATGAGAAGGTCAAGGATGGAAAAGCTGTTTGGGGAGCTGAAGGATGTATTTGGGAAGGTGCAGCCATTTTGTGGAGTATTCTCTTCCCTCACATAAGCAGGTTTCATTTTGTTTTGCTTTATATTACCTTGTGTGGTTTTCAGGCTGGCAGTTTTCATATAGACAGACAATCCTTCAGAAAGGCTAAAGCCTATATCTGGTTTAATTTTAGGGGGAAAGAGAAGACTGTATATTCTTCTGATCTCCATATCAAACAGCTTTTATTTTGTTTTGTTTTCATTTTTATGCTTTAAGTCCTTAGTTGGTTTTGCATGTCTACAGTTGAACTTTGATATTTCAGAATTTATCTTCACAATTTCAACATTTCCCCAGAGTCTGAATAGTTATGCTATGTGGTCATATACAATTTTAATCAGTTCCACTGACAGCAGGAAGTGCAAGAACTCAGGGAGTAAACTTGGCTGTGCACTTGGCATCCATATCACAGAGAGGCTAGGCAGTTCTTTACTCAACTTTGAAATGTTACATTCAACAAGTAGAAACAAGTAAATAATGTGTATCTGTATACCTAAATCTGGCTTGGATTAATTTCTTAACATTCTGATGAGTTTATTTCATATTTTCTTAACATTCTGATCAATTTGTTTCATATTCTTTTTTGAAAAAATTGAATATTACAGGCTCAGGTAAACCCCCTCTGCCAGAATCATGCTCCTCTCTCTTCTCAGTAGTAACCGTTTACTGGGACACTCATCATGTTTATATCCTTTATACAGTAAATGAGGATCTTGACAATAAAGTATTTTGGATTATTTCACATGTTGATAAACTTTACATAAATGGCATCATTCTGCACATGTTATTCCATAATTTGCTTTTTTCATTCAATATTATTTAAATAAATAAATAAATTTAAATAAATAAATAAATAAATAAATGATTTTTCATTTGAGGTTCACCAACATTGTTACAAGTTTTGCTCCACTACTAGTTGGGATTCTACTGTACACAAACACCACAAACCAAACCACTCATCTTCTGCTTTTTTAAAATGTTTTTTTTTCTTTGTTTTTTTTTTTTTTTTACATTGCAAGCATTGTTTCAATGTGCATTCTACTTACTGAGTGTCAACTTGAAAGATTCTCTAAAGCATTTACATAGACATGCAATTACTAGGCCAAATGTCATGCTCAATTTCAATGCTAAACTGTATTCCAAAGCGGATGCCCTAATTACACTCCCACTATTTAGGATATAAGGGCTCTCCTTGTTCCTCCTCTTTGCCAACATTTAATATCATCAGAATTACTAGTTTTTGCTAATCGGGGGGGATGAAGTTAATAGCACAGTATCTTTTACATTTGCATTGTAAAGATTACTAGCATGGCTGGGCATTCTTTTACATGTTCACTATCCATTTTGATTTTGACATCAATTATCTACTTATTCATATCCCTTGTTCATTTTCCTGTTGGGTTATTTGTCTTTGTGGTTGTTGTTATTGACTTGTAGGAATTCCTCATACAACTTATGATACCAATTTTTTATATAGTACATTCATTGTCAATAGCTTCTCTCAATCTGTGGCTTATCTATTATTAACCATGTTTTTCTTTAAACATAATATGTATGGGGCGCCTGGGTGGCTCAGTCAGTTGGGCGGCCGACTTTAGCTCAGGTCATGATGTCACGGTTCGTGGATTCAAGTCCCGCGTTGGACTCTGTGCTGACAGCTAGCTCGGAGCCTGGAGCCTGTTTCAGATTCTGTGTCTCCCTCACTCTCTGACCCTCTTCTTCTCATGCTGTCTCTCTCTCAGAAATAAATAAAATGTTAAAAAATGTTTTAATAAAATAAACATAAAATGTAAATTTAACTGCAATTAAATTTATCAATATTTTCTTTATGATCTGTTCTTTCAGCTTTTTAAAAATTTATTTATTTATTTATTTATTTATTTATTTATTTTTGAGAGAGCAAGCATAATTGAGGTAGGGGCAGAGAGAGAAGGAGAGAGAATTCTAAGCAGGCTCCATACTATTGGCAAAGAGACTGATGTGGGGCTTGAACTCACAAATTGTGAGATCATGACCTGAGCCGAGATCAAGAGTCAGACTCTCAACCCACTGAGCCACCCAGGTACCTCCCTTCTAGGCTTTTTAAAAGAAATCTTCACCCACAGACCATGGAACTATTCACCTTTATTTCATTCTGAAATTTTTAAAGTTTTGCATTTTACATTTACATTTTTAAATACTCTTAATTTATTTTCATGTTTGGTGTAAAATTAAGTTTAATTTTCTTTTCCATAAGGTTAGCCAATTAGGAGCGCCTGGGTGGCTCAGTCAGTTAAGCATCTGACTTTGGCTCAGGTCACAATCTCATAGTTTGTTAGGTTTGAGCTCAGCATCGGACTCCACACTGACAGCGTGGAGCATGCTTGGAATTCTCTATCTCTCCCTCCCTCTCTGGCCCTCCCCAACTCATGCTTTCTCTCTCTCTCTCTCTCAAAATAAATAAATAAACTTAAAAAAAAAAAAAGGATAAACAATTACCCAGCACCATTTGCTAACTGGTTTGTTCATTAACCACCAATTTGTAGTATCAACCTGACCATGCATCAGTTTTGGACACTGCTAGAGACAGCTCCTGAGTTCCATTCCATCCCACAGGGCTGTGTGCCTGTTTCACGTCATTCTAATTACTTTGGGTATAAAATATGTATTAATACCCAGTAGGGTAAGTCTTGCTATCATTCTCTCCTCGTCCCTTCAGATCTGGCTATTTTGGACCCCTGAACTTACATGTGAATTTATAGGGTCAGCTATGTTGGGTTCAATGAAATATTCTGCTGGAATCTGAATGGAGTTGTACTGGATTTACAAATAATGTTGGGAGAATTGGCATCTTTATTGAGTCTAATACTCATGCATGAACATGACAGACACTGGTGATTTGTTCAAGACTTCACAGTCTTCAATAACATTTTTGTCAGGGCACCTGGCTGGCTCATTGAGCATCTGACTTCAGCTCTGGACATTATCTCATGGTCTGTGAGTTCAAGCCTCACATCGGGCTTGTTGTCAGCTCAAAGCCTACTTTGGATTTTCTGTCCCCTCTCTCTCTGCCCCTTCCCTGCTTGCACTCTCTCTCTCAAATATAAATAAATCTTCAAAAATAATAATAATATTGTCATTATTTTTCATAAAAGTCTTGAATCCTTTTAGGTTTACTCTCAGCTACCTTATATTTTTGTTACTATTATATGTATATAATGTTATATATGTATATAATATGTATATATTATATGTATATAATGTTACTATTATATGTGGAATTCTTTCTGTTCTACATTTTAACTGTGCAATGATATAAAACCGAGCTTGTATTTCTATCCATGTTGGATCAGTTTCTGAATCACACAAAAGTCTTCACAACAGGTAGTCTCAGCACTACAAAGGTCCCATATGTAGACTTCTGTTCTGTGGGTTTCCATATTTACTATAAATATGGTATGGTTGACACATTGTGAGTATGAAATAATTACATGCAGAAAGAATAAGGGAATTAAAGCTGGAATAAAAAATAAAAAAATAATAAAAGAGAGAAAGAAAAAGACAGGAAGGAAGAATTTTTTCATGACAAAATTTCAGAAAGTACTGATACTTCCAGGTAAAGTAGTTTGTTAAAAGGAAACAAGTGAACAAACAAAACAGTGAAGGAATTTACTCCTGTAAAACTCATTTTACTTCAGACTTGCAATAAGAAGAAAATAAGAGAGCTGCAAATTTTGTCTGATCCTTAACAAATAGAAAATATTTATTCATTTGACCAATGACTGAGTCTTGATCAAAATTAACTTCACTAAGAAAGCAGTGCTTGTCTGAGATCCTTTTTTTTTTAAGTTTATTTATTTCTTTTGAGAGAGACAGAGACAGAGAGAAAGCATGCACAAGCAGCGGAGGGGCAGAGAGAGCGGGGACAGAGGATCCGAAGCAGGTTTGAGGTTGACAGCATAGAGTACGATGTGAGGCTTGAACCCACAAACCATTAGATGATGACCTGAGCTGAAGTAAGACATTTAACTGCCTGTCACCCAGGTACCCTGAGGTCCTTTTATATATATATATATATATATATATATAAGTTTATTTATTTGGGGCACTTAGGCAGCTTAGTCGGTTGAGTGTCCAACTCTTGATTTCTGCTCAGGTCATGATCTCAGTGACATGGGATCAAGCCCCACATCAGACTCTGTGCTGAGTGTAGAGCCTGCTTAAGATTCTTTCTCTTTCTCTCTCTCAAATAAAAACAAAATATTTTTAATAATAATTTTCTTTTTGAGAGACAGAGAGAGTGAGCAGGGGAGGGTCAGACAGAGATGGAGAGAATCCCCCCAAGCAGGCTTTCAGCTGACAGAATGGAGCCCAATATGGGGCTCAATCTCACAACCTGAACTGAAATCAAGAGTGGGGTGCCTAACAGACTGAGCCACCTAAGCGCCCCTGAGGTCCTTTTGTAACTTTGAACTAAAGAAAGTTCTACTGTTCTTACCCCATGGACTGCCACGTGTGGAATTCCTTTACCCTTAATAAAAACAATCTCAGTGTGTTAGACTTTTCTATTATTGAAGATGTAGCAAGGATAAACCATTCTCAAAAAGTGTTGACATGTAGCATATAAAGTAGACCAACTCTCTATCTTCTATTGACTCTTACATAAATTCTTCAATTATCCAGGCAAAGGATACAATACCCTAAGGTATCAAACTTCGATTTAATGTGACCATGCTGAACTCCGTTTTAATCTCTTCATATGTTCTTTAAGAATCCTTTCAAGCTAAAGCTCCTTTCTTTTCCTGCAAAGGCACCACCTGATTTTATGATAAATGATCAGTAAAACACCAGCCAGGAGGAGAGATTGTCGTTATTTGACCAGTTGGGGCTGTTAAGACAAACAAAGTAGTTACTACAGGCTATAATTGTGAGTCAGTATCACTTACTATTTAAGAAGAGAGATTCTAGCCCCAGAAGTCAGAGTCTGAATCTCAATACTACCTCTTACCAGCAGTGTGACATTCAAAAATTTGCTTAATCCTCTAAGACTCAGTTCTCTCTTTGGTAAAATAGAGGTAAATAATGCCTACTTTATATAGCTTTTATGAAGATTCAATGTGATAATGTCTGCTAAATGCTTGGCATGGTATGTGGCACAAAGCTGATTAATAAATATCAGTTGTTATTGTTATAATGAGGATCAAATTCTCAGCCAGATAAAATATACAGAGAAATCAAGATGGACCCACTACATGGAAGTATAGACTGATAAATCACTAAGCATAAAGCTATTATCAGGTGTATTTGGAGCCCCAAGGAAATGGCAACCATTGAAAAATGCTTTTAAAAGTCAAATCTTCACTCTGTTCTGCAATGTCCACCAATAATTTATTCTTATGTCAAAATAAAAGTATGGCCCATGAATAAGTGGAATAAAGTACAATAAATCTCTATGGGGATCATGTGTGGAGAGATGGGGAGGGACCAAACATACATAGCCATCAGTGATTTGGGGTTTTATTCTAAGTGCAACAAGAAACCACATAAGCATTCTTAGCAGTGAAAGGACAGGATTTGGTTTATAAATGTATGTGGATGACTTCTTATGTGTCCTCAGTTTTCTCATTTGAAAAAAGAAAGCCGCAAACTAGAGCAGTGGTTCTCAAAGCATAGCTCCTAGATCAGCAACATGAGCATCACCTAGGAACATGTTAGAATGTATGTTCCCAGGCCTCACCACAGACCTAGTGAATCAGAAGCTTGAAAGGTGGGGCCAGCAAGCTGTGCTTTACTAAGCCCCCCAGATGGACTCTGATGCACATGGAAGTTTGAGAACCCCTGGATTCAGCAAACTCAGATATTCCTTTCAGCTCCAAAGTTCAATGTTTCTAATCAAGTCCTTCATAATGCAGGTCACAAATCCTCACAAATGAGACTAACCACCTAGCATTTTTATCAGCAACACTTTGTTTCAGAGAGGAATTATTCAAAGAAAGATAAATAACTATCTAATGCACAGATCTCACGTCAGTACACACTTTATATCCTGAGCCAAATATATAATAAGATGAAAAGGAATTAAATATAATACCACAATGACCTATAAATTTCTACTCACAATTATTGACAGAATGAATTTCTCTAAATCCCATATCCCCTATTTGATTATCTGCCTGGGTTTATACAAAATTATGAGACTATTAGAAGGATTATATCTATCTCATGTTATATAAGGATCTATGCAAAGAAGGTATTTAATCAGAGACCAGATAGAATGGTAAAAGGGCAAGCCCTTTGAGATGGCACAACTCAATGTTGGAACTCTGGTTACACTACTGATCTAAGAGTCAGAGTTAAAATGTGGGGTGGGTCTAGTAAATAACTCATAAACTCTAAATACAGCCAGCATTGTATTTACTTATGATTGAAGATCTACTTATGAAAAATGGCTATGTGGCTATGTTCCATAAAATGATTTCTAGCCTGTATTTTACCAAAGTCGGCTACCTTTGGTGTGGATACATGCCTATTAGAATGGACTCTGGCATCATATATAATGTTGGCTTTTGGTAAGTCCCCAAAGGTTAACACAATCCATAACTGGCCAAATAAAATCATTTTTAAATAAAGAAATCAAACATGGGCTTTAACAAATTCAAGAATACCAAAACAAAGGGCATGTCTTTAAATTAAAAAGAGAATATTTTATGATTACTAACAGTTGTCTATTCTGTGCATCAGAGATATTTATTGACCTGGTAAAACATTATGAGCTATTCTATCACACAATGACATGTCATTCTTCTGAACCTCAATACTGATTTGGAAATTATTTCTGTACTACCATGGATTGGACACTTGTATACATGCTGAAGTCTTGTATTAATCTAAATTTCATACATGTTTATACATTGCACCCTTCATGAGGCTGTAAGAAGCTTCTGAGCAAATGCCATTGCTTTCACTTCTGTTTCTTAATAGAACTGAGCATAGTAATTTATACACATTAGGTGTGAAATGAAAAAAATTGCTTATGAATCATCTTATACAGGAGGTATACAGGCTGAAAATAAATACACTCAGGAAACATACAGATGAATCTATTGATAATATTAAATTGATAAGGTGTAGTGGTTAAGAGTATGATGGTGGAATTAGATAGTTGGATTCTAAGCTAAGTTACTCATTCACCATGAGTTATTTAGCTTCTATTTTTGACTCAGGTTCTTCAACTATAATAAAATGGGGATAACAGTATTCACCTCAAAGACTTAAAATATTGACTAGATAATGTACATGATGGTTAATGGAGATCAATATGTGATAGCTATTAATATCAATGATAATAACAGACATTCATAGCACAGATCTTCTATGATATATTTTGATATATGAGCCATATATCATATAAGGAACTATGATAACATGATAACTCAAACTATAAAATTATTCCCTTTGTTTAGATACAGATGTGGGCTGAATGAATTGTTGGTCTCAGGTTGGATACTAGATTTTTATGATTTATTAATAAGATTTATTAGCAACACAATGGAATATTACATAGCCACTTAAAAATCATTCTAAAGAACATTTATTAGCATGGGAAAAGCTTATGCTAAAATTTAAGTGGCAAAAAGATTACCATGCTATAGAAGATACAGTGCTGTAATAAGACTCAGTTTTGTTAGAAATTATTACATTTTATTTTAAAATCTACATATCTGTATATGAAGAAAATATACTAAATCATAATAGCTATTAACTGTGAGCAGTGAAATCATGGATTTTATTTTTCTTCTTTATATTTTTCGGTATGTGCCAAATTTCCTGCAATAAATATCCATTAATTTGATGATACAAAAAAATCTGCATTTTAAAATAACAAAAATGTCAAAGACTTAGAACAATATAGGAAACTGTTTATAACAGATATTAGGTTAAAAATCAGAAATATCAAAAAAATTAAATGCATTCTCTAGTATGTATGAAAAAATGATCACTGTGCTAAAATACACATTGCAGTTACTTCTGGTTGATAAATTTTGAGTAATAGTTATCTTTTTCAATTATTTCCCAGTTTTTCCCAAAATGGGCATATACTGATTTTATTAATTATATACACATAAATATATATGTATATACACATATATTAACACATACATATATATGTGTACATATTTATACATGTATTTACTACACATGATAGATATTTGCAGATATCCCTCCTCTCCTCCAAGGGACCTCAGGTCCTGATGTTTTTTATCACAAACTCTCTCTAAAACCCTGGGATTTAGGTTTCTGTCCTGGTATTTAACCATTGCAATGTTGTGGGACATTGAGTCTTCTGAATATAGTACCAAACACAGCTAATTCCATATTTCTGGGAAACATCACATAAACATAGCATATGCAAATAAGAAATTAAGAAAGAAAAGTACATGGATTATTAAAATTAATTGAAGAAAACCAACCTAAAATAAATAATCGTGTTTTAGTTTCTCAGGCTGGTTAAGGTGTCAAAATTGAGGAAGAGTGTCAAGCAGTAATTACAGCCTAGCGACAGCATGTAAGCTGGAAGACTATATAGTACACCACTTAATTTGTAGTTCCTGACTGAAGCTTCTACACCTAAAATAAAAATTAAAAGAATAAAATAAAGCCCAGTAAGGTTTATAATCCACAGAGGAAAGAGGTATTGGATATTGTGTTGGTTCATTATCTTGCTATCAGAGATTTGCTCATACCCAAATGTACTTTTGTAAAATGATAATTATCAGGTTCTGGCTAATAGGCTCCTTCCTGCAGCAGGGGAGTGCCTGGCCAACACTCCATGCTCTCTTCCCCATGCTCCTGGGGAGGAAGGGCAACACTCAATACCTTGACTCACTGCAACACTCAATAGCCTTGACTCACAGAATCTCCCTCCAACAGTCCCAGGAGCTGGGGGAATGCTTTCGGTTGGAAGATTTTGCTATTGGACGGCAATGAATATCAAGGAGAAAAGCACCCGTTTAGAGGTAGAGGACCTGAGTTTGTTGGAACAGCTCTGCCCCTCACTGTGGGATCTTGGGCAACTTCACTCCTCAAGTTCAAACAAACCCACCTGAATGAGGTCATAATTATACAATATTTCACATGATTCCTCAGCTCAGTGTTTATTATTGGCCAGTCGGACCTCTGTATTTATAAGAAACATGAAGAAAACATGACAAAAACAAGGTACAAAAAGAAAAAAGGAGTTTGTCAAACTGAAGGACGTTGCTAATGTTTACAGGGAAAAGAATTTCCTTGAATGTTTACAGGATGCTTTTTTTTTCAGATTTCTTCTTTAAAATAGCATTTTTTAATTTTAAATTCAAGTTAGTTAACATACAGTGTAGTCTGAGCTTCAGGAGTAGAACCCAGTGATTTTTCTTTTATATATGACACCCAGGGGTCATCCCAAAAAGTGCTCTCCTTAATGCCTATCATCCATTTAACACATTCCCCAACTTACCTCCCCTCCAACAACCCTGTTTGTTTTCTGTATTTAAGAGTCTCTTATGGCTTTCCTCTCTCTTTTTGAGCAAAAAGTTAAAGGGCTACAAGATATTGGATGTCACTTTGATTCTCCTGCTTTCTAATAAATCCTAAAAAGTTACAATTCAACATATATGCACTGATCAACAGCATCAGCAACTCCTGGGAGCCGGTTAGAAATGGAGATTCCCAGGCCCATCCCAGACCTACTCCATCAGAATATGCATCTCCACAAGATCTCCATATGGTCTGTGTGCAGGTTAAAGTTTGAGAAGTACTTACCCAGATCTGCTTTTTTTTTTAATTTTTCAAGATTCACCTGGATTAGTTCCCTACTCCTGCTTTTCAAAGATATTACTCTAGCTTAGACCTTATAATAAGATGGATTCTTTTTGTCAAAAAGTCATAATTGAGTTATTTACTGACTCATTCTTTCACTCATCTAGCCAGGAAATATGCACCAGGACCTTAAGCATAAGGTCAGGTTTGAGTGCTCTGAAGAAAACATTCTGCTTTGAAGAAAGATGGACAGCAAGGATACATAAGGGAGAAAATCATGAATGGTTCACGGGGAATAATGCAGCAATTCCACTTTGTTGGAATATCCATGTTGACTAATGAAAGGAAAATTGCTGCTCGACAGCCAGAATGAACTTCCACAGTGACCACTATTCACTAACAGCACTTTCCCCAAACTTTGATCAGTGATGTAGCAAAGTCATACATGCACTACAGCCATGTACTGCCTCAATTCTTATTCATGTCATCTTTTTTTCTTTAATTCCTTCACTTCTTCTTACTTACATATATTTTCATTTTAGATTTTTTTTAATGTTTATTTATTGGGCCGGGGAAAGAGAGAGAGAGAGAGAGAGAGAGAGAGAGTGTGAGTCAGTCCCAAGCAGGCTCTGCACTGTCACCACAGAGGCTCGATGCAGGGCTCAAACTCATGAACCATGAGATCATGACCTACAGCCAAAATCAAGAATTGAGTTGAATGCCTAACTGACTGAGCCACCCAGGCACCCCAACATGTTTTCACTTTTAAATAAATTTACACTAGTAGCAGAGAAAGAAAACTAGTATCATTTGCCTATGGAAGTCAGCTATAAAAATACATAAAATGGAAATAAAATAATAATCAAGTCTCAGAACATTTCCCGCCAAAGACTGAGCCTGAGGCTGATATCTCTTTGCAAGTAAAGGAAATTAAGAAGAGGTAGGGGGTATTAAAGACAAACAAACTTGACTTTTTCCCTGATACAATCAAAAAAAACATACATTTTCTATTCCAGTCAAGCCACTGTGTGTACATTTGTTTTCCCTATCGACAGGCTGTTTCCACTCCCTAGAATCCACTGTGAGGTCATTGTCTCTTTCTCTAAAGCATGCCTAGTGCCTTCAAATTCTGCTAACTCTCCTCTCCTCAGTTCTGAGCATTGTAGCCCTCTCCATCTCTTCTTCCTCTATATTCTGAATAGGGCACGAGAAGTATGCAACTCAGCAGTTAATGCTTATTCATCATTTCATGCACACCTGTCCTACCTCTAAAAACTAGGCTCTGCATCTCTCATAAGACAGTGATGGGCCCCTATTAAAGGGCAGATAAATTTATGTGGATGATGGCTACATTGTACCCCCTGGGGAACCACCCAGAATCCAACTGAGGTGTCAGGAAGTACTGAGTAGCTTAGACATCAATCCCTCAAATTGCAGTACTAAATCTTCCTCCCAAACGTCCCAGCAGCTGTCAAGAGGCAGTTTTCTCTCCAGATACCACAATCAAGCCCATTAGAGCTGGGGTTGCCCAGTCTAGCTCCACGGTGCTACCTATGAAGGTGTTCAGCACAGTTCACAACCATGGCCTTACTTAAGTGGTACAAAGCGTTTACGAAGCCCAGGAGACTAGAATAAGGCAAGCATTAACACTAGCCCAGAACCACAGGAGGGTTCTGTTAAAGGGCCCTCCACCAAACTGCACTGTTCTGATTGCTACTTCCCTCCTGTATGCATTACCTCTAATGACTAGAGAGAAAGGTATGATGCCTTTTATGAGACTGAAGTGCCATTTGACAGGATTCAGGGCAGCTCCCTTTAGTACCTCCTAAATTTTGCACTTTTCTTAACAGATCTTTCCCTCTATCTCTCCTGCTGGTTCCCCCCTTTGTCCCTTCTCTCTAAATCTGCTTGGCAATTTCTTTATTTTTTTTTAATATAGGAGAAATTACACTAAACTTGGAGTAAGAAAGCCTCAATTCTAGGTAGACTTTCCCTGGCCACTAATTTCCTATTTGATTTGGACATTTATTCTTTTTTTAAAAAATGATCAACCGTGAAGTGGGGTACACTGTAAAGGGCAGTCACTTCAAGTCTCTGAAAGTTCTCCCAAACATTTTTTTTTAATTCTCAAATGCTCTTACCTATTTAGTCATTTGGATGCTATTTCCTGAGTCAGCAAATCTGCTAATAAAAAAAAAAAAAAAAAAAAAAAAAAACAGGAAGGGAGAAGCAAGAGCCATTTTGCATATATTTGCTCCAGGTTACATTTTCATCCAGTGACCAAGTGCATGGATATTATTAAGTTATCTTCCAAGTAAGTAAAATAGGCTCATACATATTTACTTAAAAATCTTAAGTTAATAGAGTTTTAAAAAGCTCTATTCCACAGAAAGACAAAGGAGGTACAATTGATAGTCTTCAGGATTAAAATAAGACTATAGATGAACAAGATTGGCTTGGGGGCTTTTTGGCAATTAATTTCCATTTCCCTGGAGTAAATGATGAGAGAGACAAATATTGGCATGCTAGTATCCAAACCCTGTTCCCAAAATATTTAATTATTAATTACATGCTTACTATGTACCTAACATTGTGTCAGATGTTTAAGGGTAGAAAAGATATTCAGAAACAGTTTCTTCCCATAGGACCTATTCACATATATTTGTACCTATACCCAAATACATAAAATAGATGCATATATCTTTTCTCCATTTCTGCCAGTAAAATAATCTTTTCTCGTTCCTTATTCCGTAGCAATCTTTTATGCAACTAGAAGAACAAGGTATTCCTAAAATTGCATTTACTATATAATGCTTCTACTGATAATCCATGACTAAGGGCCTCTATTAAAACAAATGAGCCTTAGATCAATAGTATGTCTCTACATCTTACAGGAACTTTCTCTTAAACATGAATTTTGTTTTTCTCTAACTTAAAATGAGCCCAAGGACAGGCGCAGGGTTTCTTTTATGTTTTATAAAGCTTGGGAAATAATGAGAATAGTTAGCATTCCTAGTAATTCACTCATATAATCATGAAGGCATGATAAGGAAACTCTTAGCATGTGGAGAGGCATACAAAGAAAAGCAAATACTTCTAGGGAAATAAATTTCTTTGCAGATATATTTCTCCTTCCCAAGGAATTCAAATTCATATAGTGTTATAGCTGCTTTGTTAACAATTTATCTACGTTCACAGCCTATACTTCTCTTTCTTTGTAAACATAATTGTGTTCTATTGCATTGCCATTCAGCTGGTTTAAATGCTTTTCTCTGACTTTTCCTGTTGGGCAACAGGGTAAAGGGCACATTTTATAGGCCGGAATTCCTGTTAGTTCCACATGACTCGTCACTGTCCTTACAAAAAGTCCAGTGTGGTAAAGACCTCAGGCTCAGAGCAGAGATCACTTTCTACAATGCCGGGTAAGCCTATGTTCCTAGGGTCAGAATGGCACATGGGTTTTATGACACTTTCCAGCCCTGACCAAACGGTAGGCTTCTGTCTTCTGCACTGTCCTTCAAACACCTGTGAGACTAAGTCTGGACCCACACTAAGCAAAAGCCCTGCCTCAGTTATCTTTGTCTACAGGAGTAAGGGATGTGAAAATAGCTCACACTTCCCTGAGTATCTACCACTGCCCACTTATCTGCAAAGATGAAACCACTCTCACTGAAGCAGTCTGTACCAACACAGACAGGAAGGCACACCGTGTCTTGCTGAACTCTGCGGGTACAGTAGGCAGATCCCACAGTGACCCCCAATGATGCTCCTCACCTCCAGCTGTTCACACTTTGTGTAATTCCCTACCCTTAAGTATGGGTGCGACCTGGGACTTGCTTCTAACTAAGAAAAGAAAGCTGAGGTCATGAGATGTTACTCCTGTGATTATATTAATGAATATAAATATATAAAAATACTTCTTTAATTTCTTTAACATTGGCTTCAAAAGAGCAAGTGGCTGTATTGTAAAGTGCCTGTGGAAAGGGTCACATGTTAGGAAACTGTGGGAAGCTTCTAGAAGCTGGAGGCTTTATTTCTACAACTGCAAGATATTGAATCCTGACAACCACCATGTGAGTCTGGAAGAAGATCTTGAGCCTCAGATGAGCACACAGCCCTGGCTGATACCTTCACTGCTGCCTTGTGAGGCCTTACAACCCAGAGAACCCAACTCATCTGTGTCTGGACTTAAGACTTACAGAAACCACCAGGCAATATATGTAGGTGCAACCTGAGTGCTGAGGATCTTGATATGCAGCCAGATTTTTTTGTAGTTAACCATCCTGACAGCTCTCTGAAAATCACAAACCATACTTTAAAGATGAGGAGTGTTGCGAAGAGAAGGTTCACTACCCCAGTGACAAGCTGGGTTTCACACTCAGGTGGGGCTGACCGAAAAACCCAGGTTCGTTCCAAAACACTACACGCTGCTGGCCTGAACGCACCAAGGGGTGCTGGATCAGGCCTCCTTTACTGCCGCACTGGCTCTGGTTCCAGTGATTGCTTCTCTCCATTTCAGGACCCACAAAGAAAAGGCACTGAGTCAAAAGAAGAAAGGCATGTGGGAGTTTAAGAAGTTGGTTCATCACCTGGAACTCAATAGGATTCAGATACCAGCGATCTGCTCTGGGTATTCTTATCATTCAGATAGGTATCAAGCTGGAAATCATTGATATGGATGATGGCAGTAGAGAGGGGTAAGATACTTGAAAGATTTTTTTAAAGCACCCTAAGAGCAATGAATATTTTTTGCAATGTAATTGGTTAAGTAAACTACTATAAATATGTTCCTTTGGTAAATGACTAATATTATTACACAGAGGTTTAAGGTTATAAACAAAACCACAGAGAAATTACTTTGTGCATTCAGATGCACTCTTTCCCTTCCTGTTGCTGGCTTTTCCCCTTATTTTGATTTATAAGAAGCTGTTCAGGGTAAAGAGAAAGGTCCTATGGCAATAGGACCTTGCCAAGAAGCTCCCATGATTACTAAACCTTTATACTAAGATGTCAGTTTCAGCTATCAAAGAATATCTCAAAACGTAGGTTGAGTGACTTCTCCTTAGAATTACCTCTGGTACTAAGGCAAGCCAAGGACTACTCAATGGGCTAGGTCCTGCACCTCCCCATAAACACTCTCTTTCAGCTTCAGGCATTACAGTCTGCCTAATAGCTCACAGATTATTAACAGTTCTTTTTGTCCTAACCACTGAGGAGCTCAGAGAGTACCCTAACTAGATACAACCAGCTATATGAGAGGTCTCTGCCAGCTGTGGACATGCAGATTAAAACAAAGAGAAGCCAGGTGACCTTGCCCAAAGAATCGATGGGTGGGGTAACGGCTATAATGAATACAGGCTTCAACATTTATTCATCCAATAAACATTTACTGCAAACACTTCAGTCAATAAATTCACTCTCCTGGAGAGTAGCAGTACAAAGATGAGTGAGCCATTGTTCACAAGCTCACATTGACTCTAGTAAGGGAAATAAACATGTCAAGGAATCACTGTAACATATGCAGCCCATTCAAGGACAAACATGAAAGCTATGAAGTATGCCTGAGAAAAGTAGTTTCTAAGAGGGGCAGCTAGTTGGGTTTTCAAGCACGAATAAAAGTATGTCAGGCAAACAAAACAGAGAGAGCAATTATTTCCCAACTCAGGTGACCACAGTGTGAATTTAGCTCCCTCTCTCTAGTTGTCTGTCCAGCTGAAGGTCAAATAGTTCTACTACCCACTCCCTTCACTCACAAAATAAACTAATTCCCACTTGGGCTGTCATGAATGGATTCCATATGTGTCTCCCAAGCAGTGACCTCTCAGCCCTTGGGTAGAGTTGGGCAGGTGGGTACAGTCATCTTATGCCAAACAGCGTGGACAGGGAACCTTGGAAGGTGGCCAGCTGAGCAAGGTCGAACTATACTCCTCATGAAAACAACGGGAAGCCAGATCTAATACACCACCTCTATTTTGCATTATTCTCAGCCTGAGCATTACCTCATAATTTTCTATGTTCAAGACATGACCACTTTCTCTCTGCTAAGCTGTTTCTCACCACTCATTCCAAACTTTCCGCCAAGCTAGTAGTCGCTTTGGCAGAGGGAGAGAAAAAGTCTTCGCATTCTTTTACCATACACTAGGCTTAGCAATTGTTATTTTTTTTATGGAGCCAGAGAACATCAATCACATACAGCTAAACAAATAAACATTACATGGAATTTTTTAAAAATGAAGGAGAAAGTGAAAGGTTGTTTAAAAATATGTCTCCCACATGTTGTTTGGAAGTGTGAAGAAATGGACAGCTTAACATTAAAGGGAAAGTGAGAGCTTCAGCTGGAGCACAGGGAGGCCTCATGGTGTGTGAGATGCAGCAAAGCCTTCTGGGAGGAGTCAATGGGAGGAGTCACCAGCATGCCTGGGATGCACCTTCTCCTCCACAGTTATTCCAGTACTAGGTCCTCTGTCTTCTTTAACTCCTTCAATCCCTACTTCCACGAGCATTGTGCAATACACAGCTTTTTTATAAAACATCTAACTTCAGTTGCTTTGATATTTGATGTTTTGCTTCCCTCCCTCCACTCTTCAAATTAAATGTGCAACCCAAATATTAGTTGCATATGGCATGATCCTTAGGAGCTTTCAGGAGTTAAACAGATCACCTGTGGGTTCTACTATCCCATGTACTGGCTACAGGATCTTGGACAAGTTATGAAGCACTCTGCAGCAGGGAACTTTAGACCTAAAGTCAATTCTCACAAGGAATATTCCTAAGGAATTGACATCCAATGTCACAGTCAACTATCAGAAGAATACTTGGGTTCCATACTTGGGTTTTTTTGCACCCATAAGAGCTAGAATTTCCAGAACGGTGAAATGTGGAGGGAGGAGAATTGGGAGATAAACCCCCTTGAGAAGAGCAAAGGAAGCTTCCTACACCCAATGGAATCTGTACTCCAAGCAGGTGGTTTTATCCACAACTGCATGTCCCATAGGAGGCACTGAGAGCCCTGAGAAGCTGCACCTGTTTCTGGGAAACTGCTGTTTTAAAAGCTACACTATAGCATCTTTATGCTTCCTGCCATTAAAGAAATTTTACATCCTCCAACTAGGTCCCCATCTTATTGTAACAGCCATATATTTTCTAAAGTTGAATATTCTTCTCTTTAATAAAATAAAGATAATATCTATATGTACCAATATATTTATTAAAGAGATTAAAGGAGATATTTCCTTTTTTTTTTTTTAATGTTTTTTATTTATTTCTAGGAGAGAGAATCAGCGTGAGCAGGGGAGGGTCAGAGAGAGAGGGAGTCACAGACTGAAACAGGCTCCAGGCTCTGAGCTGGCAGTCAGCACAGAGCCTGACGCGGGGCTCGAACCCACGAACCGCGAGATCATGACCTAAGCGAAAGTCGGAAAGTCGGACGCTTAACCGACTAAGCCACCCAGGCGCCCCTAAAGGAGATATTTCCTATTGAGCCCTTACAAGCACAGTGCTTGGAGCTTAGCTGTAATGATAAATGGAATTTTACTACACACATCAGATATATGAGTCTAAACGTCTATTTTACATACGAATATAAATTAAAATTCTATTTATAGTTAAAAATATATACATATTTTTCTTTTTCTTAGAATCTACCAAGATACCAAATACTTTGTGTACAGTATCTCAAATGTTTACAACAATACTTCAAGGTATGTAATGATCACTTCCTTTGAAGATTTGGGGAAATGAAACCTCAGGAAGGTAATGTAGTTATCCCAAGATCAACTGCCTAGTTCTGGTAAAGCAGGATTGGAATGCAGGTCTATGTTTGTTCCATTATACCTTTCTTTCTCTACAATTAAGCCCCAAAGAATTTTGCTCCTAAATATGTTCTGAGGCTCCTATTGAGCAATGGATCAGCAGCAAAGGGAACAGAGTTACCTTTAATCTACATTTGGCTGGGCATTTTTGTTTTCATAAACTCTGAGATTCACTGGCAATGATACTGCATTCCTTTCCACCCTTACCCCAACACATACCAACACTCTTGCCATCACTGGCTTTCACTCCACTGCACAAAGCTTATTTATAAAATTAGCCATCAGGGAGCAGAACTTTGGACAGCACAGAAGCCTCTTCCACATGCACCAGGACCCATCTCAGATGCTGCTGTTTTCGATGGCTTAGCCTAAGGACTGACTCTCTTTCCTCTGTTGAACCATGACACTGATGCAAGCCTATATTTAACTTAACAATTACTATCACTACAGCTAAAGTTTATTGAGCACTTATTATGTGTCAGGCACTATTCTAAGTTCTCTCCCTTCATTATCCCGTGTAATCTTCACAACAATCCTAAGAGACAATAATATCGTTTCCTTCACTTTTCAGCTCCAGAAACTGGACTAACATTGATTCTTTGTTTGCTCCCCTACCCCTCAGACTCTGAACTTTTTCAGGGTGGAGACTCTGTCTTCCTTTTTTCATCCAGTACCTGTATTGGCAGGGTGCTGAGAGGCATCACTGCACTTATCCTTACAAAAAAATATGTCAGGGCGAACCCGGGTGGCTCAGTCAGTTAAGCGTCCGACTTCAGCTCAGGTCATGATCTCACAGTTCATGGGTTCGAGCTCGTGTCAGCCTCTGTGCTGACAGCTAGCTCAGAGCCTGGAGCCTGTTTCAGATTCTGTGTCTCCCTCTCTCTCTGACCCTCCCCTGTTCATGTGGTCTCGGTGTCTCTCTCTCTCTCTCTCAGAAATAAATAAAGCATTATAAAAAAAAAAAAAAGAAGAAGAAAGGAAAAAAATATGTCAGTACAAGTCAGTACAAGTTGCATTTTACTAGTGAGGAAACAAAGACTCAGACGGACCAGGTAGCTTTCCCAGTGACAGATCACAGATGGTTAGAAGACAGGTGCTATTCAAATCTATGCTTCTCCATTCCCTTCCCCAATCAGGTCACTCACCTTACATATGAAAACAAATGCTCTTCAACTTTAAAGAATGCAAGGATATGATGAATGCTAGTGCACTTTGCATTAGGTAGC
This sequence comes from Hyaena hyaena, assembly GCF_003009895.1. Classification (NCBI taxonomy): domain Eukaryota; kingdom Metazoa; phylum Chordata; class Mammalia; order Carnivora; family Hyaenidae; genus Hyaena; species Hyaena hyaena. The sequence continues at coordinate 257,749 of NW_024081649.1, forward strand.
AAACTCAGGCAGAAGCTTTATATGCTAGAAGAGAGATCAGAAGCCATCAAGACACCATGACTTCCTGAGAAGATGGGCTCAGGCCATCCAGCACGGACAATGATACATTCATAGGAAGCAAAAAGACCTCTGGGAATCATTATTCATTGATAGTTCACGGATTAAGAGAATCACCATTCTCTCAGGTAGCACAGATCTGAGTTTGAATCCCTGAGCCTGCTTTGTGTCTGTGCGACCTGAGGCTAGTCATCTAGTCCATCTGAACGTCAACTTCCCTGTCTATAAAATAAGGATAGTTAACATCCTGCTCGATGTGAACTGTTAGGAGAATTCCAATGAGATAAGGTACACAAAAATATAATAATGAACTCTACAGGCCATCATGTCCTTGTTATTTGATTCTTCTCCCAGGGTTTACACCAAATGCTGCTCAAAAAAGTGGTCACCAGCACTCATGTCTCACATATTTATACACAGATATTCCTGAGGGAAATTCTCATGAAAAGCGGCTTTTCCTTAATCTTGGTTAATTCTTCAAATGAGATCCCAGTGCATATTTTACCATAAGCCATGGGTTAGCTCATTAACAAAATGATTTTTTTCCCTTCAAACTGCTGGGTTTTATCCCCAGGGGTATCACCCTGATAAGAGTTTATAGATGGAAAACACAGTCAAGTCCAACCTCAGTTTTATACAGAACTGATACTGTCTCCTCTTCCTCAGAAATAAAAGTATTGTGTGTGAAAATGTCATTCAGTTCAACAAGATAAATACCTCAGAGAAGAGGGATTTCCTGCATGGTCCCCCTGGAAAGGAGAGCTACCCAAGCATTCCCAAAGCCACCTTCTTTTACAGACAATTCCCTCTGGTTTTAATGGGTTTTGACTTTCATACTCTCAGACTACTAGTAAGCCAGAAATCATTCTCTTGACCTCATTACCAGAAAGAATCCAAATACTACCTGGATTAATCCCATTTTCTGAGACACAGGATTTTTCTTGTGCGGGTCTTGAGAAGAAATACGCATTGCGAACTGGTCAATGGGGAGTAGGACGATGGTGGGGTTTTGATCGATTTTTGTCTTTTCCTGTAGCTGAATGCTCAAAGAAGTTTTTTGTTTTTGTTTTTTTTTTTGGATATTAACTCCTTTCCCCAGTTCATTCTAGGGTGGTAAATACATTGAAATACCCTCAATTTATATGAAATGCAAATTGCTATTTCTGTGATCTAAACTATTTGGTTATTAGTAATTTGAGAAGCAAAGGAAATAGATGTGAATAACCAAGATCTTTGAGAACCAAGTATTTCACCTACTTTTTCCAAGCCTGATATCTCCTACCTCCTCATGCTCACTTCCCCCTCAGAAAACTCTAACCATCTTCACTTCCATGAACATACTTGTTTTATATATGTACATATGTATGTATGTATGTATGTATGTAAATTCTACACCCAACATGGGGCTCAAACTCACAAGCTCTCCTGACTGATGAAACTAAGTGCCCCACATTTGCTTTAATCTTTTTTGAATGTTTACTTAATTCTGAGGGTAGGGGGCAAAGAGAGAGGGAGACACAGAAACTAAAGCAGGTTCCAGGCTCCAGCTGTCAGCACAGAGCCCAACATAGGGATCGAACTTGTGAACCATGAGATCATGCCCTTAACTGACTGAGCCACCCAGGTGCCCCTTGTTTTAATCTTACCCACTACTCAAAGGGCTTATGGGAATAACAGAGGAACAGTTAATTTTATTAGACTGAAATTCACCATTTAGTAATTACACATAATCTTCACCACATGGAACTACAGAATACAGCAGAGATGGTTCCTATAAGCATGAAAGAAACAGACTGATGACCCTGAAAACAAGAGCAAATCAAGGTCCAAATGCCTTACACTAGTCCCAACCTACCTTGCCAAGATGTATGTTCAATTCCTGCCCTACATAGAAATCCATTAATTACCAACGTATCAATGTCATTTCCTTCTCTGTGTCATTGTTTTTGCAATTTCTCTTATCTGGAACACCTTTCCTCTTTGATTTGGCAAAAGGAAGAAAGCATCCATTCACTCGCTATATATTAGGCACCTACTTTGTGCCAGATACTTAGGCTGTACCAGTGACTAGACATCTCTTAAAACCGGATGGTGTATGGATTAAGAGTGCAAGCTCTAGATCCACACTGTCTAAGGTAGGATCCTGGCCTTGCTCTGAATGGCCTGTGTGATCTTGCACAAGCTGCTTATGCTTTCTGTGCTTTACTTTATTCTCTGTAAAATAGGGATATGAATGGTATGTATCTTCTAGAAATGCTGTGGGTTTTAAATGAATTAGCAGCACCATGAGCAAGAGTTAGAGGATAGTAAGTAAACAATAATTAAGCTATTATCAGAGTGAACTCCACTTATCCAGGTCCTACACCTTTCTTTCAAGATTGGCCCAAATTTCTACTCCTCTGGGAAGCTTTGCCTTGACTGCTCCAGCCCAGAGATTGTTAGCCTCCTTTCTTTCAACACTTATTCCCTGGATAGAAATAGGATTTAACTTCCATGTAAACACTGATCAATAAATAATGACTGCCTAGAAGCCAGGGTTAAAAAGCAGTAAGAGGCCAGTTCCAGAATCTCCAGGGGGGGGATATTATATGTAAAGATCAATGAGTGATGTGTGACATAAATTAAGAAAAGTAGTTTATCAGTGTTCAGCTATATATTTGAGTAAAATTATTTTGTCTTCTGCTTCCCATAACATTATGGTTATATTTGGATACATTATTTAGTTTCTGAGTGCCAGTTTTCTGATTTGTAAAATATATTTTTAAGAATAACATCTCAGGGGACACCTGGATGGCTCAGTCAGTTAAGCATCTGACTTCAGCTCAGGTCATGATCTCACAGCTCATGAGTTTGAACCCCACATCAGCACCTGCCTGGGATTCTCTCTTTCTCTCCATCACTCCCTGCCCCTCCCTCACTGCCAACTGCCCCTATCCCTCAAAATATGTTTTTAAATTTTAAATTAAAATAATATCTCTCAGTACCATTAGGGATGTAAAATAAGATGTTGCATATGAAACACCTAGTTAGAATCTGGTGCACAGTAAGAATCTATTTAACGTCGTCGTTGTTATTATTATTATTATTAGGTTTATCACCAACCAGTAACACCACCGAGCGGGCACTGTTTACACGATGCCTTAGAGTGTGAGAATTTTTTTTTTTAAATTTCTGAGAGAGAAAGAGAGAGCATGAGCAGGGGAGGGTCAGAGAGAGAGGGAGATACAGAATCTGAAGCAGGCTCCAGGCTCTGAGCTAGCCATCAGCACAGAGCCCAACAGAGGGCTGGAACCCACGAATCGTGAGATCATGACCTGAGCCAAAGTTGGACGCTTAACTGAGCTACCCAGGCACCCCGAGTGTGAGAATTTTTAATGCATTGTCCCATATCCCCAGGTAGTGATCCTCCAGGCCCAACAGCTGCTCTGGTAGAGTGGGTCCTCAGTGTGTATCTGTGATGCAGGTGAGGCTGGTTGCGACAATGTCTTTTTTCTCCTACATCCAGCTGAGCAAAGTCAAAGCTAGCAGGTGAATGAATTGCTGAAAGTCCTCTCTTCCTTGAGCCAGCACTGCTTCTTTGCTGATACACAGAGAGCAAAATGAAAGAAGACAAAATATCAGATGGGATTTTCCTCCAGGGGAAATCCATGCTAATTCCTCTTTGCCGCAAGGGAAGCTGCTCACGCCACAATTCAGCTAAGCTAAGGTTTTGGATCCCACCACTATAGGCTTTGTGCTAAATATGCTGAAAGAAAGCAGAAGGACAGAGTGACAAAGTAACCCCTGGAGGTGGAAGAAGGGAGGAAGCAGTGGAGCTTTCTCAGTATTTTATTTTATTCTCATATTTAACAGGATTCTGCTGCTATGAGACCATCTGAGGCACCATAAGAAAGAAAAAAAGGATGCCATTGCCCCAAGGTGAAATGTAAGAGCACAGCAACTGAAATACAAGAGAGAACAGTCTGGAACTGCCCCTTGCAGCCACACCAGCGGCCAAGAAAAGGCTGCAATACACCATCCACCAGAAGAGGATACAGGACACATTTGGCCATTTTTCCCGAGAAAGGCCATTTTTTCTCTCTGTATCTACAGTAAAGCAGCAGATTTGGAATTATTAAAGGCTCAAGTCTGGGAAGTACCACTCTCAGCAGTGATTGGTTATGTGTGCCCTGGTTGGTTGATTTTTTTTAACTTTTTTCTATATTTATTTAAGAGAGAAACAGAGTGTGTGTGCAAGTAGCGGAGGGGCAGAGAGAGGAAGAGAGAGAATTCCAGGCAGGCTCCATACTGTCAGTAAGGAGCCTGATGTGGGGTTCAAACTCATGAACCATGAAATCAAACTTAACTGAAATCAAAAGTCAAGTACTTAACCGACTGAGCCACCCAGGTGCCTCGCTTTTGTTTTTTGGGGGTTTTTTTGTTATTAATATTTATTTATTTTGAAAGAGAGATTGTGCATGTGTGCAAGCAGGGGGAGGGGCAAAGAGAGGGAGAAAGAATGGTTCCTGAGTCCCTCTCTCACATTTCCAGAGCATGCTGACAGCTCTTCTGCAGCACTACTTCATTTTAAATTTGCTCTTCAGAGTAGTCCCTTTATTTGCACAAGCTCACTGTTTATTATCCAGATGAAAAATCCAAGGCTCAGATGCATTAGCTGACCCGAGATTACACAAATATGAAGTGGCAAACAAGTGTAAGTTCACTAAATTTAAGCCTGTTGCTGTTTCACAAGGCCATGATTGTTTTTGCAGAGCCTTGATCTACAAGAGACAACTTCGTTCCCCAAAGGTCTGCCGATTCCTCACACATCTAAGACTAGGCAGAGAGGCAGTAAGAATGTGGTACTCTCCTGAGAACAATTATCATACAAAACTATCACAGGAGTTTTCAATGAGTGTTTACTATAATTCTAGCACCATTACTTTGATTTTGAAATAAGCATTTTACCTTAGAACAATATTAAATTTACAGAAAAGCTGAAAATCGAGTAGACTGTTTTTGTATGCCCTTCACCCAGTTTCACCCAACATGAATATCTTGCATAATCATAGTGCATTTGTCAAAACTGAGAAATTAACACTGGCCCATTATCATTAACTAAACCTCAGATTTTCCTGATTTTGCCAGTTTTCTACTAATGCCCTCCTTCTGTTCCAAGAAGCAGCCCAGGATACCACACTGCATTTAGAATTCCATTACATTTATCACATTATTCAGCGATCATCTCTGGTGCCTCCTTAAACTTAAGAGACTCCGTATTTTGAAGACAGACACCATATCCTTCCTGATGCCTGCCTTTGCTCAGCACATTGGAGGTACACAACATTAGTCAATTAATCTAGCCACCCAAAAATCCCATTTTAATCATCATTATGAAAATCTGGACACTCAATCTTAAAATACTGGCATCTTTTTTTAAAAAATGGTTGAGGGGAGCATATTTAAAAAGGAGTAACAATTTCTGCTGACCCTACAAAGCTAGCTATTCGAATTCAGAGTAAATAACAAAATATATCAGCTGGGAAGAGAAAACAGTCTGTTAAACACTCCAACTGTACCAGCTTTCCCCTCTACCAAATCTGATAACCCTTCCACCATATCCAATAATCCACCAAATGAGAAATTAAAAAAGAATAATAGGATTTGTAAGAACTTGGAAGAAATGTAAATAAAATTTTAATCAGTCTATTGCATGGACCAGAGTTGGGAGCACACCGTTAAATATTCTCATCCTGGAGCTGGTATCTATATATAGCAGTTAATTGTGCAAATTCCCCAGTTCCTCAATGCCATGATTCCAAACCAGCTGTTAAGTACAGCTGGGTTGTTTTTTTTTTTTTCCTAAACAAAGGCAGTTTTTTTAAAGTGGAAATAAGAGAGAAATGGAATAAATGATTTAAACAAGCAAATACAAACCAAAATTTCATTCTGTGATAAACCATTCTAAAGTGCAAAAATGTGGCAATAATTTCCCTTGGATATTATGCTTCCCGCACAAAGTACATAAATGTTGTCTAGGGTAGCTCTAAATGGTTTGGGGTAAATAATTAAATGGGAAATAGAATGCCCTTAATATTATTTTAGTTGCCCTAAGCAGTCTTGTAAAAAATAGCTCTCATAATTTTCATGTCCAAGAAACATCATGCAAATGCCTACAGCAACCTATCTTTGTCAGTTGGAAGTATTTTATCCTCATCAGATTATCATTCTCTAGAGTATATCACTGTTTGCCTAGTAGTCTATAATAAAAGCATGCATATGTAGACAATTAAACACAAACACACATAGAGTGGCACACGATGGGTAGACAAAGATAATATAAGGTTTCTGAGGGTAGGACTACTCATTTGGTGACCCAAGAGTTTCTGGTACAGTACACTCAAATACTTGAATAAGGAAGAAAGTAAAACAGGTTTATTTCAGGTTGGTAGGACATGGTCACCTTTGCCTTATTCTATCCCTTAACTACCAATGAAATCTCCTGAACAAAGGAGTTTTATACCTAGAGCTGCCACACTGTTATTTCCCCCAAAGAGAAAACCCACAAGTTCACTGGACATGTCTAGGAGCCACTAGAATCCCAAAGCCTTGTGGGGTTTTTTACTCTATAAAATTGAAATAATACCTCTTTAAAAAGTTGGTAAAAAAAAAAAAAAATCAGTGAGGTCATTCATTCATTCACTAAACAACTATTAATTATACATCTAATATGTGCCAGATAAGAAGTAAAGATAGAAAGTGAGAACAGGAACAACTCAATCTCTGCCCTGATGGGAACCACAGCCTATGAGGCTCCTCATAAAGGCATCAATTAAGGAATTACATTGAAACACTGGCTCTAGAACTCAGGTGCATTAGAATCACCAGCACAACAGGTATTTCTGGGCTCCATCCCCAGAGTCTCTGGTTCATTAGGCAGGTGTGGAGTGGAAAAATTTGTACTTTTTTTTTTTTTTTAATTTTTTTTATTTCTAAGAGAGAGAGCAGGGGAGGGTCAGAGAGAGAGGGAGACACAGAATCTGAAACAGGCTCCAGGCTCTGAGCTGGCCGTCAGCACAGAGCCCAACGCAGGGCTCGAACCCACGAACCGTGAGATCATGACCTAAGCCGAAGTCAGATGCTTAACCAACTGAGCCACCCAGGCGCCCCAGAATTTGTACTTCTGACACATTCTCAGGTGATGCTAATGCTGCCAGGGTCCAGATCATATGCTTGAGAACCACTGCATGAAGAGGCATAGAATTATGTTTTTACCAAATGCTGCAACGGAGAAAATACGTGGAATTTACAAAACTCTAATAGGGGGATTTGATCTGATTAAGGGAGTTAGGGATGCCTTCCCAAAGCCAATAAACTAAAATCTGAGTTTGTATAGGAGACTATAAGAAGGTGAAAAAGAAAATTCCAGGTATTAGGAACAGCATGTGCAAAGCCCCATGGGTCAAAGGAACAGGACACGAACTAATCACTGAAGGAACACCAGTGTGGCCTGGCACGCAAAAGATCAGGGCAGTGACCAGGACTGGGGCTGAAGAGAGATGCAGGGCCTTGCAGGTTTGCAGGAGTCAGAACATACTCTATGAGGCTTGGACAGCCGAGGAAGGCTGGCGAGCAACAGGGTAGGTGACACAACTAGATGGCTCATTCTCTAAAAAGATGTTCCTGACCTCCTCTGTTGAGTGATCAGTGTATACAGCCCCTTTCCAGAGTCTGTCACACCATCAGTGCTCAATTTCTCTTACGTGGATCCTGGCTCTGCCAATTATAGCCTAGGTGGGTTGCACATGATTCTAAGTGTCATCTGTAAAATGCTGATAATTCTTTTCTAGTAAGTTTTGGGAGGACTGCCTAAATTTATCAAGTATGTGGGTACTTAGACCCATGTCTGGCATAGTAAACACTCAATTTTTAGTTGCCATTATCATCATTATTCACTGAGAACATTTTTTAAAAATGCTGTATCCACAGGCAGGAGAAAATACATTTAACTTTCTTAAAAGCCCTTTCAGGTAACATATCTTACTATAAGGTGACAATGGCTTACACCACAAAGGAAGAGAGTAGACTCTCTAAATAGCCCAAAACCCAAGCAGTTTCAGTGTCCATGAAATTAAGAACTTAATGGCAGAAATCTATATAGCTCCCCTTTCCGATCCCAAATATAAGCTCCAAAGACAATTATTTTTCTGTTATCATAGGTATACATGTATAGGGGAAATCACAGTGTGTGTGTGTGTGTGTGTGTGTGTGTGTGTGTGTGTATACACCCTATATATATATATATACCCTATATATATACACTCTATATATATATATATACACACCCTATATATATATACACACACCCTATATATATATATACACCCTATATATATATATACACCCTATATATATACACCCTATATATGTATATATATACACCCTATATATATATATACACTCTATATATATATACACCCTATATATATATATATATGTATATATATACCCTATATACATATATATATATATACACACACACATATATATACATATATAGGTATATATAGGGTTCAGTACCACCTGAGATTTCAGGCATCCACAGAGGGGAAGGGTGGGTCTTGGAACAGATTTCCCAGTTAGGGCAGTATCTCTATCTTAGCCCACTTGGGTTCCTATAACAAAGATATCATAGATTTGGTAGCTTAAACAACAAACATTTATTTTTACTGTTTATTTTATAGTTTTCAAGGCTGGGAAGTCCAAGATCAAGGTACCAACAGATTCAGTATCTGGCAAGAGCCTGCTTCCTGCTTCATGGACAGCTATTTTCTCATTGTGCCCTCAGAAGACAGAAGAGGCCAGGGAGCTCTCTGGGGTCCCTCTTATAAGGCACCAATCCCATTCATGGGGGTTCCACCTACATGACCTCATCACCTCCCAAAGGCCCCACCTCCTATACTATCAGTTTAAGGATTAGGATTTCAACACATGACTTTGGGGAGGACACAGTCAGTACCTGACACCCATGTACTTCCTGCTCACTGCTTCTCACACTTTAAGATGTATATGAATCACCTGACTACCCTGTTAAACTATATAACACAACTAAATAGGTTTTGGGTGGGGCCCAGATTCTACATTTCTAACACATTTCAAATATGGTGCTGCTGTGGCTTCAGGAGATCACACTGTTGGGCAAGGTCCTTATCCATGACAAAGCTTCCATGGCCCTCTCCTTACTCACTGTCCACTTCTGTCCCCTCCACAGCAGGCACACATTCCCCAGGAAGCAGCCAGCATTAGAGGAAGAGCAAGGAGAGTCCTTAATTAGAGCGGGGTGGCAGGCTCACATGTGCCCAGGACTTAATGAGAGACTCAGAGCCACTTCACCCACTTTTGGGAGCTTAATGAGGTCTAATGATTGTGATTTTAGATTAGCACTGGTTGTAAAAACAGACTGACAGGAGGCGAAACTCACAGGAAATAGAGGGGTGAGGAAGAAGATGGCACCAGGAGGGACAGGAGGGAGAAACAATAGAAACACAGGAGCCAGGCTCTCCCCTGAGCTAGTCCATCCCCAACTTCACATTACCACACTGGAGGCAATCTTATAATTAATTAACTGTAAAGGGAATTAATTTATCCCCATGTGAAAAACTATTCTCTGCTTCCTTCACTCAAAACACCAGGGATGCCTTGGAGGGAAGCTGACTTCCTTTACCACCTTGAACTCTTCAGATTACTTCAACTATCCCTGGAATTCCTGTTACAGCTTCTTCCGGGTCACAGAGAACACCAACTGTGAAACTGTTAAGAGCATATACTTAAAAAAAGGTGGGGGAGGCTTGAGTATAACCAGTATTATAGCCAAAGCTGAGTATTTCTGTTTTTTAAGAGAACCTAAAACCTCTGACTCTCCTCATGCTAAGCTGCATGACAAATCAGTCTCCCCCACATTAGTGGGAATTATGCCGTCACTTTTAATGTTGACTTAATATATTTTCAATATTGCAAAACTGTCATGATGGGGTTCTGGAAAGCTGCTCCTCTGGGTCCACGAGTAATGAGCTGTAAAAGGGAAATTGGAGGAAAGGTCAGCCAGCACTGGTTACTTGAGCTCTGAGCATTCTGACCCTCAGAGAGAGAGGAAACACCCCAAGACTCTAAAGTCTTTGGCCTCCACCAACAGGAAGAAACGTGAAAATATAATGAGGTGACTGCAAAAGGTGCTTGGGGACTTTACCTAGACGAGTGTCCTAATGGTGAAGGTTAGCATGTGTGGCCAGGTTCTAATAGCAGGGATGGTGAATTTAAGGATGGGGCCTCTGCCCTTTCTTGGTAGGGGGAGGCCAAAGGGAATTGAGCAGGGGAAAAATCTTGCTTTTCTTTGTGTAACTTCTCCAGGTATCTCAGGCCTTGGTTTAAAGCAGCTTCCTCTATCACCTTATCATTGTATCTTTGAAAATAGCAAATTGGCATGTTACCCTTTAAAAACGCAGAAAAGACACCCCAGCTTACCCAACCTCCCAGTTTGGTTGCTTTTCATCCAGGATCAAAAGAGATATTAAGCATAGCAAGGTCACCTGCACACCATCATCTGAGACTTCCTCTAAGCTTGAAGCTCCTGCAATTGGTCCCTCTGGACCTAAGGGATTTTTTGTGCTCATTCATGGGCCCAGGATACAGCAGCTGTATCTACTGTGTAACTGTTTGAGACTAAGAGTGTTCTTCTTCAGCAAAGAAACCTTGTGATACCTAAAAGATTAGCCATATCACAACACACAGAGACCCTGTTGACTGGAAGACAATGAGAAATGTAGACAAGGTCCAGGCAGAATGCCATCTGCTCTTGAGGGTACACAGACAGACAAGCAGAGAAGAAAGCTTAGAACAGTAGGGAATAAGATCTACCTTCACAAAGAATGACCCAACTGGAAACATTGACCTGTAAATGTTCTCCGGTCCAACCAAAGGGTGGGGGCCAAGTAGAAGGGGTGGCATTAACAAGAACTGGATTCAAGATGCTTTCTGTGACATTCTAGACAAGGAATCCCTCTGATCTACTTACAAAGATGTCATTCTCAAACAAAGACCAAGGACCAGGCAGGGTTAATACCTAGAGATCAGTAATTCAGCCTAATATTAGGCTAGAGAAGATTATGTGAGGGGCTCATACCTACAGAAGACTTTTGTGACAGGACAGGCAAACCCTAGCAACAGCACCTTCACAACACTTACTGGGAAATGAACATGCAGCCATGATTGGTAGTCCCTGCACCAGCTCCTGGGCCTGAAGGCATAAAAAGTTGGGGGAGAAGAGATGGGAAACCTAGGAAGACAGAACCCTAGAGGGAGGGAATTTGGATACTTCTGTCTCCCCCCTTCTTAGGCACCTCTCCCAAACTACCCCTGCATTCCCACTATGATTAAGAGAAAGGTACGCTGGGATTACAAATGAATAAAACAAATGAAATTCATAAAATAAATTAATAACTGATTTTCCCAGACCATCAGCCTCAGACTTGAATCTTCTGTTAAAGCAGTATGTTCTCTTCTCTGTATTTCTTGGACTACAACAGACTATACCCACAGGCAACTGGAACTAACAAGTTGTCTCAACAATCAGCAAACTCTTAAAATCAAAACTTTACAAAAACGAAATGAGGAGAAGTCTGAGACCCTGGACAAAGGGCACAGAAGGTTAAATGAACATAAAAGCTTTTCTTAAAAATAGTGCTAGGCAATCCACAGGTATCATTTGGGGTAAAGCAATGAGTTCTGATTGGCTGATTAGATTGGATTTGTTTCTCATTTGTCAACTTAGAATCAATAATTTCTGTGCATTTCTAGAGCTATCTCTTCACCACAGGGCCCACGTCCATCCATCAGGAGGCCCACGGTAGAGCCAGGAAGAAGTCACTGCTCAGCCCATTTGACAATTTAATCGGTTCTCTTCCTCAGGAAATCATTTTTCTCCTCATCTCTGAGTTTCTAAGAGAAATCAGCAAAATGTGGCCTGACTCTCTCATGTAGGATTTTGGGAGAAAAGAGCATCCAACTCTACCCAACAGAAGGCATTTCTGAGTTGGGTGGCTATGCCTTACATGCTGCCCTTCATGTGAGCAGAGTTTAAAGCTAGGGTTTGAGGAAGCTCTTCCTGCCCACCTGTTCAGTAGCTTTGGTTCTACTGTGTATCTGATAGGCCCAGCATAGTCACTTTGGAGGAAAAGTGCTGAGGGTCAACATTCATTACTAGTTACAGCTGCTCCAGCTACAGCATTTGTATTTTCACATTTTAGCTCAATTCAGATGATTGGATGAACTTTCTTTTTTTAATTTTTTAATGTTTTATTTATTTCTGAGAGAGAGAGAGTGAGCAAGCAAGCAAGCAGGGGAGGGTCAGAGAGAGAGGGAGACATAGAATCTGAAGCAGGCTCCAGGCTCTGAGCTAGCTGACTGCACAGAGCCTGATGCGGGGCTCGAACCCACGAACCTTGAGATCATGAACTGAGCCAAAGTCAGAGGCTTAACCAACTGAGCCTCCCAGGTGCCCCATGGATGAACTTTCTCCAAGAACAGATAAGTCATTGCTTGGCTCTCTCCCTCACCTCCCATACCTGAATCATTAACATGGTCTGCCATTTCTAAACCCAAATCTTTCCAATCTGCTCACTTACTTCTCTCCCTGCTACCACAATCTGAGACTCTTTACTGCATCCCTTCTGTTTTTCTGTTTGCTGACCCTCTCTTGTCCTATCTAGACACTGTGATCAAGATGGTCATTTAAAAAGAAATCTCATTATGTCAATCTTTTGTTTAAACCTTTCAATGATTCCTCCTTGAAGATGAGACCCCCTAACTTGCTTATTCCTGACTTTGGGTTTGTGACCATATTACTGTCTTTGTCCCGAATGCTCCCCACTGCTCGAGCCCCTACCCATGGCTAAGTCCCACCAGACTTCATTCATTCCTCACTTTATATCCAGGTAGCCCTGCCTTGACCCCTGGGTTCCCCTACAGTAACACTGTCGCATTTGCAAGCTCTGTAAGGAACAAAGTTCTGTTTTATTCAGTTACATATCCCTTGAGTCTTTGCAGTCACATGGCCTCATCAGATCACAAAAGCTCATTATGCCTTGGTTTCTTGGTAAGAAAATGGGGAGGGCAAAGGAACTAACAATTACTGAATATCTCTCTCGTGTATGTTATTTCATTTTATCTACCTAAAAAGTAGATTGATCATACCTGTATCATAAATCTGAAAGTTGGGCTTAGGGAGGTTAGGAAAATGACTGACATTCACATGAGGATTTGAGCTCAAATCTGTTGGTCTCTGACATTTACACACAACACTGGCCAGAGATGCAACATGGTGGAGTGTGGAGCACAGGACTCTCACCCCCTAGGCCTGGCTCTGCTGTTTATATGAGTTTTGGAGTCTTGGCAACTCAACAACTCTGGCACTTAGCTTTCTTATTCTCTGAAATGGGACCGTCCACACCTTCTCTGTCTTTTTACCTAGTCCTTATAAGACAGGCATAACCAAAGTTTAACATCTGAAGATCATGACGTGGGACAATGGGATTTGCCTATTTGTGTGTAAGTCAAGGTCTGGCTTCTTCAGTCATCTTTTTGTCATAGTCTTAACAACAACCCTGTCAACACATTACCTGGAAAATGTGTTGAAAAGGCATTATTACTCTTGGGAAACGTGCTCCCCCACACCGCTTCTAAGGTCATCGAGTACAATTGCACAGGGTGTTATGAAAATTCCTGTGTGTTCCAGGACTCCCACTTTGACAAATCAACACACTCAGAGAGGGCTTGTAAAGTCAACAAAGAATGTTATCTTTCTAAGGATAACAAAGTCGTGAGGTTTTGTCCCCAGAGTAGCTCCATTGTAAGAACTCATCCTACTAAAGGTCAACACACAGAGTTAGACACTCTAGGCAAAGGGCATGCCTTTGTGATATTTATAAAGGTCTCTGCATGTTCTCACTTAAAGCAACCCAACATGATATGACCAAGTCTCCTGGGAATCCTGTGGCACAGAGACAATGCCACCACCAACCTATGTCATTTCTGACTCCATTAAAAACCAATCTTCATTAATTATGGGCAAAAAGCCATTTACAGCTTAAAAGACTTCAGCACACTTTTAATCTAATGAGCATTGAGCATCCTTGCATTTTCTCTAACCTGCCAGGATCTATGGTTTGAGCTGTCACAATCAGAGCCTACCAATATCATTCCTTTTCCAAAATGCATTTCATCTCCCTTTCATAAATCAGTGTCCTAGTTTAAGTGGGAAAAAACTAACACTGATTGAGATACTATGCATATTAAATAAATTAGTGCATTTAATCTTACTTAAGACTTGCAATCCTCATGAGGTATTTGCAGTAATCTTTACCTTACAAGGAAGAAACTGAGGTTCAGAGAGTTTAAGAAAGTCTTGGATCTATAATCTGAGCCCACTTCCAACTAACTCAAAATTCTCGCTATTTTCACTTTGTCATACTCATTCCTGAAAAAAAAAAATATGCCTTAATCTAAACAAAAGAGAAGCAATTTTTGAGATGCAAAAAGGAGCTACCAAGTGTCCCTGTCAACTTTGGATGAGATTAAACATCTAGAATAAAAATGGAAAAATTGATCCATTCAGCATACGGGATAAAAGAAAGAGCTGTGTGTGGCACCATGCCCTGTATGGTCTATACAAGTATACAATAAGGAGTCAAAGGCAGAGGGCTCCTGATGAGCATAGATATGATGGAAGTGAGGCTATCCTGTGAGAAAATAATTATAAATTAACACACAAAGGCTTGCTGCAGAGATAGACCAAGCAGATCAAAGAAACAGAATGTTTCCCAGTCTAACCAACTCCATGATAATAATATGGAGGGTATTAGTGTACCTAAAGAAATGATGTGTCAATGATAAAGGAAGACAGACAGCCATGGTAGACTGAGGGGTGAAGGCAGAGTGAGGAAAGCAGGCTCTGATGAGTTCTCTCTCTCTCTCTCTGCAAGTGTCAGCACCTTGACCAAGGGACTTAGCCTGGTGGCACTATTGACAAGGTGAAGAAAGCAGGGACGGGAGAAACAAGCTCCTTCAGCTGCAGAAAATGGCTCAAGATGACCTACACTCCTCTTTTTTTCTGATTCCAAGCTCAACAACCAACTTTCTGATTAGAACTTAACTTCTCTATAGAAACAAAGTGCAAGTTATGCTGACAGGAGAGCTTCGGTCTATCTGAGATTTTATTTCTTACTATACTTTAGTAAACTGGCACTATAGTTATTTGCATTCATCTCTCAGAGCTTGACTAATGTGAGTCCACACCTGAGAGGTGAAGCCACGCTTTATGCGTTGACCGAGACTGCTGATGAGAATCTGGGTTCCGACTCTTCAGAGTTGCAGGCTGGGCTGAAGCCACGACGATGTCCTGGTGATAAGCCAGCCCGTGTCTGCCTGCATCCCCTGAGTGGCCCTTTTCTGCATGATACCTCAATATCTCCATGTGTATCTTCCATTCAAACTGCACAGTCCTCTGCACAGTCATTACAGGTCTCTGCACAGTCATAGTAGCTTACAAGAACAGAAACCATCTTAGAGAAGGGACTTACCTCCATACGGTGTCATGGAAGATGTATGGGAATTAATATTAAGAGATTTGGGTTCATTAAGCAACATCTTTGTCATCTATATGACATTAGAAAAGCCACACCTCCTCAAGTCTAAAAACCCAAATCTGTAAAATGGGGAAACTAATATCACCAAAATGAAGCCATTCAGGATTTTTCCCCTTTTAAGGGAGCTCCTATATAAAAATGTATGAAACACAGACAATGGAAATTCCCTCTTTCTCCAAAACCCACAAAACTGTATTTCAAGACCATAAGATGCCAGTCTGGCATGTGCCATCTGCCAGCTGAGTGACCTTAGGCAAGTTGAAAAACTTCAGGGATATCTGTTCCTTTCTCTATAAAAGAAAATTTTACCAGCTTATGTAAAGAGCCCTTCTCAGCTCTGATGTTTTGAATCTAAAGCCACCAGGATTTCACTGTCCAGAATAGAGTATCCTAGCTTTCTTTCTTCTGTGCTTAAATAAAGGTCTCTCCAAACTATCCCCTTTCCGGTTCTCAGAGCAATCTTAACAAAGCTGAAATCTGACCATGTTACACACTGGCTAAGAAGCCTTCCATCAAAAGACCCCTCCGGTGCCTTCAAAATAAAACATGAACATTTTCCACTTGGCATACAAAGTCCTCCATAGTGTTGCTCTTGTCTTCTTTCTCTCCTTTGTCTCCTTTCTCCTCCATAGGCACACTTTGTGCTAAAGTCTAACTAAATGGTATTCAGCTAAGGATGGTTCCCAGATATCTGGCATTGATGCCTTGATGTGATGAGAATCCCCTTTGGTGTTGACTATGAAATACCGAGTTAAAAATGTCAGGTAAGCAGTCGGTTGTGTGTGTCTGCAGCCCATGGGAAATTCCAGTTATGAGAATAAAATTTGGACTCAGCCGAATAGACAAATGTTGATCCACGCAAGTGGAAGCAATCGCCTAAAATTAGTGGTTATGTGAATAGCAGAGTAACAGACTGGCGAGGGAATGCTGATTAAATAAACACCAGCATTTAAGGACTTTCCCCTATTTAGCCTGATTCATGAAAAACTCTACAGTATGAACACTAGACAGGGCAGTAAGGCCATGGGAAGTTCATCCTCCCCCAGATAACCTATTTTTCAGGTAAACAAACTGAGGCTTTAACAGGCATAATCATTTGAGAAGGGTGGCCAGACTGGCTGATGAGGAAGCTATGATGTATATCCAAACCTTTTTGACTTTGAAGCCTATCTTTTTAAAATGACCATCCCCTGAACAAGCCTGACGGGATAAGATTTCTCCTCCTCTCTCAGGCAATAATGGAGGCAATAAACTAAATAAAGCTCAATTTAAATAAAGGAGTGATTATGATTGATAATAAAAGGGCTATTAGACTTTAATTAATGAATTGGTTAATGGTGGTTCCTTAAGTTTATTAACTAAACTTTATTTGCAAGAAGTAGAAAATTAAGGAGCTATAGCTAAATGGAGAGCATCTTTATCCTCAGAGTCTACGTGCAAGCAGTTTCTGTGATAAATTATTATAAAGAGAAGCTTAAAATGTAATTTGCCTGTAAACTTTCATTACCTGTGAAACAGAATAAGAATAGTATTACATAAAGACAGGGCTTCATTATAAAGTCATAATTCTACTTTCGATGGACATTGGGGATTTGTGATCAACCTGTCACCTTGCCCTGGCTAGATTTTCTCTTACTCCAGACAGAAAACGTGGTCACATTTGCCCTAATCATTCTATATCCCACCCTGCTTACGTTTGGCTAATGAAAATACTCTTTAAATTTAATGTGGCTTAACTAATGTTTAAGCAAAACAAGCCATTTATACAGTGTACATGCAGCAGGTGATATGGCTTATTCCCTTTCTTATTTATAGTCATTACCTTCTCTAGCCCTGAAATAGTTTTTAATTGAATTTTCTCAGTATTATTATTATTTGGTGCCTAATGCAAGTTCTTAGGGGTAGTGAAAAGCGCCAAATACTAACGTGCAACAATCTGTTGGACTGTGGTATGACTGCCTTCTGATTTCTTCAGAGCCAAGCCCCGGAGAAAGTTCGTGGGCTTGGGATGGACGCCCACCAACAAGTGTGTGTTTACTCCAAGGGCATCTTGATCTGTCCCAAAACATTGTTTTTTCTGAAACTCCTCCACTGTTCTAGATGAAGACAAAAGTAAACAATTGCCAGATGCCTTTGGTTCCTGTAGGAAGCCAGCTAAAAAAAAAAAGAATTCTCACAGGGAGTAACACAGGAAAACAATTACCCCCTTTGACAACTTGATTTGCTGAAATGAGACTGAACCATGAGCAGGGGAAACCTGTGTTTCTGTAGAGTTCAAGGTAAGCTTTTAAGATGCTTATATTACTCTTAAAAGGTTGGTCAGCTTTTGACTCTCTGCTTCTCTGGCTTTCCAACCAAATAAAATGTTGATTTTCATTGAGCTGAAGGGTTCATCTCCTTCTTTGCCTCCACTCTCCCTCTTGATGTTATTGTTTTTTTAAATTTATTCTCAAGTTAGTTAACATACAGGGTAGTCTTCACTTCAGGAGTAGAATCCAGTGATTTATCCCTTACATATGATACCCAGTGCTCATCCTAACAAGTACCCTCCTCAATGCCCCTCACATATTTCCCCACCCAACCCCCATCAATCCTCAGTTTTATCTCTGTATTTAAGAGCCTCTTATGGTTTGCCTCCCTCTCTGTTTTTAACTTATTTTTCCTTTCCTTCCCCTATGATCATCTGTTAAGTTTCTCAAATTCCACATATGAGGGAAATCATATTTATCTTTCTCTGACTGACTGACTTTGCTACAACCCAGTAATTGCACTACTAGGAATCTATCCAAAGGATACAAGAGTGCTTATGTGAAGGGGCACATGCACTACAATGTTTAGAGCAATGCTATCAACAACAGCCAATTTATGGAAAGAGTTCAAATGTCCATCAACTGATGAATGGATTAAGAAGATGTGGTACATATATACAGTGGAATACTACTCTGTGGTGAAAAAGAATGATATCTTGCCATCTGCAACAATGTGGATGGAATTGGAAGGCATTTTGCTAAGCAAAATAAGTCAGTCCCACTTATTGTTAGATGGGGACAGAGGAATAGGGAGGGGTGAGAGGAAGTCTATCACCAGAAGTCTTCAATATGACTGGAAAATAAGAATTTCTGGATTTCTTGGGGGAAACATTTCCTCCTCTTCTTTCTGCCATGAAACCCCCAATGGTCCCTGCCATTGGCATCTGCAACCTCTCTCATAGTGTGGGACACAGATTCACAATGCTTCACTCCACAACACTCCAGGCTGAAATGTGCCAATCGGCCAGAGTGGGTGTATGACAGAACTTAACTTCTGAGTTCCCCCAGCATCTCCACACATACAATAAGGATACAATAAGGACAACAAAGCCCACAGTGGAATTTTCTTTTGAATACTTAGATTCGTTCAACCCGTAAGATTAAAATTTTAGAGCCAGCGCCAAGAAAAACATGTCGTAACCAGGTTAAGGATGGTAAGGTTGAGTCTTGAGAGAGAAAAAGTAACATTCGCAATTAGAGCAGAACAGCTGTGTATGTCTCTGAGTTTTCTGTAAGCCAATGTGCAAAAGACAAGCTGGTTATTCTTTGGTCATTATCCCAATGACCAAAGTGTTAAAGAACATTAGGTGCTTGAAAGAAATTTCTCACAGGGGCTTCGTCAGGAGGATACAGAGATGTGGAGGGCAGCAGGGCAGGACTGATGATTAATACATGTAAAAATCCCGGCAAATTAAAATTAAAGCTCTGCTCTATGTTGAAAGTGAGGGCATTCACCTTGGTGGTGAACTTGGGTGTCTTTTAGAAAAATTTACCACTAGTTGACAGAGAATGGAAAGACAGTGGTTTGAGGAGTGCTGCAGGGGGTAAAAAAAATAATAATAATAATAAAAGATAAAAGACTAGGAAACAAATGCTTTTTCATTACAAAAAAGAACAAGCTGTCTGGGCTCTTAAGCCCCAAGACATCAAGTGATGTTCATTCAGACAAATGGAGTCATCTTAACCAGTGAGCAGTGGCCCATTCAAACCCAGCCACAAAATCAACTTATTTCTTTAGAAAAAACAAGCCTAGAAAACCTTCCAAAACTGGAGTTTTAATCCAGAGACTAGAGCAAGGATCCGAGAATTTGAAAATGCAACAGAATGTCACAACTGCACGTGGGTTCCTTTTGAACATCAGAACTATTTGCATAAACAGACGCTCCTTCCCACATCTACCCTCAAACTAAGAAACTCCAGGGCACCAAAGCAAGGCAAAAGGAAGACCTCAGAGAAAGGCAACAGACATTATCCATTCCTTAGCAGCAGCCATTGCTTCCCTTCTTCTCTGACAACAGAAATGGTTTGTTTAGGTAAGGTGGAGACGTCTGGTCTCAGTAAGCCCCTATTCCACCCCCAGAAAGATGCAGTATGATTAGTCCAAATCAAGCAGAGTAATTATATCCCCTCCTCCAATTATTGGTCTTAGGATGACCAGGTGAGCTGTTGAGACAATGAAGTTGGTCGTGCAGGACTATTAAACCCTCATTTAAAGAAAGTTCTTTGTCTTTCCCTATTCCTCCAGCCTGGAATGACACCGTGATGCCTGGATGTGCCCGGGCCATACTGCAACCTTAAAGCAAGAAACTAAGAATGGAAGCCAACATGCTATGGATGATGAATTTAAAAAAAAAAGTATTTCCTAATGGCATTGTCAGACTGTGTTAGCAGCCCTTGATGGCCTAGCATACTCGAAACTTCTTAATATGTAAGCAAAAAAGCATCCCTATTTGTCTAAAGTATTATTCTTTGATTTTTCTACACTCTTAGCCATAGTCCTCCCTGACTAATGTAGGAGTAAAGCAGAGAAAAAAAGGCCATGGCATAAAGAAGATGATGTCGGAGGGCACTACTTACTGTGTTAACCCAGACCTGAATGGAAAGTTGAGAAGGTGAGATGGAGAATGTCTGAGAATGGGATCTGGATAGGGGAGAGGAGGCTGGTGTGTGCAAGCAGGCTCAGGAAGGGAGGCCGGAAAGCATGACAAGCGCGTATGGAGCTGCCACCACTAGTGTGTCTTTTAATACTAATCTGTATTCACAGTCGACAAGGCTCACTTTATAGCTGCAATGTTCTCGCTCCTTCTGCAGGCCCATTAGCCCTGTGAGCACTGCACTGCCAAAGCTGGATCCACCCAGCGCTCTGCTTTACTCACAGCTCCGTCCTCCATCTGCCTTCTCATTATCCCCGATACGATGCCTGTTTTCCTTCTGGCTCTGGTTTAAAAGCCCACCCACGGTGTTAAAATGAAAAATAAAATCATAAAATAGACAAAACCAAAGACAGAGAAGTAGAAAACCATATGGCAGTAGAAAGAACCAAGCAAGGAGCATTTCTTTGGGCCCGTGACTTTCTGGCCTCCCTCTCCACACTGAGAACTGTTTCCTAAAAGAAAACAGAAGAAGGCTTTGTGATTGGTGACCTAAAGCTTCTTAGCAGCAGATGCTCCTCAGTCCTCTGACAGCTTGGGCAGCATCACCTAGATGGAAGCCCAGGAGAACCACCTCTTCCCAAAGGGTGGGCTGAGGGGTGATGGCAAGGAGACGGGGTGGGGCTTTCACATCAGCTGAGGTTCACTGTCTAGGCCCAGATGAGTGAACCACGCTGAGGCTCCAGCAGCTGAGCTGACATCTTTGGGGACTAGACTTGGGTACATCTGATGTTCCCCTCAATCTGTTTCCCTGGACTGCTAGCTCCTAAGATGAAGGACTCTGGCTGCCTTCATTCCTGCTGTATGCCCAGTGCTTAGCACAGTGTGTGGCACAAAATACATGCTTGGTGGATGAATAAGGAGCTGCCTGCTGGGGGAGCTGGACAGCGCTGTGTAAGCCTCAGCTGCTGCCATCATCCTGACCACAGTGCATTGTGGATGCAGCTGTTCTTACCGCTGTTACTGTGGTGGTGGTGTTGACATGGAAGGAAGACAAATCCTTCCTGAATCTCCAAACCTTAAAATTCAAGAAGCCCATCAGCTTCTTCAAGCTTTTCTTGGCCCCATTAGCTTCCCTGTAAGGGATGTTACTTCGCATCCCCCTCTTTGACAGACCTTCCAGAGAAGTCCTCGGGGACTAGGGGGTTAGGGGGTGCCTGCTATACCCAGGTCACACCCGCAAGTGATCCACCCTCCCCTTTCCCTGAAGACTGCCTACCAGCCTGTAAGCAGCCTCTAACAACTTAACTGCTTGATGATGCCACCCCTCCTCAGGGGACACTTGCTGCTCTAGAATGGAAAGAGAGTTTCAGTGATTAAACCCAAAACTGTCATTTACAGCTAAGACTGTATTTCTGAAATTAATCTGAAAATGTTTCCATCTCTATGCTCTTTTTCTGCTGTTTCCTGACAAATTCATTCCCTTCTCTGCCTGAAGGGCAAGGTGAGTGCATGTTGGGAGCAAAGTTCTCTCTGGGTGCAGCCATAGTTCTATGCCTCAAGGGCCCACCTACAGCCTGAATGAAACACTCACTACCTGCAAAGAACAGGCTGGTACAGCCCTAAAGGGAGGCCCCCAGATGGGTTGAGCAGATTTTTAGGGCTCACCCAGGGGTGCAGGCTAAGGCACCACAGTGCTGATTCCATCACAATTCCGTACAGTTCACTTGGGAAATGTCATGGACTCCTGGGTACCACTGGGACAGTTCAGCTTACAGATCCCAAACCACTCCAGCAGATCTATGCAGCCTGAGCAGAGAAATTAAAAGATTGGAGCACTTCCTATTTCTCTGGAACACAGGAGGTGCTTATTAAGTGAATGAAAAAAGTACGTGAATAAGTTAATGTATGAATGGTTGTTGTCATTATTATTATTATATTTGGGAACTTTTAAACTTAAAAACTTTTTTTTACATTTATTTATTTTTGAGAGACAGAGCACAAGCAGGGTCGAGAGGCAGAGAGAAAATGAGACATAGAATCTGGAGTAGGCTCCAGGCTCTGAGCTGTCAGCACAGAGCCCAATGCAGGGCTCAAACTCACCAACCATGAGATCATGACCTGAGCCTAAGTTGATGCTTAACTGACTGAGCCACTCAGGTACCCCTTGAACTTTTAAACTTTTTAAAGTGGGGTTAATATTACTATCCACTTCACTGGTTGTTACATGAGGATTAAATTAAATAATGTCAATAAAGCACTTTGCACAATGCCAGCACATAGTGCATGCCCGATAAAATGGTGGCTAACATACCACTATCTAATGTCTGCAACAATCCATTGAGGCAATTACAATTATCGAACTCTATGAATGAGAAAAATAAGCCTCAAAGAACACAAATGATTGACCTAGGTGACACAATTAGTGATTGGCAGATAGAAGTTTCCAACCCAGTTCCTTCTGCCCCCAAAGCCCACCATCCATCCACTATACCATATCATCTTTCAACTTCATCCTGAAGCCCAGCTAAGCATAGGATGAAGCATGATGATAAAAACTGAAAAACCAAAGCACCAGTCAGATTAATTTCAAATAGATGGCTGGTAGCCTCCAGAGTAAGGTGGGTGGGTGGGTGGGTGATCGATATCTGTGCATTTCGCCACACAGGGGGTAGAGAGAGTGAAAAGCACTTCAATTTGCCACACTTGGGGGAATCTGCAATGCTACATTGAGTGTCATGAGAATTATTTCATGGGAAGCAGCTAGATAAAGTGGAATTATTTCCAAACTGGATGTATGAAGTCCTGGGTTCAGGTTACAGTTTTTGGAATGTCTGGGAGGAATCAATTTCCCTCTCTGAACTCTGGTTTCCTCTTCTGTTAAAGAAGGGGACAAGAAAACAGATTCCTAAGTCCAACCTCTCAACTCTAACAAGCCTGCTCTGGGTACTGTGTGGGTAAATCAGCTGAAGGATCTGAGCCCCTAAAATAAACACCAAGTGTAAAACGGAGATATCATCTATCCCCTGGAGAGACAGTGCAAGGATTCAATGATCCACTGAGAAGCTGCTGCCTCTAGTCTTTGCCTTCCATCACGTCATCTTTCAGGTCATGGTGGATGTAATTTCCAACCAAGGGTTCACCATTACCATTTCTTATCCTCTGCTTTGTCTTGATCAAACTTAAGGTGCTATAACTGGCCCCAAACTTGAATTCTGCTTGACTTCAAGACTGAGGATACACAAGAAAGTAGACCATGCCCTCCTTATCAGTTTCTTCTGTGAATCTGCTGACCATGGGGAGAATCTTTTCTCCATCAGACCCCAGTGGCAACCTCCCCCTGCTTTCCCAGCATCCTCTCCAAAGATTCTGCTTCTCTTCTTGACTCTTCCTTTACCATAGAAAATTCTTTTTTCTGTGATTTTGTTATGCTTTCAGACCTTATTGTCACAGCAATCTATTACAAGTCCCTTTCCCTCCCTTGTTTTTAAATGAAAGTCTCTCCCTACTAAGTCCTGATTTGTTTTTCTTTGACATCTCAAATGCTATGAATGAATATAGGGCCTTCTAAAGATATCTCAAATTCACCCACTTTCCCTTACATTCACAGTCACTGCCCTGATCCAAATTTAGTCCACCATCGACTTTCCTGAAGAACTAGTACTTTACCATCAAGTCTTACTACATGTCAACCTACTCTTCATCTCATAGACAAAGTGATGTTTAAAAATTAAATCATAGCCATGGCACTCCCCTACTTAGAGCTATTTAACAATTTCCCCTGGCCTGTAGGATAAATTCTGAATCGGTAACACACTCTACTAGCAAGAGACTGCATGACGACACCACTACCGCCCTTCCACCTGCCCACTTTGTCCCAACACCAGTGGCCTCTCTTCTGTCCCCTGGACTCTAATTTGCCACACTCCTTTGCGTCCCTTGGGCTTTGCAACAACCTTCTGCCTGGAAGACTATATCCATTTTTGCCTCATTACCTCTTACTTATCCTTCTAATATCAGCTCAAGCATCATTTCTTCAGGAAATTTCTCATGATCCCCCAGCTAGTCCTGGCTCTCCATACTTCTCAATCTTAACAGAGTTTGAAGTTGTATGTTTAGTTGGTGATTAGTTCTAATATCTTTATCCTGTCACTAGATTATAGGCTCTAGGAAGTCAAAGATGGGTCAGTTTTTGCCCACCAGTGTACCCGTCAAGGTCCAGCATAGTGTCTGGCATACTGTGGGCACTACTAATATTTGAATGAATATCATTTTAAGTAGCAGTGTGAACAACAGTATAATATGCAAGAATTTCCTTCTATATAAATGATAGATCTCTGAAATGTTGAATCTTTGGATAAAATGACTTTATTTTGATTTTATATCTAAAATTGTGATTATTAGTCAAGGCATGGTAGATACAGAGACTAGTAAACTAGAAAAGCTGTGTGTGTGTGCACGCACAAAGGTTTTCACCGATCTTTGTGGATACAGATGTATGTTCTTTGGCTCTCTTTCACAATTGGATTCTTTGGGGTGTCTGGATGGCTCAGTCAGTTGAGCATCCGATTCTTGATTTCGGCTATGGTTGTGATCTCATGGTCATGTTATCAAGCCCCACTTGGGTTCCACACTTAAGTGTAAAGTTTGCTTAGATCTCCCTCTCCTCTCTCTCTCTCTCTGCCCCTCCTCCTTCAAAATAAACAAACATTTTTAAAAAATAAAATTAGCTTGGATTTTTTTACACTAATACTCTAATGTAATCATTGTAGAAGTCTCTATGTTCATTGTTACTGGGAGTAAAGGAATGGGAGTTCTATTTTGACCAAGTCCAGGCCCATTCTCTTCCCCCCTCCTCTTCCACTTCCAACCAAGCTTGAATCTTAAGGTCATTTAAGTAAAATGAGATCTTGGTTGAATGGGCTTCATGTCCAATCCATCTTCCTGGAGGCAGTCACCTATTCTCCTTAGGGTGACCTTGAGCTCCTTGAAGACTGGGGATATCTTTTACCCTTTGTATCCTTCATTCTTATCATAGTGGCTATCACATGAAAGGGTTTCAATCAATAGTTGCTGAATGGTAGTAAACCACTGTGGTAATAGGTGGTTTTCTAATAACATTCTTATAAATTAGCCTTACTCCCACACAGTATCCCTTGTGTCATTCCCTAAATCAGTTTCTCCTTTCCTTCACACTCACAACACCCTAACTCAATATAGTTTACTTAGGGTAACAAGCCCCTTACAAAATTCTGGCCAAGAAAACTTTCTCTTTGGGAGTGAATACAAGTTATTAAGCCTCACCAATTTAGTTAGCCTCTTTTTTATTTCTGACCACTCGAAACTGGCCCTTCTAGTACTGATGCCTTGACATTGACAAAGTTTGCTTGGATGATCATATTCCATCCTTAGAAAAATATTTTTCAAATAAATAAACTAGGTTTCCTGTAGGAAAGTTATGGCTGTACACATGAAATATAATCCTAGAAAGCAATCTGCATGGGGGGTGAATATATGGGTGAAAAAAAAGGTCTGTCAAGTCTTACGATGAAAAGATTGAGAGTACCCATGACCTGACCCTATCACCATCAATAAATATGTGTTGAGTACATTCTACATGCCAAGCACTGGGATATACCATAGTATGGAGCATAGCATTCTCTGCATTAAAATCAGAGCTAGGTTCTTGTCTGGTCTAGGAGATAATCAGTGAAGTCAGATATCAAATTCCTAGAGATGCAATTAGTTAAAGTATCAATAGGAAGATCTACTGGAAACACAAAGTAGGCAGATAGAAGAGATAACGGAGCTGGTGAAGACGGCTCTGATGTCCTCTGAAGCCTAAGTGGTTGGAAAAGAATCTCATATTTCTCACACCAATAAGGGTCACATTAGAGGTTAAGATCAAAGATCAATAGTTATCTTTTTTATTTTATTGAAGAATAGTTGACACAATGTTATAGTAGTTTCAGGCATAGAAAACAGTGACTAAGGAAGTCTATACTCTATGCTATGCTCACCACAAGTGTAGCTACCATCTGTCACCATACAACACTATTACTATACCACTGACTATATTCCCTATGCTGTACCTCTTATCCCTATGACTTATTCATTCCAGAATTCTAAGGCTGTACCTCCCACTCCCCTTCACCCATTAATAACTAATCTTCTTCGAGCACCCTATGGTTATTAGTGATAACTAAAAATCAGATAGTCTACTATGGTAGACTGAATCACTGTTCATAATTCTTTACACTCGTGGTATTTTGTATTATATACCTACACTCTTTGCCTCCACTGTACAGTACCTTTCACTTGAATGGGTGCGGTGTATTAACACCCCATGATGGGCTTGGCCACACAACTTGCTTTGACCCGGGGAATGTGGACAGAAGCAACAATGTGCCAGATGTTGACAGAAGTTTCAAGAGGCACTGGATGTTTCCATCCTCCCTCTTGCACACCCTGTTTTGATAGGATAAAATAGGCAGAAAGGGAAATGATAGGACCTGAGGTCCCGAGGTGGGGAAAAACAGATTTTTGAACAATGCTGGCAGTTTCTGACCACAGCAAAACCCCTCAGGCCTAAGGTTCCTCTTAAGAATGTAATAGACCCCACCTTACTCCCCTTCAGGTTTTCCTTGGCAATTTGACAAAAGACCTAAGTATGGCCATAGGCACCCTCCTATGAGCCAATCAGGAATGGACAACCCAGCAACCTAGAGCTATCAAGCCAATAAGGGTAGGACCCGTGAAGGAACAAGGGGGAAGGGAAAGGGAAGGCCAGCCAAAACCTTATAAAACAAGGACCCTTGCCTACTGTGGAGGGCATTCACTTTCCAAAGTCCCCTCTGTAAAAATAAATAAACTTATGTCCACTGCTCATTTTGTGTCCACCTCTTCATTCTTTGAAACAGTGAGACACAGAATCACAGGTATTGAAGTTAAAAAAGGAAATCCTGCAACAATTTGCCAGGAGAATATTTCCTGAGCAGTGTCAAGGAGAATGTAGGGACCATCAAAACCTGCAGCTATATCCAGCCATTTCATAGCCGGGAGAGGACAGCCATCCCTATCTATAAGCATAAAATTTAAATGTTGCTTGTGGTAAGTTACTAGGTTTTAGAGTGGTCTATTGACAACATGACTGAGGCACCAGCTGACAAATATACCTAATGTGAAGTCATTAAAAATCATATTTTTAAGATTTTCTTTATAATTAGAGATAAAGCTATATTGATACAAACCTAAATTGAAATTATGCCATAATTATGGAATGATATAACTGAAATCACGACATAATTCTAACTGAAAAAATTCAGGACAGAGAATTACTTTTAAACTAACATTAAAATATATTTTATAGGGGTGCTAGGGTAGCTCAGTCAGTTAAGTGTCTGACTTAGGTTCAGGTCATGATATCACTGTGGGTTTGAGCCCTGCATTGGGCTCTATGCTGATAGTTCAGAGCCTGGAGCCTGCTTTGGATTCTCTCTCTCCCTCTCTCTGCCCCTCCCCCACTTGTGCTCTGTCCCAAAAACAAACATAAAAAATATATATGTAATATATACACATATATTTTATGATGAGGGAGCATAAGGCAAGCTGACAGGCCACAAATACCCGCCCCCCCCCCCCCACCAGGTTAAATATGTGTGATATTCTTCGGGTACTCCTGGCTGCCCAAGAACAAAGGAAAGGGATAAACAAATGGCTAACTGAGAGAGATCATAGTTACACAGGACCTAAGTCTCCATCACCCCTCCACAGTGATGCAGGAAACAAAGGCAGAAGGAAATGGCAGAACTAAAAAATGTCCTTATAACTTGCAGCCCACTGACAAATACTTGAGTCTGGCAGAGTAAAACATTTCTCCAGAACTCCCTACTGTCTTAATTCTAATGCTTTGCTAGAAGGAAAACCACCTTAGCTTAACAATAGCTAGGCCTCCACTATCTTGGGAGTCTTCTTTAGCATATGAAAATCTCACTGGAAACTTCCCCTGGACTTTACCTCCCCTAAAGCCATAGTGTATAATCAGTTTCCCCTCATGGTCCCAGGGCAGCTCTTCCTGCCCAAATGTCCTGTCCCTGTGCTTCAATAAAATCACCTTTTTGGCACTAAAGACGTCTTCAAGAATTCTTTCTTGGTCATCGGCTCCGGTCCCCATGAACCCCACTGTCACCCCCCCAAAAATCTCATCATTTTATTTATATATTGCCTAGAGGAATGGAATAAAGCATACCACTAGGTTAACAATGACCATCTCTGGTATAATAATGCTTGATTTTAGTCTTTCTTAAAATTATTATCTGCCATAAAAATAGGTGTTCAATATTGCCTAAATAAAAGTTGGATTAATAAATTTTCATACATTCCAAATTTTCTACCGTGAACACATAGTGCTTTTATAATCATGAAAATCAATGTTTATTTTTTTTAATGGAGATCCATGACCTAGACCATTGGTAATAACCCACTGAGAACAATCCTTTACGAGGTTTCTTCCCAACGGTGGTAAACATTCCTAACAGAGCTCTAATCTAGAGATTGGTTTATTGAGTAGCATTTTATGAAGACAGACTAACAGTCCTACCAAAGTCAAGATTCATTACATCAACTGCATCAAAGCAACTGAGTAGTGAAAAGAAATGGGTCAAATATTCTCAGTGTAGGAAGGAAACAAAGCATGTGTTGAAGAGATTTGCAGAAAGAAAAGAAGGAATGTGAAAGAAAGGTGAGGAAGAGGGAGAAGACTGAAGGGAGAAAGAAAGGGGGGGGGGTGATTTAGAAGAAGTAATTCAATTCAGCTTCATCCTGAGGACTACTACTTCATCATCACACATCAATCTCCCTTTACAGAAAGCCCAAGGGGGGAACCCAACATCAGGCAGAGAGGGCCTCTTTTGCAACAGCCAAGTCAAGAATACTCTGCACTCTTTCCTTGGGCTTTAGCCACCTAGCTCTACAGAGTCATTGTTCCCTGTTGCTGAGTGGTTTTCTCATTTATTTTCAAGGAGATGGCTTTGAAGCTAGACAGAAGTGCTTGCAGAGGCCTGGAGGGCTATCCTTCCTTCCCTTCTATGAGCTGCCACTTACCTAGAGAGCCCAGGCACTAGCCACCTTGCAGCTTCTGGCAGCCCACACTTTATGGCAGCCTCCAGGCCAATCATTCTGAATAAAGAAGGGTCAATTTCAACCTTCTGCAAGGCAAGTGCCCATTAAAAGTAGTTATTATTGGTGTATCAAGCTCCCAGAGAGGAGAGAGAAGGGAAGAAAGGGTTGTATAGGGTGAAGGTGGAAGAGAGGAAAAAAAGGAGTATGAAAGTAAAAGGTAAAGAGAACAGAGGAGGGAACCCACTGGGGGCTCACCTCACCAAGGAGAGTTGCAGGGTCAGCCCCATTGTTTCAAATGGTAGAAATGCCTGCCCTGTATACATAAGCCCCCTTCCCCTTATAGGAGCTTCATCATTCATTCCCATGCCTGCCCATCTGTTCACTCTGGGTAACGCTGAATCTTGCCTCTCTACAGCTAGATGAATCATAATAGGACAAAGTTTGTCTTCCCAGTCCAGTGTATCCATTCTAAGCTTTTCTAGACCAGCCTCATGAAAGCTTAGACTTCTTCACCTTTACTTAGGAACCAAGAATGAGGGCAAGAGAATGTGGAGGATCTTCATTGCTTTTCTAAATTCTGAATTTAATCCAAATGGGCAGCTACCATGTCTCCTTATGCCTCAAGTTCACCCACTGAAAGTCTTGAAGCTGAGAATGTAGAGAGCTGGAAGATAAACAAACAAACAAACAAACAAAAAACAAAACAAAAACAAGCCCTTTCCAATTCCCACAGTTCTTTCTCCCCCCCCCAAGTGCCCAATTCCACCACCTCCAAGACCTCCCATTTTAAGGAATGGCAAAGTATAATATAAAATCTTACAGACTAGGCTTTGAAAATCCGAAGTCTAGTGTTTGTGACTATGGCAAGTTATTTAACCTTTCTGGGTCTTGGTTTACTTATCTTAAAAATCTTAATCATACCACACACTTCATAAGCTTGTTCTGTGTATTGAACATGTATAAAGTTACAGGTGTCATACTAATATTTTTACATAATCATCTTATTTAAGCCTCACAACAACCCCCAAAAGGCTTGTTTTATAGGCCAGAAAACAAAGGCTTAGAGAGGTTAAAAATACACCCAAGATTACATGGTAATCAGTGACAGAATTGGAATTCATATCCAGCTGTCTGACTCCAAAACTCCTGCATCTTAACCTAAGCACAAAATTATACCTGGCATACAGTAGATACTCAATAAATGTGAATTCCCTTTTCATACTCTCTGATGTGTGAATTTCAGTGGCTTTGATAACCTTGGTACAACCCACACTCCCTCCAAAATGGTCTTTCAGTGGCTCCCCTAACCCTTTCTTGGAGATGATCAAGAATCTGGATATTCAGACCACTTCTTTAAGTATCTCTTTTAAAACAGATGTGTTGATAATGTAAGGTTTGGGTAATGAGATTTTCCAGGCCATAAGTTGCTAACTGTGAATTAATTGCTTAGCCTATTTGCAATAAATAAAGGGACTATTACACATAAAAAAAATCGTAAGAAGCCACTGAGTTTGTGCAGAAAGGTTCTGAGTTTCTCTACACAAGCATTCCGTTGTCATCTATGCCGGATGACCACACCAAAGGCACAAAGCCAGAGAGAGCACTTCCTCACACTGCCTGAAGATAGAGAGTCCAGTCTAAGATTCAAAATACTGAGTTAGGAGCCCCACTGTGGCTACCTATGTGACTCTAGACAACTTTTATAACCACTCTGAACCCCAGTTTTCCTTTGTGAGTTACGAGCACTAGAATAGGTGACTTTCAAGGCTGTGACCAGCTCTAGCAATCAATGATTCGGTATCAGCAGATACTTGGCAAAAACATGGTTTCCTAGTCGACTGATCCCTGAGACGTTCCTATGGCCAAAAATAAATTCAGCTTTGCTTTGGAATATGTGATGTAACCCACTCAGTCTGGAACTATTTTGAGAAATACAACTAGGCAGTAAATGTGATGCTGCCAACTGTGGGCCTGAGGCATTTTTTTCAGGATAAGAAGCTAGCAAAAGTATACACCCCTCATTAATATACCACTGATTCCCCCTGGCCACACAAACCCATGGTCCATAAGATGCTACAATGTCTGATAACTTCTTAGGCTATTGCTTTAATAATGCATGCCTGCTGCTTGAGGGGCTTCATCTACTTCGCACAGCTCCCTGGTACTGGAAGCTTACTTCCATTTCCTGAATGCACAGCCCCTCCTCACCTTCCTCAAGTCACTTCAATAACTGTGAAGATTATGGAGGAACTCAAAACCCCAACAGATGAGGAGTGGTGAAGAAAGCAGTGATGTTTATCCTGAGAATGACTGACAACATTTCAGTGGAAAATGACAGTCCTCTTTAAATAACTGAAGGCCTACTGTAGAAGAGGGTTTAGGTTTGATCAGGTCTATATATCCCAGGTGTCCATGGCATAGTGAGTACTGAGTAAATGTCAGATAAGTGGATAAACCCTGAATAGTTCCCCAAAGCCTAAACCAAGATCAGAAGAAAGATATTAGAAGAACTGAGACTTCTGTTCATGGCAAAAAGGAGGCTTTTTGAATATTCAGTGTGATCCAAAACTGAAATGGGAGATGAACTCCCTTGTCACTTGGAATCATAGAATATTATTGATCACAAAAGACTGGGTTTGGAGGTGGAAGTCCCAGAAGAACTAGATAACCTTGGGCAGGTTACTTAACCTATCCTTGACCCTATCATTCCTCATATGTAAACTGAGCATAAAAATAGCACCTATCTTACATAGTTATTACAACGATTAAATAAGCTACCCACTGCTAAGCATTTAGCACAGCATATGGAAACAGAGTAAATGTTCCCACAGAGTCCACAGAACATTTTAGAGATTTTCATCAAGGATGTTTATGCATCAGATATTGGGTCAGACTCAAAAACCTCAGAGGTCCCTTCCAACTGTAAATATGAATCTATAAATTCTGATAAGAGTCAGCCCCCCACCATCATCTATAAAGTTGTTTTTATCACCTGAGCATCTGATAGCACTTTTGTTCATCAACCTTTTCTCTTTCCACCTCTGCACTCAACATAGACTTGACTTTGTAGACTTCACAGAAGGAGGCCCCACGTTGCAGCAGCTAGAGAAGTTGGGTTGTCTGTGAAAGAAGTTTCCTTACAGACTGAAAAATTGGGCATGGGGAGCAGAGACACCCAGCTGGAGATGAGCAACAGGCTGCCACCATGTGTGGTGACATTAAGAGCCGGGCACTATCTTCAGACCCAGAAAGGAAAACTTCAAGGGTGGGAGTAATTCAGCTAAGCAAACATCAGAGCAGTGATCTTTCCTTTACAATGTCGCTGATGGAGATACAGAATGTGCTGCCTTTGGCTGGTGTTAGTACGTGGCTGTGGGCAACTGGAGGAAAAGAATATTCAAATACCAGTAGGCCACAGCAGGAAACCCCAAACAAGAGGCATGCAGAGAAGACTGAAATCTGAAAGGCACCGGGCTTTCTTTCCCTGGGGAAACAAAGAAGGCGAGCATGCTAATCCCACAGATTTCATGAGGTTTCTGATTTACTGGCCTCTCAGAAGGCTCTGCTGGGGTTTGTCATTTTGATGAGAACGACTTGCTGTAAAGGTTAAACATTCTAAGAAGCATGAAATGATCTTCTCCAAGAAAGACTGCATCTCTTTGCCAGGGAAATGGCAGTCTGACAGTCCACAGAAGGGGGCCTTCCAAGAGCTGTTTATACCCAGGTTTTCCAGCCCTAAGTCCCAGATACACTTGTCACTACAACATCTCTCTTGGGCTGGGTTTATTAGTTGTTCATGCGGCAAGAGGAGACAGGTGCTGAAAGAAAGAAAGGAATAGGGGCGCCTGGGTGCTTCAGCTGGTTAAGCATCTGACTCTTGACTTTGGCTCAGGTCGTGATCTTGTGGTCATGGGATGGAGCCTGCCACATTAACAGTGCAAAGTCTGCTTGGGATTTGCTCTCTCTCTCTCTCTGCCCCTCCCCTGCTTTCTCCCTTGCTCTCTCTCTCTTTCTCAAAATAAATAAATAAAATATTTAGAGAGAGAGAGAGAGAGAAGGAGGGAGAAGAAATGTATACATGTCTTTCTCCTCATATTTCTTCTCTCTAAATCAATTGGCAACATTTCAAATAAAATTTACCAATAAAACTAAATTACTGGAAATGGACTAAATGTTTTTCCTATAATGCCATAATTCTACTGCTTAGTAGGCCACAGGGACATAAACATATATCTTCACGAAAGATGCACAGATACGGTCGGTGCATACTTCTTTAAAAAAAAACTCAGCCAAAGGGAACTGAAATGAGGGGTTAAGAACATTACTTTCTATCCTTTGGGCAATCCATTTCCTTCCTGGAGGCCTCAGCTTCCTCACCTAAAACTGGGGATGTAGGTGGCTATGCCAGATAACATCTGAGCCTCTGTGAAGATAAACAGATCTATGATTCTAATACTCTCTCTGGTTTTCTTTGGGTCGATCCAGTTTCAGGTTTTGAGTTTGTGATTTCTAGTCATGATTGCTACATGTCTGCTGTCTCTTCCCCTTATTAACCCCAAATTGGGTTAAAACAGAACCCACAATAATATAGAGAAACATCAAGGAAATTGGAGGGATATGCCCTGTGCTCGGTCACATGCACAATCCTTGCTATTATGTGTCATTGCTGTAAAGTCCTAATGAGAAACCAGAATACAGAAAAATTAAAAATCTCATTTTCCTATCTCTAAGGAAAGAATCCTTTAGTTCAATATAAAATACGGTCACTTTTATAAGAGAAAAAGTAACTACAATTTGTTTTGCCAGCAAATCTACTCCAGAGTTTGAGATAATCACAGGTATCAACAACAGATCATTTTAATGCAATTCTTCAAAATCTAGGATTATACTGAAGTCCGGTCTTGATTCCAAGTACAAACCATTTAAAGAATGGAGAAGAACATGCTTTGGTATGTTTCCTTGTGGCAAATTCCTGCCTCCCACTTCTAAGTTCTAGCCTATATCTTTATGCTTAAGCACAAAAATCTCATCTAGATTATTTCTAGGACATAAGAGAAAAATGGGATAAAAACACCAGCCATAGAATTTGTTTCATTCTTGAATTGCTGAACTCCAAATGCAGAAAGGGGCATATTGGTTTATCTATGTAAGCACATCATATACTTTGGCTCTATAACAGAGGTTCCCAACAAGCCAATTAAGCAACCAGTGTAGATATTCTCAGTGGTAAATATGGAAACTGAAGCACAGAGAGTTAGTCACATATATTCAGAGTGGGACCAGCACATGTAGGTGAGTACTGGCTGCATCCTCCCCATTCCTCCCAAGCATCTCCAGCTGGTCTGAGATGGCTGAGTAGAACAGGAAAGAAACAATAACTTCTGTGGCCAAACTCTTGCTCTAATCCAGTCTTGGTCACTCTTTAGCTATTGTACAATTAAGTCCTACTGATGCTGCCCCTTAAATATCTATTGGATGTGCCCCCCAAACTCAACCTCCACTCCCTCTACCTCACTCATGGCTCTTATTTCTAAGAGCTGAATTAATGCAAATCCAAACAGAACTAATGCACACTGGTCTGTTGGCTCTTGTCTCCCGTATCTCATCCTGTACTCACATTGCTAAAAATAGCATACCTCCTCTGAGATAAGGTCCAAACTTGTTCGTGAACACAGTGCTTCACAACTGGCCCTGCCACTCCTCCAGCCACACCTTGTAAAATATCCCCCTCAAATTCCTCTCCTACTTTCCAAGCTTTAGATTCTATCCACAAGGAAAACTTCTTATTTGCCAAAGTCACCTTCGCGTATCTATTGTCTCTGCCTGGAATACTTCCACCTGTCTGTTCTAACTGGGCAAATCTTACTACTTTACCAAGCCTCAGCTCTAGTGTCACCTAATTTGTGATGCTGTCCATGATATTTCTTCCTGCATTTATGTCCCACATTCCTCAGATATCAGAATTTATTAGAATATTTATGAAGAGTGATAAGATCAATGCTTTTATACCCTGAGGGCTCAACGCAGCCTCTGGCACATGGTGCTCAATAGGTGCTTTGGAAGGAATGAATCAAGCCCTTAATTTCTTCAGCCAGAAAATGAGGATAATAATATGCAGCCTGCAGAGTGGATGTGAGGGTTAAATGGCCCAATGTATATTAAGAACTTAACATGGAGCAGGCACATAATTTCTCTCAATAAACAGCAGATCTCTTAACTTTGCTTTCCTCTTAACCTGACTGGAGCAAGGAAGGATTCATCTATCTATGAAAACACACACAAAGCCAGAGATGTTGGAAAAGGCTATGAGAATCCCTCTGTGTGTGTTTTAAAGCACTTGTTTCTCCTAATTCAGCAGCATCTCAATTTACTGCATCCATAACAGGCAGATGTCTGCTAGCAGTTAAGAAGCTTTTAGCAAAGGCAGTAATAAAGGTATAGAGTGGCAATATAAACGGCCACCATGTCCCTCTATTGAACAGAACCACAGCTCACAGCAGGTATGAAATGGTTCTAAGCAGCTGTCACATGCTACCCCAAAGTTCTGACCCTTATATTCTCAGGCTGAACACAGGCTTAGCTATAAATTTTTCACAGATGTAAAAAATCCCTAACCTTTCATTCTGAGACCTTTGAGCTTCAAGACTCCAGAACAGCTAGAATTCCCTTCCCTTACTCTCTTTCAAGTTGCAGGGGCAGCTGTGATCAGAAGTATCTCAGATCCTAACCTGGGAGAATAACACTAGGAAGGGTTCGTGGACTATGGTACAATTTCCTGGGATCATACAATCTTGAGCCTGTGGAAAGGAAAACTTAGAAAACAGGAAGAGGAAAAAGAAAAGGCTAAGTCTGCGCACTGCTATGGTGGTCACCAAGATATAACTGTAAAACCTAAGCACCAACAGATAAGAAAAAGTGAGGACTTGTCAGTCGATATTGATGAACTGTATATTTTTTTAAGTTTATATATTTATTTTGAGAAAGAAAGTGTGTGCACACGTGTACACAGAGGACGAGGGGCAGAGAGAGAGAGAGAGAGAGAGAGAGAGAAAACAAACCCCAAGTAGGCTCTGTGCTGTCAGTGCAGAGCCCAACGTGGAGCTTGAACTCATGAACCACAAGATCCTGACCTGAGCTGAAATCAAACATCAGACACCTAACTGACTGAGCCACTAGGCACTCATGAATTGCTTTCCTGAGAAGCCACTTTCTCTGATAAATATCATTACCCATCAAAAGGGGCAAAACCTCGACCAAAAAAAGGTGACAGCCTTTAAATGCTCTTAAGAAATCCAAGGTTCTATTCATAAATCCATCAATTAAAACCTATGTATCATGGGCCTAAAGTATTCCCAGTACACCAAGGTGTTAATTTTCACAAATTAAAGAATCAGAGAACTTCACTGCAGTGCTGATATAACTAAACCCAGCCTCAGAACTCAGACAGTTCTGCAGCCTGTAAAAAACAAGGACTTGCATTCCTATCCTGCCCTTCACTCACCTTTACCCCTCTACTCAGGATAAGGAAAGACACTGCCAAGCCGATGACATTTGAGAATCACAGAGTTTTAGAATTGGAAGGGCCCTGAGAGAACACGAAACTTAACTGTCTCATTTTATTTTCGCAGACCATAGAGGCCAGAATATCCAAGCAAGAACCTCAAGGTCACACATCTAAATAAAGGGCCTGGGTATCCCTGGGGAATGGGAGCAGATCCTCAATGGCACTGGAAACTGTAAAAGCAACCAACATTATTATATTTGACCTTGGAAGCCACGGTTTCTGTTATTCCTACACCAGTGAGTTAGTCTGAGTAGACCCCAGCAGTGGATCCAGAACCAGTTATAAAGTCATATAAAGTGCTAAACATATTTTGATTTCTAATTGCTATCTTTTCTTCCCTATGATTATTCTCTGAATTATTGCCCTTGGTAGACTGCACTATAATTTGCAGACTCCTTCTCTAGCCCCTCCACTAGACTATGAGTTCATGAAGAACAGAAACCATATCTCCTACAAAACTGCATCCTCAACACTTAGCTCACCAAGCCTGATACAGAGAAGAGACAGATGCCTACTTGTGGAGCCATTACGTTAATGTTGAAGCTCTTTCCAAAGAAATATCATAGCTTAATTTCCTACAATTTGGGGGAACCAAGAGCCACTGAAACTAAAGCTACTTAAGATTGGAAATTATTGTGTATATTTAAATAATCTAATACTCAAAAAAAGGCAGAAAATGATTTTGAGCTTTTCATAACCATGTGACACGCCATCTAGTTGTACAAAAAAGAGATGAGCGTAGACTGACCTAAGATGATGGTGGTGGAGAGGGAGAGAGGTGAATAGATGAGAATGGGTTTAAATAAGAAGTCCACCAGAAAATGCTGTGACAGATTTAAGGAAGTGGGAGAAAAATCAAGGAAAATGCCAAGGACAATGGTGACGCCATTTACTGAGACTGGGGGAAGAAATGTCTAACACTGGGAGGACGGACTCAAATTTCATTTTTCAATGTTATGATTAAGAAGCCTATCAGAAATCTAAATGGAGATCTCAGGCAAGCATCTGGATTCAGAAACCTGGGATTCCAGAGACTGCCAAGCTAGAGATCCTGACTTGGGAGCCACGGACACGGTGGCTCATCACAGTGTAGATGATCTCTGACACCATGGCAATGGGTGGGGACACCAAAGGGAGTGTGCAGACTAACAGGAGAGGCCCAGGAATGAGGACTGGGGTCTTCCAACATTTTCTAACCACAACAGTATGTGTACAGCACGGTGCTAGAGACTGGAGGAGGTGGGCAACAAAAGTATTTAATGCATCATTTTCCCTCCCTCAGTGACCTTACAATCTGACCTCTTTCAAATACATAGGAAAGGAAGGCCGCTCGATGCAATGGAAAGTACAAGAGATTAAGAGTCAGGAATCATTCTAGAGCTACTCCAACTTAAAGTGATGTTAACCTCTCAAAGTTTCCAATTCCTCACCTGCTGAAATAAGGATTAGGAACAGAAACATCAACAGCACCTGCCAACTCTATTTCTGATGTCAAAATTTCCACGTGGCATCCAAATGACACATTCCAGTCTCATCTAATGGTGGGAACTCACCCTTCCCAGGCAGAACGCACCACTACTCCTCCTGAGGCACACAGCAGCATTCAGAGGGTTGGCTGAAAGGGAAGTCCCTAGGCTGTATGGGAAGCAGCTGTGGTCTGTACTCTTTTCCTGTTGGAACAAGAGTCACTTAAAAAAAACTCAAAATATCTGCATTCTTGTTTTTCAGCTGGTATTTATATCAGATGAATGGAATCCTGGGAACCAGTGAGAAGAGCAGACCTACCCTCTCATCACATTCTCTTGGCTCTGCAAATTAATATTATCAAAGGCAACCGATTTCCATGATTCCGGATATTTTCTTTTATCAAACAGAAGCAGCTCCACATGGCTGGATATCTGTAACAGGATATGGACTTATGGGTCAGAATATGCTGAGCTTAGCCATGAAAGAGCACTAACAAAACGATTCAGTAATATCTTATTTATACACACACACACACACACACACAATCCTTCATATCTGTTCTAGGTGACCACCCACCTAAACGGATCTGAATGACGTAAGGAAAGACAGACAAACCAAACTGGGCCAGTTTCCCATTTTGGAAAATGTAAATGCTGGATAGAAAAGTCCAGTACCTGGAGGTTAGGAGAGATGAGTCACTTCAATCACAGTGCCTTAGGGTCCCTAGAACTGCTCTGCTTCCCTTTTAAAATGTAGTTAGTGAGATCTTCATTTGATCAATACCTCTCTAGGTAATTATGCACTAAATCCTCTTCCCTGTTAGCCATAATCGATTCTGTAGCTTGCAACCAAAAGAACCTTACCTAGAAAGTATTTGTGTCCCCACTTTACAGATAAGGAAACTGAGACTTAGAAGAATTAAGAGAGAAATTTGTTGTACACCACCTACCTAGTAAATGACAGAATGAGCACAGAAACCAGGTCTATGTGACTCTAAAATTCATGACATTAACCACTAGGCCACCCTGACTCCAAATGCTATACTATAGGTTACTTTTCTTGTCAGAGGAATGGACTTGTGCTGAATCCTACTTTCTTGTTTGCTAAATAAATAACGGCATACTTTCAGAAAAAGTCATTCAGGGAAGAAGACGGAATCTGCAGTGGCCTCATAAATCGAAACTTGATAGTCCACAAAAAAAAAATCAAATCCATAGTCTCGGCTATGTACACTTGGCTCCCACCAACTGAACTAAACAGTCTGGCCTCACTGACAAGGAGAAGATGCCTTGCTTGTTCCCATGTCAACTGATTCTATCTCCCTAAGACAGACAAGCTGGAATGCTTCCTCTGTACAATAGGTCTTCACAAGAGGGCAGGTGGTCTTACAGTAGGAGCATTTCAACTAGACTGACTGGCATGAACAACTAAAACAGGGCTTTGCTTTTTAGGTCAGGAAGACAGGCATCTCCCACATCGCTATGAATAATAAACCCAAATAGATGCAGCCCAACAACTGGGATGGGAAGATAGATCTACATCTTAGAATAGTATCAGATCATCCTGACAAAATCTTAATACAACATCAAGCCAGTTGTTAAAAGTCAAGATTTAGAGTTGCTATCTTCACAGGCAGGAAGCATTCTTCTGAGGGTACAAGCAACAGTCATCGATTTTTACTATAAGAGAAAGATACTCCTGAAAATTAACCTTAATCTCATATATATATATTTTTTTATTTCCTAAGTCCCTTGCCTTATTTCTTTGTCTTTGGTGGACAGCTTTGATCTGGGAGTTGCCCTACAGACTGATCTGTTTGCTCACTTTGCTTGAGTTCTTAGGCTACTTGGATCTAGTGTCTGACCTGGGCCATCCCCAACTCTGTTCTTATTCTACCAACTCCAGCATCCCACCTATGCTTTCTTCATTTTATATTAACAAATGCCTCTTGAACCCTACCATTCCTATTGCGGGACAGTGATACCAAGGGACTGACTCCACAGCAAAATTCAAGTACAGAACATTCCAGTTTGGGCTGGATGGGACACGCTGCTTTAGAAGTTGTCTTAGCCTTATTACATTTACTACAAATGATCGATTCTAGGCTTAGGGTTATTGTTCATAGAAAAATATTTGAAAATAGTAAGCTGAGTGATGGGATCATGGTGGGCGGGGCAGTGTTCCTGTATCTGAAGGGGATCATGCTCCTTACATAAAGAACGTTAACAAATATTTTTTTTTCTTTCATCACTCTTCAGAAATTCCTACATGGCAGAGGTAAACAAAAGACCACAGTCTTGCTAGAAATAGGAGACAAAAAGATGCAAGAAATCTCAAATCCCCTTTTCCCAACCATCATTCCCCTACATAGACATGGCTTCTCCCATCTGTTTGCCCTACAGTTCCCCTACAGACACACAGCTTAACATCTACCACACATTAGGACATTTCCCACATTACCCTTTGCTTCCATGGAAGGACTATACACCTGTTCATCAACAACAGGGGCTTTGTCAATGTTTTTGCATTTCTATCATCCAGTACAGTGCCTGGAATATGCTAGGGTTTCAATAAATGTCTGCATCATGTATCAAAAAGGAATAAAAAACACTCAAAGGAGCTCCACTGAGAAATCAGTTTCAATAAAGAAAACAATGTCATTGTAAAACTCTATTTTCTCTGCTAGCAAGTAAA
The DNA here is from genome assembly GCF_003009895.1 of Hyaena hyaena. Lineage (NCBI taxonomy): Eukaryota > Metazoa > Chordata > Mammalia > Carnivora > Hyaenidae > Hyaena > Hyaena hyaena. The sequence goes on from NW_024081649.1 coordinate 299,228, forward strand.
GTCCTCTCCTTTTTACACTCCACTGATTCATTCTGAACATGATGTCAGGAACAATACAGGACCCAAAAAAAAACAATTAGCAAGGGAACAAAACAATCGGTTGAACCGTCTGGGATTTGAGCAATATATAGATCAAATGTCTTAAGTTTGCTATGCTCCTTCTCATCTGGCCAGAATGGATGACTTGGCTGCACTGTACCAGGAATAATTGTCCCTCATATATCCCCAATCAACTGCTTCTTAATGACTAGTCAGAAGTGACAATGTAAAAGGTGCAGTGACTTTCACCGTACTTGGCAAAACTTGGACCAAGTCCCATTGATTTACCCTTGGAATAGGTGAGCTCAGAGACACCTTACACAGCTGGTTATAGTCGATCCTGCCTGTCTTCAGCAGTCACAAGGTCCTTGAGTTGGGAAGAGACCCAAGGGGAGAAGTGAGATGTCTGAAGTGATCTTTGGTTCTTATACTACTTCCCAAGGTGGTGGAAGATCTGGAACAATGTGGCCTGCACCAAAACTATCTTACTCATCTTGGAGGTCAAATGACCTTTCTATTAACCTAAACCCATACAAGAGTAGTCCAGCCTACAAACAGATTTGGAAAAAAAGTGTATGAACTGGACAGACTGGCCCCATAGGCTGCTTCCTCATCTTAGCTCATGTTCTGCTTGTTGTAGCTTTGAAAATCAGTGACTGAATTTACATCCCATAAAGCTCTAAATAAGTTCTCTCTTCCTCCTTCACCCCAATGCTCTGTGTCCTATTTCTGATCCAGCTGTAAAAGAGATCTGCAGTTCTCCTGAAAAACCCCTCATCTAATAATATAACTGAGCTCACACAACCACTCCTTGAAAACATCTTTGCCCAGTCATCCAGCCCGTGTTCCTGGCTTGTTCCAGGATTCATGCCCATCACCAGACTTCTGATATTGGACAATTCTGGCCACTGGTAGTCTTGAGGGATGAGACCCTGCACGTCCCTTCTCAAGAAAGTCTTCTCTTCTCTGAATGTCCATATCCTCCCGGTCTGGTCCACCAATAGAATCCATGGTGCTGACTTCTATCATTTTATTTCTCTTCTTGTATAGATGCCTCAACTCCTCAGATAAATAAATGATAAGCTTCTTGAGAGCAGGAACTGTGTCTGTTACAGATACAGTATCTTCAAAGCCCCAGGGCTACGCCCTCAGCAAACTCTTGATAACCATGTAAACTATCCTTTTATATAAATAGAGGCTGACAACCTATGGACAGCCAGCTTGAGTCAGTAAGCTTGGCATATAAAGGAATAAACCAAGCTGGAACTGGAAGTCGCTCAAAGACCAGAATTTCCTTGTCGTGATTCTGTTTCTGTTTACCTTTGTCTCTACCCATCACCCAAATTGCAAAGTCAGTGCAGATGTAAGATGCTGAAGTGGTGACTGGAAAGGGATTGCTCCCAGCATCCTGGCCTGCTTGCTTCCCTCCTTTTCACCTACCTCTTCTGCCCTTCCCCCCATCTCATGCCACACTCTAGTCCTTTCTGGACTTCATTCAGTTCCCCAACTGTGCCATGGTTTCTTAGCTCTGTCCCTTGGCACATTCTCTCTCTTGTCTAAGACACATGCCTTCCTCCAATCTCTTTGCCAAGCTAACTCCTACTCATATTTCAAGTCTCAGATTGCATATTTCTTCCTGGCAGCAGCTTTCTATGAACCTCTGGTATGCTGGACCTCCCTGCAGAGGCCTTACAAACTCCTCTATTTTCCCTTTAATGATGTTAATAGCAATGACAATGGTGGTTACAATCACCAACACTTACTTACTAAGTCATTGTCTGTGAAACTACTCACTCACTTAACCATCACTGTACATTGTGAGGTAGGTCCCTGGTTATCCCTATTTCACAGATGAGGAAATCAAGTCTCAAAGATATCGATTATCTTGATAAAGTTCACAACACCACATAAGGGTCAGATTTCTCACCCAGGCACCCCAGAGTTCATGCTCTTAACCAATACATCATTCTGCCTTACATGTTTGTAGTTATTTACTTAATGACTAAATACTCCACTAGGCAGTAATTCCGTGAGAACAGGCCTGGATCTACCTTGCTCCCAGTGTATTTTTAAAACCTAGTCCAAGAGCTAGCATACAGAAAGCTCCAAAGAGCTAGTTTGTTAGTCCATCCAGAAACCCAAGAGAGATATATGTGCCCACTCTAACCAGAAGATGTCTCATACTTAATTGAGAAAGTATCATGATCTTGGTAATATTTATTCTAAAGTTTCCTTTCTGGGATCCAATCCTAGTTAAACAAGTTCAAGAGTCCAGAACCAGAAAGGGTGTAATCTGGGAAGCAGTGAACAAAATGCAATGCTTCTCTAAAACAAAGAAAGCATGGGTAGTTCTTTCTAGGGACACAACTGCCATCCACCACCCCCGCTCAGACCCTGCAGGCCACCCGTGAGGGCCAACTCACCCCTTTCACAGGTCCTTCCCCAGTAGCCTGTGCCCGTGCAGTCGCAGATGAAGCGGTTCCAGCCATCCTTGCACACTGCGTTGTTCTTGCAGGGGTAGCTGTCGCACTGCTTAGCACTCAGCCGTGAACAGGAGGACTTGACGCCCGCAGCGTTCTGCATCTCCGCCAGCTGCCGGATGTTCTTGCTGCGCCCGTCAATGAACAGGTCACGGATGCAGCCCACATAGCCGTAGTTGAGCATGGCAGTCCAGAGCTCAGTGGGGAGGATGAGGCCGGCACGGTTCTCCGGCAGCCCGCCCAGGTACATGTCCCCCTCCAGGTCCAGGATCTCACTCTCCCCGCTGGCAGTGAATGGCGTGCGCCTGCTGTTCACTGATATGGTACCTGGGATGGGAGGACAGAAACGGAGTGAGCTAACAGCCCTCTTGGCATCTCCGGTCAGGCTGCTAGTCGGTGAGCCCAATGACAGAAGACCAGTAGGTGAGTTCAGAGATCAGTGTTGCCTGGTCAGTGGGAACAATACAAGCAAGGGAGTCAAATGCTTCAAGACGGTAGAAAAGAGAATACAGGCCATGTGGTTCCAGTCTTTGCTACTAAGACACTCTCACTGACAGGAGGATTTGGGACCATCTCAGTCAATGAACACGTAATGTGATATCTTTTCTCTACAGTCTTGGCTGAAAGGTCATATACCATACAGGTTGAGAGTAGCATAGCCCATGCCTGGGTTTAAATGCCAGCTCTACCATGTACTGGTGTGTAATCCTGAAGAAGTGATTTCACCTTCTGAGGCCTTAACATCCTCATCTGTAAAATGGGAAAATAATTGTCGCCACATCACAGACTGGCATGATGATTAAATGAGTTTATATATATATATATATATATATAAAGTGCCCTCTGTGTCTGGGACAGAGTAAGGACTCTGGAACTACTTGACTCTTTATCACTCGTTTGCCATTCCCCAAAGGATGGAACCCTCCATGCACGGATATGCTCCACACTAGTGTTAGCTACCAGCCCTGCCAGTGAATATCTGGAGCATTACCTTTGAGAAATTTTAACTGGGACATGTTTGTTTATTCAAATATATATTGCCCACCTGTGTGTCTCTGGCATACCTGTAGGCACAGAGGTGAACTTGACAGGTCTATCTGCTCTTGTGGTGCATATATTCCAGAGCAGAGGGACAGAAGGTAAATACATTGCTCAATAAACAAGAGAAATTAGGTAATGGTAGGTACTAGGAGAGCAAAATGGGTACTATAGTAGCAGCCTGTGGGGTCTACTTTAAAACGTATTGTCAGCGAAGGCCTCTCCGGCAGGTAACAGATACACTGAAAGCACAATATTGAAAAGGACCCAACCAAACCAAGACCAGGGGAAGAATATACCAGGCAGGGGGAATGGCACCTGCAAAGGCTGTGGGGTAAGCCAGAGTAGGGCTACAGTGGAGCAGCACAAGGGGTGAGCAGGAGATGAAATCAGAGAGTCAGACCAAACACGGCAGCAGGAGGGTTATGGATCCACCAATGTGACTGTAGAAGGTATAAGCATACAGCCTGGCCTGGGAACTTGTGCCTGGCATCCTGGTCCTCAGTGGCCTCTGATATCAGGCCAGTCCTTGAGCCACTTTACAGTCCAGTTTCCTAAACTACAAGATCAAGGTGATATCTAAATATCATGCCAGAAACTGTAAAACCTATTTAGTATTCTTAAAGTGCTTTCTTGGTACCAGGATAACTGGGTCAGCCATCCATCAGCCAGCCTTCACTTCTATCTGAGTCACAATCCCCTAGGCTATGAAGGGGAGAGCCTGAAGGGCCGTAAAGATCAAATAATATCAAGAATGTGAAGTACACTCCAGATTACAAAGCCAATGTAATAGGCCTTTGGGTGGGTTACACCAACAGCCACTTCCTCTACTCCATCCTAGAAGTTTTGTCCTGGAAAAATCGGATTTGTGTTTTTGGAGATTTTTTGTTTATTTTTATTTTTATTTTTTTTTAATTTTTTAATGTTTATTTTTGAGAGAGAGAGAGATAGAGTGTGAGCAGGCAAGGGGTAGAAAGAGAAGGAGACACCGAATCTGAAGCAGGCTCCAGGCTCTGAGCTAGCTGTCAGCACAGAGCCCCACGCAGGGCTCAAACTCATGAACCGCGAGATCATGACCTGAGCCGAAGTTGGACGCTTAACTGACAGAGCCACCCAGGCACCCCTGTTTGTTTTTAATCTTTTAAAAGCCTATGTATAGTACTAAAGTACTGCATGTGCTTTTCTGGACTTGATCCTCAAAACAATCCGGCAAGGTAGGAGTTAATAGGTACACTCTTTCACAAATGAGGAAGTTGAGGTTTGCATCTCCTTTTTTCTTGCACTGCTTGCTTTCTCGACCCTCCACAAGCCCACAGAGCTGCTTGATCCTGAACCTGGAGGAACAGCTATTGACAAATAAGGGCAGCACCAGACCCAATTTAAATGCTGGAGCCATAAATACATCCTGAGTAAAATCCATCCTGAGTGGGTGACCACAACTGTTTTGAATGCACATAATTCTGTTTCAAGAATCAGTCTCCTAGGGCACTTGTGGGGATGAGCACTGGGTGTTGTATGGAAACCAACTTGACAATAAATTATTTGTAAAAAAAGAATCAGTCTCCTAACTGGGGAGTGATCATAATACTTCTTCCATGTCATTCTTCCGGATGAACAGGAAAGGAGGCACCAACTCACAAATACAGATGTTTTTATAACTACTCATTTTGGAATGGGTTCATAACTAAAAACATACCAGAAAACAGCCTCATGAAGAAATGAAGTTTAATAGATCATATTAAAATTTCATGTTATGATGCTTTCATGGGACAATTATTTGTTTACTCAGGAAACTATTACAGGCTTTGATGAAATTTGTCAGTATTGGCCAATTCTATGGCTCCCAGAAAAGAATTTCAAGGCATCTGAAATCCAGATATATTTGTCAGGGATAGGTCCACTGACAGTTCTAACCAAATAACTATGTCACTTGAAAAAGCAATATGTGCTGGGAACAAACAGAAGTAAACATATAGCAAGCTTCTGTGTTCTCACCTGCCCTTGACACAGGTAAACTTTAAGCTGTGTCAGGTCTAAATTAGCCAATCATGACACACACCAATCAGAATGGAACTCCTGGAGACCCAGAACACATGGTCCTGAAACCAACAGAAGTGTTTCCCTTATAATTTTATTTTTTTAAGTTTATTCATTTATTTTGAGACAGATGGGCAGACAGCGTGAGTGGGGGAAGGGCAAAGAGAGAGGGAGACAGAGAATGACAAGCAGGCTCTGCCCTGTCAGCATGAAGTCAACATGGGGCTCAAACTCATGAAACCATGAGATCATGACCCCAGCCAAAACCAAGAGTCAGATGCTCAACCGACTGAGCCACCCAGGCACCCCTCCCTTATAATTTTAGAATAACGTTTTGGCACTGCCCCTGCTGACATTTTATGGATAAATTCAGAAAGAGAGAGAAACAGATCTTCCCTCCAGAGAAATTAGTTTTTTGTGGGTCCTTTTCTGTTAAAAAAGCACAAACTGTTCATTCTTACTCAACAAGCACATTTAATTTGAAGCCTCTTGGTTCTGATTAGATTTCAGACAATCAATAAAGCATCCTGCTGGGCACTAAGCCATCCAGGGCTGCAATCTGCCACCCGTCTGCCCTCTGAATGGAGCCCATCCAGCTCCTCCTAGGGGCAATACTGCTCATCTCTGTCATCCCTCTGGCTAGGGAATTATACAGAAAAGCTCATTCTTGACTGTAGCCTTTTGAGGGAACCTATTGTTTTCTATTATTGGCCAAGCATGCCTACAAAAGAAAAAAAAAAGCCCAGATGAAAGACTTTGTGTTTACCAGGAGGGAGAATCCTTAAAAACAGAGTAAATATGGCCAAGACCTTTCCTGAGTATAATTCTCTAAATTGGGAATCAGGAAATAAGTGTGAAATCCAAATGCTCTAGTTACCACTCGGGTGAAATGTCCTTTCTGGTGGCACAGAATGTGACCTTCACTGCCACATGGTCCATAGAAAGCTATGCAAACTGTTCAGGCATTCAAAAGCTCCAGACTCTATTTGTGTGTGTGTGTGTGTGTGTGTGTGTGTGTGTGTGTGTGCACGTGCGCGTGCACGCGAGCAAGTATGCAAGCGCGCGCACTCCCTCTGTGACTGTTCCACAGTAGCTATGTACTGCCTGGGGCTAGCTTGTTTGATCTGCAGCTGCAGAAACAAACAAAGCCATTTAAACCAAATGTAAAAGGTTATGAAGAGGAAGGGAGAGTTAGTGAGGTCTGAGCAAAGAGTGAAATATAGGCTCTCACACCAAAGGAAGGCTTTAAGTTGAACATGACTTCAGGAAAAATCAATTTGCCTTTCCCTTTCTTGTCTTAATTTCTCCCTGCAACATGACTCTTGCCAATTATTGAAGGGTGTATCGTTGCATAAACTCTCGCACACTGAGGCTTATCCTACAGAGTAATCACATAACGCAGCATCTGTGATGTCACAATCGGTTTCCATGGTGATGAAAAAAAGGAGAAGAGGAAAAGGAGGTGGGGGGGAGGGGGGAGGAGAACATCACACCAGTGACATGACAGTCTCTTTGGTAGCAGTGGAAATGCTACTTGTAAAACCATCCTTGGCTCCAGGGTCTTGAAGCTTTCACAGAAGAGACAGCTGTGTGGTGAGTGACAAGGGAGAGGGGGAGGGACGAGACAGATATCTTGTTCAGAAACATAATCTTACAACAAACATTAAAGAAAACAGCAAGAGTCAACATGCATGCAAGCACAAACATTAAAATAAAAACTGTAAAATATAAAAAAGTATAAAGCCATGAAATAGACTAAGATGCTGTAGTTTTCCTCTTTTCCGAGTCACAACTCCACCTTCTCCTACCTGATCTGCCATCTCGCTGGATGTCCACGTGGTACCATTCCCCATCGTTGGCTTTCTTCTGAGTGGCCTTCACTTTGATGGTGCCTGAGCCCATATCAAGCAGCAGGTACAGGTTGCCATCAAGGAGTTCCACAGCAAAGAAGTCCACCTTGGTGTTCTTCTGGCTCCGAGCATCCTTCCTCTCTTGGGGCTTGCCGTGAGTGAAGAGAATCAGGCCGTTGGGCTCAGTGGTGCGGAAGTCAAAGGAGATGGAACCCATGCGCTTGGTGTTCCATTTGGGCAAGCTGATGTATGCCTCTGGGGTCTCGAAGTTGATGGGGTCCAGCGTGGCCACATTCTCACACTTGAATACAACTTCCCCATAGATCTTCATCTTGGTGTCCCCAATCCGGGCCAGGCGAGACAGCTCCAGACGGATGTCATTATTCTTATAAACAACCTGTCAAAAGCCAAACAAGAGCCACAGGAATCAATCTTGTAAACAGTTACCATCCACTGTTCACTGGGCACTTGGGACAAAGGTCCAAGAAGAGGCTTCAGGACACACTATGTCTGAAACAATAGGAGAAACATGAGATGCAGCATATAAAAAAGCATCTGAAGACACTTCTGGGATACACAGAAGATGTAAATAAGCCCCCACATTTCCATTTTATTCCTTTTGTGCTGTCTCCTTCTGGTCAATTTTTTTTTGTGATATCAGAAAGACATACAATACAAGCTTGCAAGTAGAAATCAAGAGAGTATGAGTTACCCAAAAACTAATACTTCAATACAAATATAATTGCTGAAGTATAGTAAAAGACCAGAAACAATCTGAATGACCATAAATAACAAACTGGCACATCCTTGTCATGGATAATTCTGCAGCCCTTAAAAACGAGGTAGTGCTCTGGGGCCCCAGGGTGGCTCAGTCGGTGAAGCATCGGACTCTTGATTTTGGCTCAGATCATTATCTCAGGTTTGTGGGAACAAGCCCTGCACCAATTCTCTCTCTTCTTCTGTCCCTTCCCCTCCTCTCTCTCTCTCTAAAATAAATTATTAATGATAATAATCAAAAATAAAGGCAGTGCTCTGGTTTTGACATGGATGCTCTCCAAGAAATATTAAGTGAAATTATCAAGGAGCATAAAAGAGTGTATACTACACTATTATTGTGTTAAGAGTGTGTTTTTTATATATGTTTATGCATATGCATATATGCACTATCATTGTGTTAAGAGTGTGTGTTTGGTATAAAAACTCATAACATGCACTCATAAATGCATAAAACATCTTTGGAAGAAAACACAAAAAAACTATAAAATTGTAACTGGTGAGCATATCTGTCAGATTAATATTCAGGAATGGAGGGAGACTGACTTTTCACTGTTGTATTGTTTCGGTTTTTTCACCATGGAGATGTGTTAAGAGTTGGTGGGGAAGGAGATCTGTGTTTTGTGCCCATTGTGTGTACCCTCTATATACACATGGCGGGAGAATGAAGCACCCTAAATTGTTCAGAAAAACTATTATGATTTTCAAAACCTGGTATAATCCACATAAAAGCAGGAATTAATGTTATTCCCCAAAGTTAGAATTTCAGAAAGGGTTGCTGTTACAGGCACTGAATTTTGATGGGTCTTGGTCCCATTATCTCTAAGTAACATCACATCTATCCAATAAGCAAGAAAAAAATTAAAGGAAAAGGGTCTAACAATGCAGTATTGATTATGGCTATGGCCATTACATTATCCTATTCAAATTCTAAGCCAGGATCTGGATTTAGGCTCAAGTCCTATATTTACTATGTAAAAGCTGTGTGACCTTGGCAAAGTTGTTGAACTTATCTGGGTCTCTTTTCTCCTCTGAAAATGAGAACACAGGAGTAAATTATTTGGCAAGGATGAAATGAGTTAATACATACATGTAAAGCATTTAGAATGGCACAGGGTAAGAGCATAAAAATCTCAGGTACTTTGGTGGTAGTTGCTAGAGCTGTTAATCACATTTCATCCTTTCCATAGCCCAAAAAAGGTTGTAATATCATTTCATTTTCTGTTAAAATGTACTTAAGTACTAAAATAAGTCTTACAACTCATCTCAGTGATAAAAAGATAACTGGATGCGTCATTCCAGTATATCATTTCATCTCTAAAACCAGAATTGTTTCCCTTTTAATATATAACAAATGACAAAGAATTGAAAATGCCTTACATACTATCTAACCTTGACAATGAGCCTCGCCATAGTCAGTAACACTGCAAATAACAATATACTAATATTTCCTGAGCACCTACTGCCAGATACCATGACTAAGGAGCTAAAGCCTACCATCCCATTAGATCCCAATAACATCCATTTGAGATTCCTACCAACATTCCCTTCTTTTTACAGATATAAACAGTTAAGGAACCAGTTCAGAGTCACAATAGCTGGAAACTGGCAGAGCAGAACTTGGACCCAGGCAAACAGGCTCTAGCATTCATGTGCTTTACCACTGTGGACACTCAAAGTGAGGGCTCACTGGCAGCACCTGTGAAGCTCATCATTAACATTACATGGAAAATCATGCATGTTCAGCTTCCTAATTCAAAAGCTTAATTTCTTATCTCAGAACAACTGTCCTGACCATGTGAACAGGGAAAAGACTGCAAGATCCTTAGGCTATCAGTGACTGCAGTGAACCATTAAAAGAAACAAAGTTTAATGACTGGTCACTTCTCCTTTTTAACCCCACTTATTGTGCCCGAGCATGTGAGATCTCTCAGCCATAAACAAACTGTGGATTTCTCTGCATTGGGTTAAATGCCTACAACTAGAGCTCCTTGTTAAGACTAATTATTATAACTCATCCCAGGTGGGGAGAAGAGGACAGACTATGTGTTGGTTCCATTGAATAATAAGTAGAAAAAGAACTCAGGCATCCCTACAGGAGGCAAAAGAGAAAAGAGAAAAAGACTTTTAAAGGGACGAAGGGTACCATGAAGAGGAGTTCCTCTCTTTTTCCTTTTTTTTTTTAACGTTTTATTTATTTCTAGGAGAGAGAGAGAGAGAGAGAGAGACAGTGTGAGCAGGGGAGGGTCAGAGAGAGAGGGAGTCACAGACTGAAACAGGCTCCAGGCTCTGAGCTGGCAGTCAGCACAGAGCCCGACGCGGGGCTCGAACCCACGAACCGCGAGATCATGACCTAAGCGAAAGTCGGACGCTCAACCGACTAAGCCACCCAGGCGCCCCAAGGAGGTCTTCTCTGACAAAGGAACACAGCTGAGACTAAGACCCAAGGTGAGTAACTGGAATCCAGGTTTCCAGAGAGACAGGAGAATCAGGGCCACAGACTGGCCAATGATAACCAGACTTCTCTCAAAAGCTCTCTGAAGGTGAGCTCTCGATCTACTCCAAGGCCTGGAAATTACTTCTCTATTTATATGGATTTGCCTCACGGATAAGCTGGATAACCTCTCTGAGTCCCATTTCCAAAGGTAGGAGCCTCAAAACCTATTCGAGAAATGGCTCCCCTTCCCATCCCCACCAAGGCTGTTATCAAGATTGAAAGGGATGTGGGGCACCTGGGTGGCTTAGTCAGTTAAGCATCTGACTTTCGCTTAGGTCATGATCTCGCGGTTCGTGGGTTCGCGCCCCACGTCGGGCTCTGTGCTAACTGCTGGCTCAGAGCCTAGAGCCTATTTCGGAGTCTGTGTCTCCCTCTCTCTCTGACCCTCCCCTGCTCACGCTGTCTCTCTCTCTCTCTCCTAGAAATAAATAAAAATAAAAATAAATAAATAAATAAATAAAACATGAGGGAAGATGTCACATGGCCTAAGAGGCAGAGACAGAGTCACAAAGAATGACAAGCTGCTCTGACTACCCCACACACGGGTGTGTAAAGACGGCCATGTGGACTTGCAGCCCATGCCTGGGAGGCCAGACAGCAAAACAGTTGAGGACAGAGTCTCAGTTGAGACAGACTCTCTCAGAAAAACTGTACTTCTATGCCTCCGTAATCTCTGCTACAGAAGCACAAAGGAGCAGCATCAGGAGTAAGGCAAGACGTGAAAGCAGGAACAATCTAACAAAAACAGCCTGCATCTTGTGAGCATCTGCTATGTCTCAGACAATCAGCAGGTGAAACAGGCAGCATTAGAGGGCGTAACTAAAACTCGAACCCAGATCTCTCTGGTGGCACAGCAGTGGGGCCAGGCTCTAGGGGTGGCTGTTTCTAGGCTCTCCTGTGGCCCACACTTAGCCATAAAACAAAAATCTTTGTATCAATCACAAAAGCACACTCAGCTCCACCCTGAAGTGCAAGCCCTTCACACCTGGTATGTCCCACTCTTCCGCACTCAGGAGTCATCTCAGAGGCCTCCATCTGAGCTCAAGTGTGAGGCCTTCTGCATCTTTGCTCCCCACGTTTCCCAGGCTACCATGCTTTTCTCTCCTCTCCTGGTGCCCTTGCACCGGGATATCTATCCAAACCCACTCCGGGTCCTCTCTGGCAGCTCTGATCCTGCCGATCCTGCCATTTGATAAACTCAGGATCCTCATACTGCCTACCAGTGACACAGCTGTTTTCCTATTGCCAAACCACTTGCCCCGATTGGAGAAGGAGTAAGTCTTCAAACTGACATGATGTGCCTTTTCCATTAAACTCTCCCATGGCACTTGAGTTACATGGCAGGTCCATGAAAACAAATCTAAGGGGCAGTGACAGTCCCAGCTCACAAATGTACTTCTTTTCTCTCTCTCTCCCATGTTTTCCCAGGCCGCTCTATCCTCAGCTTCCTGAGAACATGTTTTCCTGCACTCCGCTGTATATGCCACCGCCCTCTGCACTCCAGCAATGAAACTAGAGGGAATGAGGGGATGTGGGCACATGCCCTGCAGTGCCCATGTGGCCTCTTGGTACTTCTTATCCTGTGCGGGAATAGGAAAGTATCACCTGGCCTTTTGTTCTCTTGTTTTTAAAAAAGCATCTTCAATCTTCTGTGGGTCTATATGCAGGAGAATTTCAATAAAAAACACTAGGTCAGCTTATGAGACCATCATTTATAGGTCCATGACTTGATGCCTGAGCACCACTGCTCTGATCCAGGTCAGTGGAGGATGTCTGAAATTCAGGACGCTAGGGGACAGTCTCTGAAGTGTCTAGACTTAGAACAGAACAGTGAGAAGCCAGTGTCAGGGTGCCTTGATATGGAACAGTGTCGATTACACATCCCAGTAAAGCCTTTCAACTTTATACCTGCGTGTGGAGAAGTGTACATCCGGCAAGCAAAAGACAAAGATATATTTATCCCCCACTACATTTAATCCATTGACAATAGATAATAATAAAATGAGCTTTTTCTCTACGGCTTCCAGGATTCCTAGTGCTGCTTCTAGATAAATGTTCAGGCTAATCTTATTACCATGTAACATTCCTACTCAGGGTAAAAACATAAAGCAGCAGCACTGTGAAAGAATCTTGCTTCTGGGGTTGCCACAGAATCACACATCCTACCTTCTCTACCCCACTTTCCCTCTGTCCTTCAGGCAACTGATATCTCTGGTCTGCTGTGAATTCCTTCTCCTATGAGCTGACTGCTCCACTCATTTGTCACTCAACACACTCAACCTTGTTATCCTTAAATAAGCACAGGTCTTATCTTTTCAACAGACCTCAAACACCATAACAGCAAAAAATATGCACCACACCTTTTAAAATTGGAAATAGCACCTGGTTGTACACATGCTTAATAATGCTCCTATCTGTGTTAAATTATATGTTGGACTCAAGTGGCAGTGCAGTGGTTCATATCACGTGCCTTGCAATCTCACCAACCAGGGTTGAGTCCTGATCCATCCAGGCTGGCTATGGGACCTTGGATAAAATCATTAATAGATCTCTGCCTCAGGGTCTTTCACTATAGAAATGTGGATAACATGTCTCACTTCACAAGATTGTAAAAAAATAAATAAAAATAAAAATAAGATAATATTGTATATAGAAATACTTGACACAGTTCCTAGACCTTCATAAGCACTCAACAAATGGTAGTTATCACTATTAATGTTGTTATTTTTCTACAAAAAGCCAGAGCTAAGTCAACAGACAGAAGAGCCTGGCATGAAGCCATTGGGAAGAAAAGATTTCCTCTGAAAATAAGTTCTAAGGTGACTGTCAGCTCAAGACACAGGGATCAAACTAGTAACAGACTGGATTTAACTAACTCTAAAGTAAAAATAAAAATAAATATATACATAATATATGTAATTGCCTAATGTGGCATTTATATATATTATAATGGTGGTCATTACTTATTTCCCTCACCCTTTCTCTCTCTCCCTGACTCTCTCCCTTTCTCTCTCTCTCCAACTCTGCCTCCAACTCTCTCTCTCTAGCGCTCACTCTCTCTCTGTCTCTCTGTCTCTCTCACATATACACACACCCAGCATATACATGGACAGATTTAGAATTCATTATCATTCACATTTTCTATCAGAATGTGCCACTGACCAAACTCCAACAGTGAAGTCCAAACACAAATGCAACAACAGATGGTCATCCGAGATTCCAAAGTCAGAAGGGCCTAGTATTTGGCATGGCCAGGGCCACATCTGCATCTATGGTCTTGCTAACAGGGGTCAGTGAACTAACTCTGCCTGCCGAGCTGCAGCTGACATCAAACCTGAGGCCCAAAGCCCCACCTGCTACATACCATGAATGCCACCATTTTTATGCCTTATATTCTATTAATAGTGGTGAAGATCCACCAGAGATAAAAACTAAGCATGAGAAATAAAAAATAGGAATTTAGTTTCAGACCTGCAAAGACAGTAGTAGAATGTCAACTGTTAATCAAATTTTTTTAAGTGCTGAGTGATCCAACACTCTGTGGGTAAAAGAAAACATAGCTGCAAACTGGATCTCATGAGGAACTACCAATTTATATAATCTCTGATCCATCATCCCATTTCTAAGAGAGTGCCCAGGAAAAGATACAAGGAATATAAGGCAACCTGGAGTGATTGATTAATTAATTAATTAATTTTAAAAAATAAAAAAAATCCAGGCAAACTGATGTAGAATCACCAAAGTCCTCAGTCCCTTCCTCATTTTGAAAACAGCTTCAGGTCACCTGGACATATAGGCAATTCAACCAGAGAGAGAGGGAGAGAGGGAGAGAGGGAAAGAGAGAGAGAGAGAGGGAGAGAGAGAGAAAAAGTTGTCAGCCAGTTACTCTGCCCTTATGAATCAAAAGGCCATGGGTGCCAGCCCAAACATTTTGCTAATAATGCAAATCATTACCACTTGTGCTCAAGAGTTAAACAAATATTTGTCTGATGGCTTCTTTGTGAAATGTTAATAACTACATAGGTTGATACATGGTTACAGATGGAAACACTAAGAGTTGAGAAAGGTTTCCAACCCTTAACACAATCACAGTGAAGGTCTAAATTTTATTCAAAAAAGAGAACTTTTGAGGACTTTATTCAGTTAAAAAGGCTGATCAGGAACAGGCCACCATATGTTCAAGTATCCCATAAAAAAAATTATTATGACAGATAGGATTTGCTGATTCAGACTTTGTCATCCTCACAGCATCTACTAAGCTTCTACTAAATTAATGAAGGAAGAACTTGGCATAGACAGATTACAGACTTGACATAAATAAGCCCACGCAGAGACATAAGACATGAATTTGCATGTATAGGCTAGAGCTATGCAAGACAGGCCTCGTCAATAGTGAAGAAAAAGTTTCTAGATGAACTAGCAAAGTTTACCAGATGACCTTTTAAGCCACACCCGGATAGCAAACCCTCCCATGTTCAAGAGCCATGTTGGCAAATAGATGTCTCTAGTCTTCCCTCCTCACAGGTGGCATTCATTGTTAATTGACGTCATTCTATTCTACCCCCTTTCCCATTCAACTCGACTGGAGTCTCAGAAGTCTTCTCAAGGCAGTACTCTAGGAAATTACCACCAGTCACTGAGAGATGTAACTTGAGGTGAACCTATTCTCCATCTTTGTTATCCTCCAACATAAAATCAACTTAATGTAAATTAACTAGCTACACTAAAATATTGCACATAAAATCCATGTAAATGTGTTAAACAACCACTAAATTTTAGCTCTAGACTACAAGTGATACAAAGGAAGATGAGGTACAGTCCCTGCCACTCACATATTTAGAAAATGCTGGGAAATACTTAAAGTGGGGATATGTTTTATATCAGAATTGTAGTGAGACATATCTGTCATTCTTATTAGTGAATGTACAAGGGCTGGTGATCAGAAACTTGACTCAGATCGTGTTTCTCTTCCTTCTGCTTTCTAAGAACGGCATTATTCCGGTCCTCTAGACTGTAAGCTTCATAAACACAGAGACTGTGTTTCTTATGTGGTAGCCAGTGCATGCCCAGTGTTTAGCAAAGTGTCTGGCACACAGCAGAGGCTCAATAATGTACTCGCAAACTTCTTGTATATACTTTTGTACTAAACAGATCTACCTGAAGGCCTACATTTCCTTCTGTCTTAGAATACTTGATGAGGGCACCAACCTGACTAGAGTGAAAGTTACATGTCACAAAGCAGAAGAACAAAGATCAGATGAGTAGGTGGTACCTGATTATGAAAAGCTCTAAAAATACAGACATTATGCAATCGGGGGAAAAAAAGGAACCATTAGAGTAAAAAGGAAGCCTTTAAAAGTCTGATTGGAAAGGTGACAATGTAAAAGGTGCCTACCTGATTCGCTAGGAATCTACTGTTATTTTTATTCCAAAGACTAGAAATGACTCTAATCATCTCACTATTTTCCCTGAGGATAACATGTCATTCCCCACTTAAACTCTTCAATGATTCTCTATCAACTTCAGAATCAAATGCAAACTTTCACACATTACATAACAGACTTTACCTGATCTAGTTCCCACCTCATTGTCACCAGCATTGTTAAGTTCTGCAGTTCTTCCGGTAAATTCTCCCCGGGATAAGCCTTACCTGGATTTTCTATTTGAATAACTGTTTGCCATTTGAGGCATAGTTTGGGTACCGCCTCTTTTGGGAAGCCTTCTCTAACACTCTTACTCACTCTACTCCTACCTACATCTGATTTCCTCCTCTCTACTCCCAGGACTCCATGTTGTAACTGCTGTCATAAAATTTATCATGCTGTGCTGCATCTGTTTTTCCCAGTAGACTGGGGGCTGCTCAAGTGGAGGAAAATGTACCCTTGTACTGAGTCTCCCAGTGCCTGACACAAAGTCAGTACATATTTGTGGGAAGATGTGAAAGAATGAGAAAGAAGATAGGCAAGAAGATCCCAAAGACTATTTCCTAATGCCTCTAAATCAGTGAGGACTATACTGAAGAAAGAAGTCTCTATATTCATTCTGCTTGATAATAAGCAATAAGATGAGAAGATAGAAAGCTAAAGTATCACAGACTGTTAAACAGAATTTGATGGAACCACTAAATATTTGTTTTTCACTAGTGTGCATGCTTAGGAAATGTGCTTGCATTTTAAATTTATCAATACAGAAAGTTCTGTACCCATGAGTGGCATCTGTCTTTATGCATCTTGACAAAACACTAACAGAAGGAGCAAAATAATAATAATGATGATGATAATAATAATAATAACAACAACAACAAATTCTAGCAAGATACTCAAAGAGGTAGGATAACAAAACTCAGCACCAACACTCTCTCCCACTCTGGAGTATGCTAAGAGAATACTGCCCACCTCTTTATGACAATGTAGCTTGGAATGTCATACAAAACACATGGATATTTTGAAATAGTACCTCAGAGCCTTTATTCTCTGTATCCAGGGTCAAAAAGCAAGAATGAATACCTAACAATGAAGCCTTCTGCCACCAACTACCCTGAAAGAAGATACATTACAATAGAAATGCCAAATGGCTTTGGGAGAAAGAGATTATATAAAAGACCCAAAGGCAGAAGAATAGGGGGAAACGCTATAAAAAGATTCAATGAAACAGAACCTTCAAGAAGTCTAACAATTAGCTGGAAACAATAGAGGAAAGTGTGCAGCCCAGGAGACAGAAGCAGTGAGTTCAGAACCATGAATAGTGACAAGGATTAGACCAAGAGGTGCAGACCAATAGGCAAGTTCCAGGAATACTCTGGGGCTAAGAAAGCAAAATCACACAGGTGCTTTGCAGTTCAACTTCCTATAATGTGAAGTCCATTCATTTATACAAAATAGACATGGACCAGAGGTGTATGACTTCCTGATGGCCAAGCAACTTCCAAATAAGGAAATCTTGCTGTCAGAACCAATTACAAACTATTCTCTTGCCCTGGCCTGCTAAGCTGCTCTGCTTCTAGCCTAATGAAGCCTCTAATCAGATGGCTCTTCAAGGTGGTCCAAAGAGCCCCTCTGCAATCAGCAGAAGAGGTAGGGAAAGTGATAGCAAAAATGTGCCAGGCTGGCAGGTGACTGATAACAGAATCATTTCCAGCCTGGCAGGAAAGAAAATGAGTTGGGTTCAACCTAACAATAATATAGAAAGAAATGCTAGAACTCAAATTGATTTTTTTCTGAACAGGTTTCTTTACCCTTTGTTAACTTCAAAATAGTCATGCAACAAAGAAGGTCCCCCTTCCTTTCTTGGGGCTCTCTTTCAGGGTGATGGTATTCAGCCCTCATACTTAAACCTGTGACTTTACATTACCGTTGGGAAATTTGTAGAGACCTAGATAACCACTAGATGTCCCTTACGCCATGCAAAATCAACCTGAAGTGAATTTCACTACCAGTTACACAAATCACATTTAAAGACAGCTTTTCTAATTCTTGGATCTTAGATATCAACTATAATTCCTATTATGACTCACTCCTCTTCATTTACATTATGTTGATATCTATATTATTTCCATGCTATTTTATCATAAGATACCAAATTATAGACAGGGAATAGGAAACTATTATGAATTAAAATTCTTTTAGAGGTAGAAATGATGGAGAAATAGGTAGAAAGGAATACTGGAAGAAGGGATATAGAATGTCTACGAGGTCCAAAATTCATTATCACTTTCAGGAATCAAATAAGTTTCGATATAAATGGAGAACCCACAAAGTTCAGCTTAAATTCAAATTCTCCATACACTGAGATCTTGCATTCTTACATTTAATGAAACTAGGAATGATATGTAATTTTTATTACACATCCAGTTTAAACAATTAAGAGTGGGTGCCTAGGGCGAGAAGTAGTAAAAGTGTTACGCTGTGTCTACTAAGCAATGTCTGTAATGGATGTGACAAGGGGGAATAGTGGCCCCCATGATACTCATTTTCAGAACCTGAGTTAACCCGCTAGCTCTAAGCCTTCCAGACTTGGGATAATTGTGGGTGGTGATGGTAGTAGTACAATACCAACAGTTACCTTAACGGAGGGTTTCCTGGCCACCAGGTATTGTTCTTAGTATTTTACATGTAAGTATTTAATCCTCACATGACAACTATCTAAACCCAGATATGACATTACTTTTGAGAGTACAATAGGGCACTATCAATAATTCACCTGAACAACAGATGTAACCTAAAACTTTCCAAGGACACCGGAGGCTGCACAGCCACCTTATTTTATCCTAGAACCACCTGAGGTATGAGATGCAGCATCAACTATGGTTAACAGAACATTTGCAGAAGCCAAGCTATCTTGGGTTCAAATCCTTGCTTTGCTCTTCCTTACCATGTTACCTGGATACATTACTCAAACTATCTGTACCTTGATTTCCTCAGTTTTGAAGTGGGGTAATAAAAGTGCACTTACCTCATAGGGTTGCTGTGATAATTAGAAGATTAGGTACAGATAACATGGTTAGAACAGCTCCTGGCACATTATAAGGGCAAGTTACTATTATCCTTATTTCACAGAAGAGGAAATTATGGATCAGAAATTTTAATATCTACCTTAGGTCACATAGCTATTATGTAGTTGAGCCAGAATGAAATGCAGGTAAGTCTAGCTTGAAAGTCTGTGCGCTCAATAATTGTTACTCCAAGCCTCTATATAATGGAAGTTTAAGATCTTTCCTTCAATCTAACTTCCCCAGCTGTCTGGATTATAAAAGAATCACTAGAAAAATTAGTCTCTCATGCCTGTGCTTTCGGCTAGCAAGTCACAATCAAGTAGGTAAACTGATTGAAGCATATTCAGGAGCATCAAATCCAATCTTTGTAGGCAATCTCTCCTAAGACTATAGGAGAGAGACATAAAGTAGGTATAGAGGAGCCAGGAAGTCTTCATCCCAAGCTCCACTACTAAAGGTGATGAAGTCCCTGCTCTAACTTTGCATGGTGCGGCCTATTCTGCACTTGTTCCTGTCTCTTAAAACCACTTCAATCCTCCTCCTGGTGACCACCTTAATCTTTTGTGATCCTTCTGATGAAACAGTTGGCAAGAGATATTGCTGGACACAGAAGAGTGACTGTCAGGTGAGCTGAGCACACCTGTTCCCCCAGAAGTAAACCAAAACCCATCCAAAACAGAGCCAGATAATAGGAATTGGCTGCCACTGCTGACTTGCCTGTAACTCCAACCAGCTTTTCTAGTTACTTAATTAGCTCTTCAATAAGTAGTGTTTATCTTCATACTGAAAGCTGGGAATGCTACCATACCCGCCTGTCCAGTGGCATTAGACTGGCCTGAATCAGCCTCTTCCAGACAGCCGCTCTTGGCTTCATTTAAATGAGCCCTAAGTTTGGAAGCTACTTACTCATGAGGTGTGTCTGTAAGCAAATCAAGTTCCTAGAAGACTAAGCATTTTGAGTCTGCAAAGGGAAAAATCAAGTGTCTCCATGGAAGGCTGAATAATGTTCCCAAAGATATCATGTAATAATCCCCGGAACCTGTAGTTACTTATTGGAAAAAAGGGTCTTCTCAAGTGTGATTAAATTAAGGCTTCTGAGGTAAGAGTATCCTCTATCATCCAGGTGGGCCCTAGATGCAGTCACCTGGATCTACATAAGGAAGAGGCAAAGAAGGATCAGACACAGAAAGCAGGTGGCAACAGGAAGGTGGAGGCAGAGACTGGAGAGACACAGCCATAAGTCAAGGGATGTTGGCAGCTTCTGGAAGAGGCAAAGGACAGATTCTCCCCTAGAGCTCCAGAGGAAGCAGAGCACTGCCTACACCTTGATGATTTCAGCCCAGGAAAACTGATTGTGGGGGCCCTGGGTGGCTCAGTTGGTTAAGCATCCAACATTGGCTGAGGTCATGATCTCACAGTTCATGGGTTCGAGCCCCACATCAGACTCTGTGCTGACAACTAGCTCAGAGACTGGAGCCTGTCTTTGGATTCTGTATCTCCCTCTCTCTCTGACCCTCCCCTGCTTATGCTCTCTCGCTCTCTCTCTCTCTCTCTCTGAAATAAATTTAAAAAAAAATTAAAAAAAACTGATTTTGGACCTCTGACCTCAAGAATTGTAACAGAATAGATTTCTGCTGCTTTAAGTCACCAAGTTTGTGGTCGTTTATTAAAGCAGTTCTTTTTGCTTATTCCCTAGCTCTTGTTAGAGTCTGACTTGCAATAACACCCCCAGGGCAAGGCCTACCTACCCTGAGGTTGGCCATAAGTGGACATCTCAGGTTTAGGGAGAAAAAAAAAACAAGTAAAAATGGAAAATTCTCTAGGCCCATCAATACTAGAAATCCACCCCTAGTTCTGGACTGTCACACGTCTCTGAAGTTTAAATTACCAGCTTAGGGGGGCGGGGGGGAGGGGCACAGAGGGGGGCAATTGTGGGGATGAGCACTGAGTGTTATATGGAAACCAACTTGACAATAAACTATTTGTGAAAAATAAAATAAAATAAAATAAATTATCAGCTAAACTTAGCTATTAGATTTTCAGTCCTATAGTTTTATCAAGTATATGCTGACATAATAAAGAAAAGCTACCTGACTTTTACAACTCACTATAGAGTTCAAATCATAGCAAAACTTAAACACAAAAATTAAACAAAGCATGAATTATACATAATTCATTGTGCTAGAAGCTATCTAATTTTTACAACATAATCTCTTCCCTAAAGAACTTATCATTTTCTGTGGCAGACAAACATATGTATTGCTATTTATTCATCAAGCATTTATTGAGCAACTACTAATATGCAGAGTACCATTCTGAGAAATGTGAGAGATACACACAGGAAGAAAGAGACATTGCTTCTTCCCTCAAAGAACTTAACTCTATTAAAGGAAACAAACATGTACTCATATATTCAATTATTCATACACTCATGCTCCGTGGAAATGTGAAAATGAAAAAGATATGGCAATGAAGTCCTCTGCTGGAAGGGGAAATCATCAAAAATTTGCATGAGAAACGTTTTTTTAAAGGTATTCTGAATTACCATGAAAGCAAGGATGAGCTCTTAATTCAAGCTCATGGGTCGGGGGAAGGGGCAATCAGAAAATGCCTTCCAAAGGACAGCATGCTAAGGTGAAACTAGATAAATGATTGGGTTTGGCAAGGAAAAAGAAGAAAGCAAGAGAACCAACATGGGCAAAGAGGACAAAGGTGAGAAATCTTGACATATTAACAGAATGGAGAGTGATCAGTAGGGCTGCATTGCCTCTAGTGGAGTGATGGTAGAGGAGGACACTAGAGAGGACCCCAGAAGACCTCCTACACCCAGCTGAGCAGTTTTAGCTTGATCCCAACAGTGCCAGAGAACCACTCAGGCAGGAGAGTGACAACATTAGGTTGGCACTATATAAAAGATTAATCTGGTAGTCACAAAGGAAATAAATTAAAAGGAAGCAAGAGAAGAAGTAGAAAAACAACTTGAAAATCTATAGCAACATGACATATATAAGACCAAAACTATAAAGTACAAGGAAAAGAATTATTTTTGGCTTGGGGATGATATGTGTGTCAGGGAAGAAAAATGCATAAAGAAAATGAAAAATAGATGATTAGGCGATAAAATAGGTTCATGCCAAATCAGTCTTAAATATGAAACTGAGCACTGAAGATCTTAAGCAGGTACCAGAGCAGAAGAAAAACAATCAGAAACTAGTTTTATGAAAGGCAAAATGGCACCTGAATATAGGGTATTTACCAAATTTCCACTTACGAGAAAATAATGTCCATGTCTAAAGCAGTGATGGTGAAAATGGCAACGTGGGGGAAGATTCTAGAAAAATTTCAGAGAAAAAAAGCTGACAGGGCTTGATGACTTGTTGAAGGCTCTGAGAAGGCTGTCCCAGCCAGGTCTGATGAGGTGTCCAGTGCTCCATCTAATAGTGTGATACGGAAGGAAGCTAGATTTGCTACATCTAATACCAATAATAAAGGATATAAAATGCCCAAGAACTGTGATAAATGCTTCACACTTAGAATCTATGAGGTAGCATCATCACCTCATTTTATAGATGAGGAAAGTGAGACTTGGACAAGTCAAGAGAAGTCAAAAAGCTTTCAGGTGGAAGAGCTAGAATTTGTACTCAAGTCCACCTGACTCACAAATGTATTCTCAAAAGCATTAGGCTGAATGGTTGGCTCATATATTCCAGTGTACGTTGGATAAAAATGTTTAGAAACAACCTTTATTTGACCATGATGCTATTGTGATTTCTCAGGAAATCATCCCCATCTGGGGAATCCTATGATCACAAACAAAACCTCAACAAAGACTTGCATATTGCTGCATAGTGGAATGAGTAGTCACTCCTTTTACCAACTTTCCTCAGAATCCAAATCAGCAGCTGAAAATCTTGGTACCATCTAATTAGGCCAAACTGGAGAAATCAAAGGGACAAGATAATAGGCAAGGAGCCTAGGGAACACCTGGTAACTGCAGGGCCTTCCTACTACCAAAAATCTAATAATGTCCTGAGAGGAAGCCAAGACTTGGCAAAAACACACCTACTCTTAACTCTAGCTCCTGGATCTCTCGAGTTTATTTTTGGCCTGGCAGGGAAGCTAGCACTATCAGATGTTTCATTAAATGCTTCCTAAGGAGGTGTTTCCACTAAAAACTTATAGTAAAGTGCTTCTACCTGTTAACAAAGCAAATAGTACATGATCAGATTTATGCTTCCAAGTTTTCCTAGGACCTTTCCTAGAACTTTCAAGCCCTCACCTTACCATAGTCACTATTTTCCCTATTTCTAATGGGCCATTTAATGGCCATGCCTTTGTCTGTTTTCTTTCATCACAGAGGTAGAGAGTCTTTATTTTCCTGCCTAATATGAATTTGACCAGCAAGTGTCTTTACCAAATTTACCACAATTGAAGACAGATATGAATAATAGTACCCTCCCCTCTGGCCTCCTTATAGACTAGAAACCTGAAAGATTGTCAGGCTCTATCTAGGTCTCCCTTACTCTTATTCAAATTATGAATATACAGAAAAGAGTAAAAATCCAGAGAGACCAGAGTGTTCCTAGACCTAGGGTGAAGAAAAAGCAAGGTGTCATTTTGAATTCTGTCAGTAACTTTAAATCTACTGCTTAACACCTAATAACAAGCAGAAAAAGTTGAAAGTAGCAGTGGAAAAAATTGAGACACTTAGCTTTTATCTCTCTGGCTGTTACACTGGATTCCGCTTGATTGTATGGCTAGCGGATACAATTCCAAGGAAAACCAATAAAAGGAATTTTATTTAACCACAGATGAAAGAGGAAATACTTTTTACTACCTTGCCTTGCAGCATTCAAAATACCATGTTTTAACTTACTTGCTTTCTAAGATAAAACAAACTGATAAGTAAATAATTCTGAAATAAGATTACTAATGTCCTTTAATTAGCTTTAAATAGGCCTCAGTCCTCGGAATAGTCAATATCTGTGGAATAGCTTTTTGTTGTTGTTAATCACTTCTTTTGCAAAATTCCCTTTTCCAGGGTTTCCTGATTGTACACTTTCTAGGGAACTCTTTGATGACTCACTTTCTGCCTCTATCAGCATCATTTCCAAATTCCTTAAAAAGAGGCTTTTCCCCAGCATCTGAGGAAAGCTTTCTTTCCCATTTTTACTACTCTACCTCAGTTGAAAATTTCATCTATTCACACATCTTTTATCTCTAGACCTAAACATTTTCCAAACCCCCAGGCCACGCATCTGAATTGTCTGCTAGAACAACTCATCTACCTAAAATTAAACTTCTCTGCAAAACCTTGAACTCAATCTATGTAAAAGCAAACTCCTCAATTCCTTCTCCTGACTTCCTTAGTTCTGTAATGGTCACCCCACCCAAGTTCAAGTTTTTATAGAAATACCTGATCCTTCCCTCCTTATTGTTCCTCATATCAATTTACTACTAAATCCATTGGATTCTGTAGCCAACAAGTCTTTCACATCCTTTGTCTCTACTCCGTTCCTGCTGCCACTGGTTGTACTTAGGCATCTGTTTTATTTAATCATCCAGTAAACAACCACAGAGAACATACTAAATGTAAGGCTCTATAATGAATGACATGGTCCCTGACTTTGCAGCATTCACCTTTCAGCATAGGTGTTATGTATGTAAACAAAAACACATACAGTGATGTTAAACAGAAATATGCAGTGGATTCAATGCACATTGGCCTACTCTGCCCTGGAAGACAGAGTCCAGATTAAGTCTCACATGGACAAGTGTAATGCATCTTCTTAATCTGCCCTAATTCCAACTCCAGTGTTGCCCTCCTTCAATCTATTTTTCACACTGCTGTCCTACACTTGATCTATAGTCCATAATGTGAAAATAATCCAGAAAAGAATGAACAATTGCACTAAGACACTGGCAATGGGGAAGACAGAGTTGAGTCAAGTCAACATGCCTTAGGGACAAATGGGCCTTGGAGGAATGTTTAAGGAAAAAAGGGGAACAATAATGACTTTCAGGTCTCTGGCTTGGGTAACTAGGTAGATGTCAAGTCACTGATAAAAGGAATTAAGTAGGAGAAGTGAGAAATGAAGAGAAGGAAGGGAAGAGGGAAGGAGGGAGGAGGGAGAGAGTAGGGAAAAGGGTGGGGTGGGTGAATCTAGAAGTCAACAGACCACCAGAAGTAAAATTAAGCCACGTTACACTCCAGAGAAAGGATGTCATAAAACCACATTATTCCTAGCTTGAAGGAAGGGACAGTCCCTTTTATTTTATTTGATATTAAGATATGTAGTTATAATTTACCCTTTAGCTACATTCTAGGACTATTCACCTACATAGGCTTCTTACAGCCAACTACCACAATTAGAGAAGAAACTTCTGCCAAATCATTCTAGTGACACTATATGTTGGTAGTCCTAATGCCTTGTATTCCCTCTAGGCACTTCTTTTCCCTCCTAATTCTGTTACCTTTCCTAGAAAAATGAACTGAAAGAACATAGGGCAGGAATTGTGCCTATATATATATATATATATATACACAGGTGTATATACACATATATACACATGTATAATCAAATTTATATCTCTAGCCATAAATTTCCTCTCATCATCAGACTCATATTTCCAACTGCCTTCTTGACATCTCTTTGTAAAAGGCTTTTAAATGAAACATGGCTAAAACAGAAATATTGATTTCACCTTCCCAAGCACACTTCTCTCAAGTACCTCATTTAGATAATGTTATTAACAGTTGTCTAAACCTAGAAAATATCACGGTATCATTAATGCTGTCTTGAGTAGTTCTGATCCTTTACAAACCCACTCCCCAACCTCCCCAGCATCAGATAGGACTGCATCTCTTGGTCACCTTGTGTTAGGTGCACCTGTGTGATGACTCTTGTCCAATTAGTTTTGAGCAGAAGTGATATGTGTCATTTTCAGGCCAAACACTAAATGGTTCCCAGTATGAAACCTTCTAAATTTCTCTTTTCCCTTTTCAATGTTCAAGTAAGTGGTTACCCTGTCATTCTATGTCCCAGAGTCAGGAAAATTATAAAAATAAATAGTCACCCACCAGCACACAAAGGACAAGATGTGTTAATGAGACATAAATGTCTTTTGTTTTAAGCCTCTGATATACTGGAAGACTTTGTTGCCACAACACAACCTAGCTTATCTTGACTAATGAAGATATCCTCAATTACTCGCCTCTCACACCCAACATCCAATTCATCAATAAACCCTATTGACTCTACCTCTGTCCACATCCATCCATTTCTTACCATCTCTATTACTACCACTCTAATCCACAGTGCTATATTTTCTTGCCTGGAAGGCAGCAACAGCCAGCTCTCTATTTTCTATCTCTACTAGCACACACTATGGGCCATCCTCCACAGACCAGTCAGAGGGATTTTTTTTTTTTTTTTAATTCAGATCAGTCACTCCTCAGCTAAAAAATGCCCAATGGCTCTTCACTGTAATCACAATAAAATCCAAACTCCTTACCATGGCTTAAAGCTCTCTATAATTTTGTCTTGCTTAACTCATTCTTTTGTCTTTGTATCTCTTGAATTCAACAAGTACCTACTTCACATGTCTTTGCATTTGCTGGCCCTTTGACTTCTCGTCAAGCAAGCCTCAGGTCCCTACCAACTCAGCTTTCTAAGATGGCATTCCATTACCTTGCACTCCCTCATCATGCTTTGTTTCTCCTTCTCATATAAATTAGATTTATATTCTTACTATTTTTTTTTTTTACCTACCAGAATGTAAGCTCCATGAAAGTAGGGGCTGTTGCTGTTGTTGTTCCCCTGTGTACAACTAGACTCAGCATACAAAATAATGTGGTGTAAGCTAATAGTGAAAGAAGGGAATTCAGCAAGCTTTCCTCACATTTCTAATCCCCAAGCACCAAGGATTCTGCTGAGCCTTTGGAGCCCTTTGGGATTTTTAAGTCTTTGGACTTTGGAGTCTCTGATTTTGATTCTATAGGTCAAAAACATTTACCCTTACATACATAAAGGTACATATTTACACTTACAATACACATGAACAAAAGTACACACACACACACACACAATTTTATTTTAACAGCTAACCAAGTATTGCCAATCATATTTCTTAACATCAAGGATAGTCTTTGTGGCCAAACCAATCCCCTTGTAACTCCCTCTCTCCAGCTCCAAGCTTTTCTTTGCCAATGTGCTCCACTATCACTGCAGATGTTTAGGGGTCATTTGCACTCGTGAGTGAGAGGTCATCTTGGCAGAACCCAAGAGTTCCTGACAAGTCCTGACTAAGTCTTCTACCCCAGTAAAGAACTCTAAAGTCACTTGAGAGCAACAGTCCACTGGGAAATAACACCTTCTGCTGGTGCCAAGGGAATATATTCACCATTTATGTATCCATTCACTCATGAGGCAAACTTATGAGGAAGAGAAAACTTATGCAAGAAAAGAAAAATGAATTATTCATTCAACACTTTTTTTCCAACACTTACTGAGTGAACATGATATGGCAGACATTGTCCCAAAATGAACAAAACAAAGTCTTACCCTCATGAACCCTAAAATCTAAGTGGATGAAGCAATTAGAGTATGTCAAGAGATAAGCAAGATTAAAGGGAGTAGATAGAAAGGAAGGCAGGGAAGACCCATAAAATATAGCGGCATTTCAACAGGGACTTGAAAACATTGAGGAATGAGCATGTACATGTTTGGGGAAAGAACTCCAGGAAGAAGACAAGCACAAAATTCCTGAGCAGTCATGTGAATGGCACCTTCAAACATTTGGGAGGCCAGTATGGCTGAATCAGGGGAACAAGGAGGGACATAGAAGATATGAGGGCAAGATCCTACAAGGTCTTAAAGGCCTCCTAAGAACCTGAGCTTTACTTCTGAACAAGATGGAAAGCCACTAGAGGGTGTTAAGCAGAGGAGCATGTATGTTCCTCTTATGTTTTAAGAGGACTATTCTGCTTCCTGGAAAGCTATACACTTGGGGAAGGGGAAGAACCAAGGGCAAAAACAAAAGCAGAGAGAGGATTTGGATGGTTGTTAACAGCAGGCAACCTAGTGAGAAAAAATGGTGGTCCTGGACCCATGTGTCCCACTTGATAGGCTTTCCTGACCTCCAGAGTGCTTTAGTGGCTTCTTCTCTCTGATCCTGAAACACTGAGCCAACACCTCATTAAGGCATGATAACCATTTGTTTACTTGTCTGTTTCCCTGACCAGACTTGGAGCTCTTCAATAACTTAAAAAACAAGCAAAAACAACGTCTTAACTGCCTTTTCTCCTTTGCCTTCACACACCAGGTGCAAAAAAGTGAATCAATGAACCTGAAATATTTAAAGCACAATACAAGTCACTTTCCTTATTAGCAAGAGAAACAGTACATTGGAGTTGGGTCATACTACATAACGAATACATTTTCAGCTGTCCACACTCAGGGGGTTGAGCAGGGGATTGAGAGGAAGTGAGAGAACTATCTATTTACCATTTAACCCTTTGCCTTATTCCAAGTAGGCCTAGCCTTCATAGCTGCTAGAAAGAGATGCTTCAGCAGAAATGCAAAAGGAAATCAATGATGTTAACCCTTGGTTTTAGAGCTTGCAAGGGGCCTGGGATTTGGGGGAATGGTTTAAAAACTTTCTAAGGGCAAAGTTGACTGTAATCATTTTTTTAACCTCATGTGTCCATTTTAGAATATAATCTCCATATAAACTGTAACTCTAATATGCTGCCCCTTTAGAGTCCTCCATTACTCCTTACACCTTGGGCTGGTTTGTAACACGTGCCCAAGATCGACAGACCCTGGCTGCTAGAGCCTGGCTCCATTCTAAGGTCATCCAACTGCTAGATCAGTACAGTTGATGCCATCAGTGAGAAGAGGCCCTCCAATAAGATTCAGTCCATTATCAACCTAAGGGACAAAGGTTTAGTAAGAGAACAAGCCCCCGAGGTAGACAAATCTTAATTCAATGGATGGCATTATTCACCCTTGTTCTGTAAGTAAATAATCCTTAAAAAGTGTCTATATAAGTATTGCTGGTATGATTAAGATATCCCTCTAAATTTCACCAGAGAATCATCAATCTAAGATATAGCTAATATTTAAAAAATAGCAAATTTAGAAATTTTAGTATGTCTTAAATTAGGAAGCCAATCATGACAAAATATTCTGTTGATCAAAAAGTATCTAAAAGGACACCTGGAGAGGAAGGTATTGTGAGTCTAGGAGCACTCCTTTTCCTGAGGCCAAGATTCCCTAGAACTTGGTCCCCAGCTAACTTAACCACATATAAATGCCCTCCTCTCTCCTAGAATACACTCACTATCACTGACACTGTGTAATCTGAAGAGGCGTGCTCTGAATCCCAACCACGTACCAACACCTATGTATTTGTATTTACTTATTTCCACTTAGTCTGCCCTTCTTTATGCTGCTTTGAAGCTGTTGCACTCTGCTGAAATAGAGTTCTGTGTGTTTCTCTACAGCCTAAAAGAAACATCCCTAAAATGGACCAGCACTTCTTGCTCTGATCCCATAACACAAATGGTGAACACAACTCCCTCCAGATGAGTACAAACCAGTTCAGGTAAATGACTCAGTTTCACAGGTATGAAAAAAAGGGTGCTCTGGATTATCCATACATTTTTCAGTGTGTAGAATAGTGCTATCCAAAAGAAATATAAGACTGGTCACAGATGCAATTTAAAAGTTTCTAGTAGCCAGACTTTTTTAAGGTAAAAAGAGGTAAAAATAATTGTAATAGTGTATTTTATCTAACCTAATATATTCAAAACTTTATTGTTTCAACATGTAGTCAACATAAGAAATGATTTATAAGATTTGAGGATGGGCATTAAGTTTAAAGAATCCAGTGTGTGTTTGATATGTTTGATACTTACGGTGCACCTCAATGCAGAATGGCACATTTCAAGTCCTCAGTACCCAAATGTGACTTCTGACTGCTGTACTATGCTCAGCAGTAAAGCTCTAGAATGATTTTCCTCTATGGGAATTAAATATGTTGGTATCCTGGTATATTACTAAGTCGCTAGTGACTTTTTGTTCTCTGCAAAACAATTCCTCACTTTCTGATGATTCTTGGATGAACAGCTCGTGAGGCAGTGGGGCATAATGGTGATGAAAGTAGGCTCTGGAACCCGGCTGCATGGATTTTAATCCCAGTTTCAACCCTTACCTAGCTGTATGGCCTTGGGCAAACTATCTTTGCTTTGGTTTCCTCCTCCCCCCTTACCCCAGTGACACTGTGGTACTCATCTAGAGTTAGTGTGAGGACTACGTGAGTTCATAACATAAAGTGGGACTGCTTAGCACATAGGAAGTGATTAACTAATACTAACTTATTAGTATTATTCCAGCTGTTGTTATTGCTAGCTATAACTGAAATCCTGAAGCTGCAAGGCTGAAGACTAGACTGTGGCTAATGTAATCCTACAAGGGTACAGGGAGTCGCCTTACTATAGCTCAGGCTCAAACAGCCCAGTGACTATCCAGCTGTCACAATCTTTTGGGTCCCTGCCTGTTTCCCTCAGTATAAGCATCTGCCTGTCTTCCTGCCCGCCCGCCTCCCCAACTGATCTCTGTTATGGCTAATGCTTTGTGATGCCAACAGACTCAAACTCATCTATGGTTCTGAAGGAAAAGTAGGCTAGTGAATGAACAGACAATTGAAACAGAATCCATACAGCATGGAAAACCAGTTCCAGATGGGCTCTGGCAAATCCCACCCAAATCCCAGCACTGAAATTAACCGGCAAAGGAATACAAATCATGGATTGAGGGAGAGAGTATGTCCTGATCTCTGAAACATC
This sequence comes from Hyaena hyaena, assembly GCF_003009895.1. Taxonomy (NCBI): domain Eukaryota; kingdom Metazoa; phylum Chordata; class Mammalia; order Carnivora; family Hyaenidae; genus Hyaena; species Hyaena hyaena. The sequence continues at coordinate 330,285 of NW_024081649.1, forward strand.
TTTCATCTAGCGCAGTTTCTCATCTCCATCACTGACAACAAGACACACATGGAATGGGTATGGGAAATTAAGCAGAAGACTCACTTTTCCAAAAACATTTCCAGAAAATCAGCTTCTTTGGGAGATCTAGTCACTTTTCTTAGGCTCAACAGTTATTAAATAAGCAAAGTTCAGGGACACCTGGGTGACACAGCTGGTTGAGTGTCTGACTCTTGATTTTGGCTCGGGTTGTGATCTCAGGGTCACAAGATCAAACCCAGCTTGTGATTCTCTCCCGCCCTCTCTCTCTGACCCTCCCCTGCTCACTCGTTCTCTCTCTCAAAATAAATAAATATTAAAATAATAAAATAAAATCATAAATCAAATCCATTCCTTACTGGAATTTCACTACTTGGGAATGATTTAGGTCCTAAAGAATAACATACACACACACACACACACACACACACACACACACACCTGTTTCCTCCTCTCCCATTTTCAAGGAACCCCAAGTCTCCATAGAACAATTTACACATCACTGACCTGAAGTATCACTGGTTTTAAAAACTAAAAACATGGTGAGGGGCTTCCTGTAAAGATTCAGAAAAACTCCAATTCCAAGTCCTTCTTATCTCTCTCTCTCTCTTTTTTTTTTTTCCTCCAATGACATCTATGTCTATATAGAAAAGAGTCCTCCAGTGCGCTGCCAAGCTGGAAGTGATGCTACTTATCCAGGACACCTGCACATGGATGCTGATTCGCCCTCTAGGTGATAATATGGCCTTGCTCTGCTACATTTAGGTCAAGGGCCAGAAGATTCTAGTATTTGAAAATATTCCTATAAATGGACATACACAGAATATCAGTGTCAAATATTCCAGAATGTGACATAAGCCCCAATCACATAAGGCAGGATCATAAGAACCAAGTTTTCCAGAAAGACTTAGAAGGACTCAACCCCAAATACCAGTGTCTCTCACAGCTGCTCACTGCTAGGAAGGACCCTGGGTGCCAAGTGAAGCTGTGTTGGGCAATATTACATCTGTTCCCTCCCTATGTGGTCATCGTGTTTCTGATAATCTTTTTATTCCTGGGCATTAACTCAGAAATTAAATGAAGTGTGTGCTTGTGGTCTCTTCCTGCCAATGTACAGCTCACTTAAAGGACTAGGGTATCAGCTTGGGGTGTATTTCCTCAGGTAGTAGATAAGCTGGGTCAGGAGGTAGACCAGCCACCACTGACACTAAGGTTCTCAGTGCAGGAGGCACTCTTCAATCTGGGAAAGTCGCTTAATGGCATCTGTAAAGGAGATAGACAACAGGTAACAAGCACAAAAAAAAAAGGAGTTGTTTGTGCAAGCTGATAAACAAAATCACTCTACTCTGGATTGCTACAAATCAAAGACCTAATTAAAATGAGATGGAAGACTCTGCATGCATGTACAAAGTGGCAGTTGGGGTGGGGGTGGGGGGATCAAAGGAAAAAGAGAGTCAAATTCCAAAGTCAGAAGTCACTGGCAAAACGAGTCTTTTTCTGATTGTATTTCAAATGCAGTCCAATCCAAAATTCCTTGTTACACTTTCTCCTCAAAAACCTGTAACCTCTTCATGTTTTACAAGCACTTTATGGCACTCTACAAACAAGATTGAACCTTTATCTCTCACCCAATCTCCCACTCATCTTTTCCATTTATACCCCATGGTCTATACACTCCAATTCTTACTTAAAATTACATGAATCTTCTCACTGTTGTATATCTGGCTTAAGTTACTGTTTAATGGAATATCCTTTCCCTTTCTTTTCTGTCTAGCAAAATCACGGCCAATTTTCAAATTTGCTTCAAGCCTTCTTCATGTTTGAAGAACAATATATTGTTCTTGGCTAACAAAATATTTTTTAAAAACTGTTGAAACATTCACACAAGTGTCCACATCAAAAGGCAACAGCTCAAATTAGTATTGGAGTGATCGTGCTTATGTACTCAGCATCCAGACCAAAAAATAAATAAAACAATATCAGCACCCCAGAAGCCTCCCTCTTGCCACCCACCTCCTTCTTCTTCAAAGATAACTAGCTACTAACAGCATAGATTAGTTTAGCCTGTTTAAAACTACATATAAAAGGAAAACTATAATATATATACTCTTCTGCATCTAGCTTGTTTCATTATTATGTTTGTGAAATTTTATCTATGTTGTTGTACGTAGTTCCTCCATTTTTATAGTTACATAACATTCCATTTTGTGAATATAATACAATCTGTTTATCTGTTCTATTGTTCATGGCTGGGTTGCTTCCAGTCTATCCCAGGGACTATTATCAACATTTTTGTGTACCTTCTGATGTGTATGTGTGTGTACTTCTGTTGGCATATACCTAACAGTGGATTTACTGGATCATAGGATATGCGTATGATGATCAGCTTTAGCAGATATTGTCAGAATATTTTACAAAATACTTGTATCAATTTTCATAAACTTCTTGTACCAATCCCAGTGTCTGAGGATTTCAGTGGCTTCTTATCCTAACACTTGACTCTGTCAGTCTTTTTGATGCCATGCTGGTGAGCATGTGATGACATTACATTGTGTTTTCATTCCCCATGAAGATATTAATCTCCATTTTCTGCTAGGTGCTTTATTATTTTGCCTTCTACATTCAGGTGGTCAATTCACTTGAATTGGTTTATGTATGTGGTGTGACGCAGAAGTTGATATACATTTTTTCGATAAAGATACCCAATTGATCAAGAGTCATTTATTGAAAAGATAATATTTTCTCCTCTGCTATGCAGAATCACCTTTAATATAAATCAAGTGTCTATATATGTGTGGGCCAATTTCTGGACTCTTGTTCCATTGGTTTGTCTAGTTGGATGCCAACGTCTCACTGGTTAGTCACCTGTGACTCCATATGTCCAGGAATGCCCTTTGGAAGGAACTTTTATTTATAAATTCAACTTTTTAATAGATTTTCCATTTCTTCTTCTGATAGTTTTCCTTATTGAAGCCTATTTTTAACCACTTTCCAGGCAATTCAAGGTCCTTAGACCCTTTAACTCCATTTACTCTCTTCCTGACTTTTCTGATATTTTTGTCATTTTTAAAAATTCGACATATACTTCAATTTCTATCGCAGGTTGTGAATTTTGGTTTAAAATAACACATATTTATTTTCTGACCATTCTTGAGGTTGAGAGCTCAAAACAAGCCTTATTGCCCTAAAGACATGGTGTTGGCAGCACTGAGTTCTTTCTGGAGGTTCCCAGGGAGAATCTGTATCCAATCTTTTCCAACTTCTAGTGACCACCTCACATTCCTAGGCTCATGGCCCTTTCTCCATCTTTAAAGCAAGCAGCATTAGCAGCTTCTAATCTATCGTAAATATTTACACTTTCTAATGCTGTTTCATTCCTTCTTGTACTTCCATGCTTCCATCTGGCATCATCTTCCTTCTGCCTAAACAATTTCCTTTAGTATTTCTTTTAGAGCAAAGCAGTTCTTTTTCTTTGCAAAAATACAAATTTCTATTTTCTTAAAAGAATATTTTCACTGATTAGAGAACACTAGCTGAAGGATCAATTATTTATTTATTTATATTTATTTTTTTACCTTTTTAAAAAAATTTAATGTTTATTTATTTTTGAGACAGAGAGAGACAGAGCATTGCGTAGGGAGGGGCCGAGAGAGAGGGAAACACAGAATCTGAAACAGGCTCCAGGCTCTGAGCTATCAGCACAGAGCCCGATGTGGGGCTCGAACCCATGGACCGCGAGATCATGACCTGAGCCGAAGTCAGACATCCAACCGACTGAGCCACCCAAGTGCCCCTATTTTTTACCATTTTGAAGATGCTATTGCATTGTGTTCTGGCTCCAACCATTCCTTGCAAGAGGTCAAACTTAGATCTTACTGTTACTTCTGAAGGCACTACATCTTTTTTTTTTTTTCTGGTTGCTTTTCAGAGCTCATTGCTGTGTTTTGTTTCCAGGTGTTTTACTAAGACATACTTTTGTATTTCTCCTACTTCCACTTCTAGGCAATGCTTAATCTGTGGCTTAACACATTTTTTCCCCCATTGGGAAAAATTTGCAGGGAATGTATCTTAAACTACGGCTTCTTCACCATCCTTTCTCTCTATTCCCCTGTCCTCAATTTATTGTACATTAGATCTTTATGCCACACAGCTCTTCTCTACTCTTTTCTAAAATTTTTACCTTTCTTTTCTCCCCATTCTGGATATTTCCTATGATCTATCTTCTAGATAACAATGCTGTCTTTGGCTGTGTCTTATATTCTTATGTATTGAGTTATTAATTTTAGATATTATATTTTCCATTCTAGAATCTCTATTTGACATGTTTACATAGACTCTAGGTCTCCTTCAAAATTTTCCATCTTATCTTCTATTTCTTGAGGATATTTAGTACAATTCTTTTAAAGTATATTTTTGATAAATCTAACATATGGCTCTCCTATAGGTTTATTTATACAGTCAGTTTTTAGTACTTGGTCTTATCTCCTGGTATACTTGGCAATATTTAACTAACTGCTAGACCCTGTGTATGAAAACTTGGGGGAAAAAATCATTTGAGGCTCTGGATAATCTAATATCTTCCAGGAAGAAAATATTTTTGTTTCTAGCAGGCATTTAGAACAGTGGTAGAACTTAATGCATTCTAAAACCAAATGAATTTAAAGCCATGTTTTAATCTTTGTGGAAATTGGTATATTTGTGCTAGTTCTTCTTATGACTAGGGTCTATCCCTTTGGGGGTCAGAAATGAAAACGTAAAGTATTTGTCAGGCCCTTCCCCTTTGATAGATCTGAACACAACTTTCGTCTCCCCAGCTCCAAGGGACAACTGAAAGTTCTCACATCTTCAGGCTTCTTGACATCACTTTCTGCTTGGCCTCTTGGGAAATGTCTTAAGGGGAAAAATATATGTTCACTTCTGGTCTCACATCTTTGTGCTTCCTTTCTCTTTTTCCAGGACACTGGCCCTTCAAGTCCTCTTTGCCACGGCAGATCTCTCATGCCTTCAGACTGATCATTTTAGTGCCTTTTGTAGCTTTTCTAGTTGTTTTTAGTGACAGGGTCAATCTAATACAAGCTTACCCAGTATGACCAGAAGCAAAGTATTTTAAACATCTTTCTACTTTGGCACATTTCACTTCTGATAATTACTACAATTATTTTCAACCCGCTTGCCAATGTATTTCGCTAGTCTCTGGGACTCTTGAAGGAAAAAAATATTTTATATTAATTTTTGTATCGCTATGGCAAGTACATGCTTAACACATAATAGATACCTAATACACATCCACTAAACTGAACTTAATTAAACGGGAGAAAGACACAATGAGAATACCACCACAAGAAATATGTCTTTTCAGCTTTTTGACACTATGTGATGAGGAAATGAATTTTTTTCTTATAAAAGTTATGTATTTTACCATAGTTTTCAACCTTTGTTTCAACCTCTCTAAGTACTTGTATGTTAAAAATGCTCACTCCATGCTATTATACTTTGTATGTATTTCTGGGTCAATATTCCATCTCCTTCTTTTGCAACACTGAATACAAGACACATTTGTAATAAAGATCTTACTCCAGTCAAAATATTTATAACATATTAAAAGAAAATATTAAGTAGTCTTAGGTCACAGACCAGACATTCTTAATGTTACTTTTCAAGACAAAAGTAAAAGCCATAGAAGCATAGGGACCCTGCCATTCAGCTATGGAATCTCATGTTCTTAAAAACCACACTGATCCAAAAGCTGGCAGAAACTAGACCTCAAATCTCAACAAGGAGAAGGATACCTTCTATCTGATCATCATATCTCCAACACTGAGCACAGAACCTGACAGATAGATGTACTTAATACCTAGTTACGTGATAAATTAGCTTATATAAGCCCAGTAATTCCCTGGCCTCAACATTCCATCCTTGACATCGTTTAGGCTACCTACAAGGCCACTGAAGTACCAACCTTCACTTCTCTCTCACAGAGAAAAGCAGCAAAACTGGCACTGGTCTTGGTAGAAAAATCTCATTGTATTTATCCTGGAAATTTAGTCGTTTTCTATACAATGGCATGCTATTGACATTAATTCACCAAAATGAAATTAATTAATTAAAGGCAGGGGCTTTGTTTTTTGCACAGCTGGGCTTTCAGGCTAAGCTATATAAGATTTGTTTTGTTTCTTTATCATATAGCAACCAAAAGGAACCTTCTGCTTTAACTATTGTAGAAAAACATTTAAACAAAAGAATCCACACTAATAGTAATAATAGATTAGGTCAACTAAATGGTCCATGAAAACTGTATGACAAAACTTAATGACTTTTCACAAGAGGAATTTTTGGAAGCCATATGTCCAACAGATTCAAATGCTAATCACATATTTTAAACTCTAGGGAGAATACAAGGATTTCCTATCTACCCATCAATATCCCAGAAGGGTAAAGCCTAAAGCGGAGAGAGAATGAACATATGAATATATTTGGGAAATAGTTTTTTCTCTATAAAAACATACTTTTCATAAAAGTTATGGTGACTTTATTTTCAGTTGCTCAGCAATCATACCTGCTTTGGGGATTTAGTTGTATTTTGCTTCATCTTCTGAACATGGATATTGGACTGTGGATTTTTTTCATATATCCTGACATTTCTTTTTTTTTTTTTTTTTTAATGTTTTATTTATTTCTGGGAGAGAGAGAGAGAGACAGCGTGAAACAGGCTCCAGGCTCTGAGCTGGCAGTCAGCACATAGCCTGACGCGGGGCTCGAACCCACGAACCACGAGATCATGACCTAAGCGAAAGTCGGACGCTTAACCGACTAAGCCACCCAGGCGTCCCTATATCCTGACATTTCTGAAAGATGTGTAAGATACTGGGGTTGCAGTAATAAAGTTCTGTAAGGACTAGAAGAACTACAACCGTTTAAAGTGGAAAGATACAAGTTGCTGCTGATAAAGAACAGGCTAGCTCCAAACTGATACCTTAACGGAAGGGCTCTCACTGGGACCTAGTATCCTGAGAAGGAAATGAGGTAGGAAACATGCAATTTATATACCCTTGAGGTCTCTAGATTCTCAGCAGGCATAGGAACTTACCACAAGAGAGGATTTAGGCATATATTTTACTGCGTAAACCTAGTTTATATTCTACTGAGTCAGTTTATACGATATTATCTAACTGACTGGCAATACCAAAAACGATCATGGATGCAAGGGAACACAAACACTTACATAGTGCTGGCAGGGGTTTAAATTTGTATATTGCTTTGGAAAGCAATTTGGCAATATCTGATAAAGAACCTAGCTTATGACTTACCAGGTAACCGTACTTCTAGGTATATGTCCTGGGTAAAATCTGCCACAAATGTGAATAAAAACCATACAGGGGTATTCACTATAGTCTTAACTATAATATGGAAAATGAGGAACAACATAAATATCTAGCTATATTACAAAGAGGAAGAAAAAGTAAAACAAAGTATATTCCTACAAAGGAGCACCAAATAGCCGATAACATGAATAAATGAAATCTATATTAATACAGATAAATCTTTAAAATGTTACGTTGAATAGAAAAGTTGTACAAAGATATGTATAGCAAGATACCACTTACATGAATTTTAAACACCCAAATTACAGTTTATATTGCTTAAGGACATAAATAGCATCTCAAGGAGAGTTGTTTCCAGAATCCTTTTCAACACTACCACTACCCACCTATCTAGGCTGGCATAAATAATAAAACCTATTCGTTCCTATAATTGTCCTAGGAATAGCTCAACTCTTCTCTTCTCACCCTATCCTCAAGCTTTGAAACCGGTCTAGGGCAAAATTAACTAACCAATGATCCAGTGGAGCTACTCTAGGAGAGTTGAAAACTTTCAGAGGGATAATAAATGTGTCCCTCTAAAATAAATAAATGTTTTAATAAATGTATCCCTCTAAAATAAATAAATAAATAAATGTATCCTCTAAAATAAATAAATGTTTTAATAAAAGTAAATAAACCGGGCCAGTAACTCTCCTGGATCTCTACACATGGCTTTCTACTTGGATCTCTCTTATTTTTATTTTTTATTTTTATTTATTTCTAGGAGAGAGAGAGAGACAGCATGAGCAGGGGAGGGTCAGAGAGAGAGGGAGTCACAGGCTGAAACAGGCTCCAGGCTCTGAGCTGGCAGTCAGCACAGAGCCCGACGCGGGGCTCGAACCCACGAACCGTGAGATCATGACCTAAACGAAAGTCGGATGCTTAACCGACTAAGCCACCCAGGCGCCCCTTATCTATTTTTAAAGAGAGAGAGAGACAGGGTCTTCATGTGCAAAGGGAAAGGGAGAGGGAGAATCCAAGCTGACAGCATGGAACCTGACCTGGGGATGAATCCCACTAACAGTGAGATCACAACCCGAGTCAAAATCAAGAGTCAGACGCTTAACCGACTGAGCCACCCAGGTACTCTGTTGGTCTTTCTTTGATTCTTTTCTATATAATGGGCTCTCAGGAGAAACACCTCTTAGGTCTTTCTTTATATGAGACTTAGATTGATCTCATCCCTTTATTTCTTCTATCCCATACTTTGGTTGCTATAAGATGATCCTGGACTGATCCTCATTTGAGAGATCTCTTCTGCCTCCAATGCTTATTAAAAGGCCAAATGGTCAAGGTAAGGTTCAAGGAAAAGAAGGCCTCTCATTAAGTCAGTTCACAAGTCAAGAAGACCAAAAAGAGCTTCAAGGCTTCCTGCTATATATAATCAATAAGTGCTTCTTCTGCCCCTAATACCACCTTCTTGGCTGCCACTGTAATTGTTCTTCACTCTACACTGAGGAGTTGCTATGCGGGGAACACACTGCACTGCCATGTTCCTTCTTTGCCTTGGTAATTCTTGGACCACATCTCACTTCTAAAACAGTCTGTACTCTTCTTAAGTAGAGAAAAGCCCTGTTCCTCTTTTGTAACTGGAAAGTATAAAACCGGAAAAATGCTTTCTATGGATACTTCCAACCAAGACATTGAATTTATGATGGGATAGAAAAGACTACTTTTTCCTGTTCAAGAATTTGAATATGACCTGGAAGGCACAAAAGTCATTGATGCAGAGCTGACAAGTCACCTGCCTCCCCAACCCCTTTTCCTCCTACAGTCTATAAATATGAAGCTGTTTTTACCCTGGGGACAAATTAAAGAACTTTCACCCACCACACTCACTGTTAATGGATCAGCACTGAAACCACAACTTATTTTGCCCCAGCCACACAAAGACTTGTGGCATGGTAAGAAATGTTGCTCCTCACCAAAATTACCTGGATGCATGCCCTGAGCATGAAAGACTATTTTCCTTTATGAGCACTAATGATTCATTTGAAGAAACGACAGAAGTAATGATTTTCCTATCCTTGCTGAGAATCCCTCATTCTTAACTATGGATTTCAATGTGCTGGGAGTAGGGTACATTAGCCAGAACCCCAGGGCTTCACAAAGTTCCCCCATTATTTTCAGGAAAATCAGTGCCTACAAATGTATTAGAAGTCCCTAAACAACAAACACCGACCTCTTTTTTTAAGCAAATAGATTTGAATGAGGCTTTGACTACATGAATCCATTTCCTGCCTTGTTTTAACCTCAAGTCAACAGAGTATAACATGAAAGACCCCCCTGAGTTTGCTTCACTCCTGAGTGTGGCCTGACAGGCAGGAGGCCCAAAAGCCAACTATGCCTCAGTTTCTGATAAGAGTGTGGAATTAGGTCTGCAAACCAAGGGAGCATTCTTGAGCTATGGGCTCCCTTGTGGCCACTGTATAGCATTCATTTCTGCTCTCTCACATACGCCCTCTACAGGCCTACTTTCTCTTGAATCTGCTGCTTTGTGCTCCATTTCCTTGAAACACCTGAGACAAATGTGAGCCTAGTCTGCTTAGACTGGGCGGTCTCTGCTTTGCCTCCCAAGCATTTCTGGGTACTATGGACTGAATGTTTGTATGCCCCCACTACTAGCCCCATTTCAGATGGTGAAGCTCTAATCTCCAAGTGTGATGGTAATCAGAGATATAGCCTCTGGAAGGCAATGAAGTCATGACGGTGGAGCTTTCGTGATGAAATTAGTGCCCTTATGAAAAGAGACACAAGAGAGATGATGTCTCTCTCCACCATCTGTGGACACATCAAGAACACAGCCATCTACAAACTAAGAAGAGGGTCCTCACCAACTCTGCAAGCACTGTGATCTCACACTCCCCAGCCCCCAGAACAGTGAGAAATAAACATCTTGTTTTAGCCACCCAGTCTGTGGTATTTGCTGTAGCAACCTAAGCTGACAAAGACACCTGGGAATCTGAATCCTTATCTTAGGATCCAAACCCCTAACTTGACAGGTCTCCTGGAACCAAAACATAGCTCAACCTGAATCCTACAACCTCCAAATGCCCCCATGACACCTAGTGGATGACACCGCGTGGCATCAACAGCTGCTTGAACCATTGCTTGGACTGCCTGGCTGCCCTGTAAAACGAAACAAAATCAAAACAAAACAAAAACGCCACACAACCTCTACAGCATAATTAGCTCTATCAGCCTTTGTGAGACATTCCAAAGAGTGAGCCCCACCTACCCAAGCTTTATTCATTCACCCCTCTCCTGGGGTCCTTAGTCACTGCCAATCGCAGCAGGGCTAGGACAGAGGTCTGTTAATTTATGACAGGCAACTTAGATTTCAGGTCACAGGATTTAACCTGCAGTAAATCTAAATTTGCATAAGGATAATGGGCATTCTACTACACTTTATGCCAATAAGCCTAATGTGGTAATTAACCACTGAGCACATTTACTGATAAGCTGTTCATTAGAGAAAAACCTGAAAACTAGCAGTGTTATCAGAGTCCACAATTTTCAAATCGCTTTCAGAAATGCATTTTTGCCTATAGGGACTAAAAGCTCGTAAAAATCACAGAGCTGTCATTCTCAACGCATTTTCAACGAAACTGCCAGTATGATAAACCCTTAGAAGTGAGAACCAGTTTTGTGGATCTCACTTTATTCCTTTCCTATAAGCTTTATCTTTAAAAACCTTCCATTTTTATAAGAAACCACAATGCTGGAAGCTTCTGCTGCTTTTTTCTTTGTCCATCTTAAGCCAGAACTGGCTCACTCATTCGCACAGGATGCACGTTTTATGGGTTGCTACCACTGTAATGGAGGGCAGAGCCCAGTGGGTGTGGCAAGTTCCCCACTGATAGTGCATGCAACATCTACTCTTCTTACAAGGATCTTTCATTCCCAGCCCTCTGTAGGTGGAATTCTCACAACTCACTTTCTTCTTGGACCTTCATGCTCTTTTTCATTAGCACCATTATCTGGAAAGCATCCACAAAGCCCTTGGTCCAGCCTGTCTCAGCTGCACTAATCCAATGGCCAAATGTAACCAATTCAGTATGAACTGTGCACTTCATAAATAGTAGCCATGGTGCTTTGCCCAGAGGGATACAGAGACAAATAAGACACGTTGTGTCATCGCAGAGTAAACAGCACTTTGATGCTTTGGATCACCTCCTGGTTCTCTATCGTTTGCATTTGTTTTTCCGTTAAGAGTAATTTAGTCAAATTCTCTCTAGAAAAGAACACCAAGTAGGCAGAGCCAGTAGATGGAGATGCTCCCAATATTCCAGTACATGCTAGAACTCTCCTCTCGTGAAAGACTTTAGTAACGCATTGTTGGTAACACGGACTCTGCCATGTGATAACAACATTCTGTTATATTTCTTCATGATTAGATTCTTCAAGGGCTTTGTGTATGTAAATTTTTTCTCATCAACTACATTCAGAGTTGCTGCAAATCCTTTGTGCAATAAACATACAAAGTGGTTAAGATAGCACGCTGTTTGAGAGGAGAAAAAATAAATAAACCTGCCATATATGGCAAATTTTTTATTTTAGTAAAATTTATTTTAATAAAAATGCATGAAATTCAATGAATGACCTAAACTGAACTGACATTGTCTTATATTCTTTGGTGTCTTCAAGTTTCAAATCTACAAGGTTTGTGTCCCATTTGCTAATCATATAAAATCATTCCTAACGTTTTACTCTTCTACAAAGGTGACTTTTAAATTTTATTATAACAAATACAGACTAACGCCCTCAAGTCCATAGTTTCAGTAAAATTTAATGATGGAACTAATCACTTGGGAGAAGGAGAATATAAACACAAAACATGAATTATTGAAAATTACATAAAGAAATGCATTTTTTAAAAAAATTTACAGCAACCCCAAATAAGTCTACAAAATACTTTTCAGTAAGATGTCTTGTACGTACTTTATTTAAAGAATATGTAAGAAAGGTTTGGCATACAACAGACACATGAAACGATGCTCAGCTTCCCTCCTCATCAGGGAAATACAAGTCAAAACCACACTGAGATACCACCTCACGCCAGTCAGAGTGGCTAAAATGAGCAAATCAGAGAACTCTAGATGCTGGCGAGGATGTGGAGAAACGGGCACCCTCCTACACTGTTGGTGGGAATGTAAACTGGTACAGCCCCTCTGGAAAACAGTGTGGAGGTTCCTCAGGAAACTCACAATAGAACTCCCTTAGGACCCAGCAATAGCACTGCTAGGAATTTACCCAAGGGATACAGGAGTGCTGAGGCATAGGGGCACATGTACCCCAATGTTCATAGCAGCACTCTCAACAATAGCCAAAACATGGAAAGAGCCTAAGTGTCCATCAACAGATGAATGGATCAAGAAGATGTGGTTTATCTTATGTGGAAACTAATTTGACAATAAACTATTTGTAAACAAAAAAAAAGATGTGGTTTATCTATACCATGGAATACTACACGGCAATGAGAAACAATGAAATCTGGCCATGTGTAGCAACATGGATGGACCTTGAGGGTGTTATGCTGAGCGAAATAAGTCAGGCAGAGAAGGACAAATATCATATGTTTGCACGTATAGGAGGATTAGGAGGAACTTAACTGAGGAACAAGGGGGAGAAGAAGGGGGGAAATGGTGGGGGAAAGGGAGAGAGGCAAACCATGAGAGACTCTTGAATGCTGACAAAAACTGAGGACTGATGGATGTGGGGGGGGGATGGGCATGGGGGAGGGCACTTGTGGGGATGAGCACTGGGTGTTATGTGGAAACTAATTTGTCAATAAACTATTTGTAAAAAAAAATAAAAATAAAAATAAAAAGAAAGAAAGGTTTGGCATAATCCCCTGGGATATTGTTTTAACACTTACGCTTCTTATATATTTAGCTTCTCCATTTCTACTGCCTTTGTCCCCCTCTGAATTTCACAGTGATTCTGTCTCTCTGATTCAGAAGCAAAACACAATTAGCCATCACCTCTGCCTTTGCAGCTACAATGACACTTCCAGGTCCTGACTTACCTGGTCCCCTTTGGACTAGGACCTACTAACTACGCCATCCACCCTAAATCTTTCTATTTTCTTGGCTTCTGTAACATCACTTTCTCTGGTTCTCCTACCACTTCTCTAACTTTTCCTTTTAAATCTCTCTCTTCATAAATATTGGTGACTTTCAGGATTCTTTTTTGTTTTAATCCACTGTTCTACATGATGTGCTTTCTCATGGGAGATCATCAGCTGTAACTGAGTGGACTATATTCCTTATATTCTCACTACAGTTACACCTCCAGCTACCTGCACTTGACCCTGATGTCCAGATAACACAAGTACCTCCAACACAACACATTCAAAAGTAAACAGCACTTTCTCTGTTAAGCCTGCCTCTCCTCCTGTATCTGAATCTCTACATTCTATTAATATCACGCCAGCCAGAAACCTGTGCCCTCTCTCTGGCTTTACCTCTAATGTCCGGTCAAGTTGATGAGTTTTACTGATATTTTCCTTGCTGCTCTTCTCAATCCTAGTTTTGCCCACTTACAAAATAAATTCCTAGCCCCGGTATATGCACACATCTCCATACACCACACTTCTCTCACAGCACCCTAGCCGCGCTGAGCTCTGTTTCTACAAAGTGAGTTAGCACATGTGAAATACTTAGATGAGTTCATGGTATACAGTAAGCACTCACTAAATTAGCTGCTATTACTACTACTACTACTACCACACCACCACTCTTCCTATTTTCCTTATTCTTACTATTAGTTCCTCACACTTACCATGCTGTTTCACATTTTTATGTCTTTGCTGATACGACTCCTTCTTCCCAGAATTTATTTGGTTGCCTAACTCTTCACTCTTGGGCAGGGGGGTAAAAGTTCTGTTCATGTTCTTTCTCCTTCAGGAAACCATCTTTAATATCTGAGGTCAGGTTAATTGCCCATACTGTGAGTTTCACCTTGAACTCACAAATATTTTGATTATGCAGCTTATTATGAAACATTATCATTCTCTGGGGGGTTTCTGTCATTTCAACAAGTGCAGGGGTCAGCAAACTATAGCCCTGGGGCAAAATCCAACCCACTCTCTGCTTATGCAATTAGTTTACTACAAAACAGACACACCCATTTGTTTACACATGATCTATGGCTGCTTTCATGCTACAGAGTTTGGTAGTATGATAGAGATTCTATGGCCCACAAAACCATATATTTACTATCAATTTATTATTTGCTATCTGGCCCAGAGCTTCTCAAAGTTGGCACTATTGAGATCTGGTCTAGATAACTGACATAGAGGGGTTATTCCATCTATGCATTGTAGGATGTATAGCAGCAGTCTCTGCTTCCACACACTATATGCCTATGGGGATAGCACTCCTACCCCTTCACCTCATTACCACTTTATTCACCTCATCCACTCCCCTGTTGCAGTTTTAACAACCAAAAGTGTCTTTGGACATCACCAAATGTTACCTGGGGTCAAAACTGTCCCTGTTTGAGAACCACTACCCTGGTCCCTTACTGAGAAAGCTGCCAACCCCTCATGTAGAAGATCTTCCAAAGGAAGGAACTATGCCGAGTTCATTTTGTGTTCCGAACACCACTCCTAGAATATAACAGAAGCTAAGTAAGTCAGTCACTTAAAGGTAACTCAGGGATGGTTAGATATTCCAAAGTACTTTAAAATGTCTAAGAATTTTAGACTTGAAAGGGTCACTGGTGATCACCATGCCAATACCCAACGTTACAACTAGATTTCATTTCCTTCAGCATGTTAAACATCACCTATCAAAACTATTCTGTTACAAATATCTATGAAGAAAAAGTACCTATGAAAGTTACACTTCATCACAATTGCATTTGATTCTAAGGAACATAAAAGACAGAAAATTGCTGCATTCATATTTCACAGATGCACATACATTTCATTTACCCATGAATGCAATTTTTTTTACTGTCTGTAAAGAAGAAATTGTTTTCATTTTCCAAGTAGGATCATTCCAACTGGGGTCAAACTACAGTATAGAGAAACATCAACTTCCTTATAGTCAATCAAGAAATTCATTCAAGAGGTATAAATTACTTTCAACTCTAATAAACCTACAGTATATACAGCATTGTATACAGAAACCCCTCTGCCTCAAAGGAATTATATGCCTACCAGAAAAAAAAAAAAAAAAAAAACTAACAAATGAAAGCATAACATTTTAAGGATCAAATAAATGACAATAATAGCTAATATTTATTGAGCACTCACCATATACTATATTACATGATCTCATTTGATCCTCATAAAAGTACCTACTGGGGCGCCTGGGTGGCTCAGTTGGTTAAATGTCCAACTTCAGCTCAGGTCATGATCTCTCATGGGTTCGAGCCCTGCACTGGGCTCTGTGCTGATAGCTAGCTTGGAGCCTGGAGCCTGCTTCAGATTCTGTGTCTCCCTCTCTCTGACCCTCCCCTGCTCACACTGTTTCTCTCTCTCAGAAATAAATAAAACATTAAATTTTTTTTAAGTACCTACTTACCTGAGTTTTTAAGATACCCATTTTATAGCTAAAGCAAATGAAAGAAGCTAGCTAACTTGTCCAAGAGTGCATGGATAGTAAATGGCAAAAAGATTTAAACTTGGAACTCTGCCTCTGAAATCTCGGCTCACATGCACTGTAAGTATGCAGTTCAGAAATAAGAAAGACCACCGCTGACCAGGTGATCAGTCAAGCAGGTAACCATGAGATGAGTCCCTGAAGAACGGGCAAGAGTCAGAAAGCAAAGAGAAAGAGTGAAATCCTTAGCTACGACTCCCAAATAAAGAAGTTTCAGAAGCAAGAACTCAAAACATTTATCTAAAAGGTGGGGAAATAACCCCTCTGGTTAAATATACACAGGAAATATCGTGAAGCAGGGACCAAGGTGACACCAAACTACAGAAGGCCATGAGTGGGAGGCTCAGGAAGATACACTCTTGGGGGCATGAGGCGTTTCTGAAGAACAGCACACAGAGCAAGGTGGGGTGGAATGCCAAATTCAGAGAAGGAAAGAGAGAAGGCAGGTGGGAAGGCTCCTTATCCATAGCCATTCCTCCTTTCTTCTCAGGCTCAACCTCCTGCCTCACCTTTTCTCTAGGGAAGTCAGAAGTCACCCCACATGAGCTTTCTTTCCATCCCTTTCTCAAACCTTAAAACCATTTTGTGTTTTGCTTCCTTACTTACCATCTTTGGGAAAACAGCATTCTTTCTCTTTCTGAGTTTAAGGAGGTACAGGTCAAGGAAAGGGTTTTGCGTGACGATACAGTAGCACATGCTTGTACCCCACAAGGAAGGAACAACTAGAGAGGCAAGGATCATAAGTGTGAGAGTGGAGGAAGTGAAGAGTAGACTCTAGGAGGTGACAGGAGGGGAGGAAATGCCGAGCACAGGTGAACTGCTGAGCTTACAAACATGGAGGGACCCTTTGTCCTCTGGCATAAAAGGAGAGACATAGTCAACTTCGATAGGAGACAAACAGGCAAATGGAGACCTTGAGGGGGAGCCAAGCTTGATACACTGGCAAGACAGTCACAGCTTGGACCTTTTTAGAAGAGCAGCATGTCTGATCACGGACATCTTGTCCCTCTCACCAATCTCCACTGAGCCACAGCCACAATGACCACAGGGGTCACCTGGCCATGTCTTTAACATGCCCAGCTCTCCCTTGTCTGGCATCCTTCCTGTCCCTGTGGCTGCCTCTGACTGGAATGGCCTCTCCTGGGTCTTTGTGTGCCTCTTTCCTCTCAGGTCTCAGCTTAACTGTCACCTCCTTGGAGAGTCCCTTCCTGATCACTCAGTCTGATGACAGAGACCCAACCTCCTTGCCACCCACTCTCTCATTATTCTCTTTTATTTCCTTTATACCACTTACCATTATCTTAAAGAATGAGTTATTTATAGATTTATTCTTAGTCTTCTCCAACATGAATTCCATAGGCTCCTTATATATAGTCTCATTCACCACACACTCCAATGCTTAGAACAGAGCTCATAACAGAACAGGTATTCCATGAATATCTACTTCACTTGTGAATAAATGAATGAGTGACATGCTGTTGAGAAAATGGATATATGCAGAAATTGGAAATTTAGAGCAATAATTCTATTGCTGGTGCTCACAAATATTTTTTTAAGTCAACGATTTTATTATTGATTGAGAGAGAGAGAGAGAGTGAGAGACAGACAGACAGCATGAGCAAGGGAGGGTAAGAGAGAGAGAGGGAGATTCAGAATCCGAAGACAGGCTCCAGGCTCTGAGCTGTCAGTACAGTGCCTGATGCAGGGCTCGAACCCACGAACTGTGAGATGATGACCTGAGCCGAAGTTGAATGCTTAACCGAGTGAGCCACCCAAGCGCCCCTGATGCTCACAAATATTTACTAACTTATTGAAGAATATGTTCCATATACTTATGTGCCAGGCCCTATGTTTAACTCTAAAGTGAGTATTCAATTTATGTAAATCCTAATCTCTGCCTTCTAGAAGCCCCATGGACTAAGGGAACATATGAACACAGATCATTAAAATACAGTAAGGAATAACATACCAATTATAATGCAATGGAGTTAAGAACTAAGAGCTGTGAGAGTTTACAGCACAGTGATCCTCACTTAAGCAGGGTAAACCAGGAAAACAATTCTACTAAAGTGCTGAGGATAGGGAGGCCGCTTCCGAATTAGGCAGGTAACTACAAAGGGTAAAGGAGTAGCCATGAGGTAGAGAAAATGGGGCAAATCCACAACTCTCCCCAGCAGTTATTCATTTAAAGTAAGGAATGTGCTAAGGTATACACTCAGCAGGAGACAGGATCATAGAAAAGACGTTCAGCATGTCACCAGTTGAGGGAATAGAATAGAGGTGGCGAGAGATCTACGATAACTAGAAGAGAAGGACTCCTTAAAGGGCTAATCTCAAAAGAGCCAAAAGAACAGCAGCTCCTCTCAGAGAGGAGGAAGAGGGCTCATCCTAGAAGACAGGAGAATTCTTTTTTTTTTTTTTTTTATAAATAGTTTATTGTCAAATTAGTTTCCACATAACACTCAGTGCTCATCCCCAAAGTGCCCTCCTCCATGCCCATCCCCCCTCCCCCCCTCATCCATCAATCCTCAGTTTTTGTCAGCATTCAAGAGTCTCTCATGGTTTGCCTCTCTCCCTTTCCCCCACCATTTCTGCCCTTCTTCTTCCCCTTGTTCCTCCGTCAAGTTCCTCCTAATCCTCCTATACGTGCAAACATATGATATTTGTCCTTCTCTGCCAAGACAGGAGAATTCTAAGAAGGTAATTTATTTGAAGGTAAATCTGAAAAGTGGAGGAAGAGAAGTTTAGCAAGCATTGACCAAATAGTTTCTATTTTCTCCAAGAAATATGAGATAGACCATACTGGCTGGTAAGAAAGAGGCTGAGGGGAGAAGAAAGAAGGAGAATTTTATTGGCTGGCAATTGGTATGCAATGTTACTGCCCAATGCTACATTTTTACTGATCTGTGAAGTGAAAAATGTGTCCTTTTATCACTCTTGAAATCTATGCAGAAGCTGGTTCTGGCACACTGTCCACATGGGGGACAGAACACAAGGTTACAAAAGCACATAACACTAATGGAATAGTCATCTCTGCATTTGCAAAGCAATTAAAAAGAAACATTAGTTAATTAATTAGCTCAATGATTACTTTATCCCTGTAGGTATATGTGTACAACAACTGCTTTTTTTTTTTTTTTTTTTTTTTTTTTTGGTCTCCTTTGAGGCATCCTAAGACATAAGAGATTTTGTCTCAGTGGGAATGTTGTGGTAGATTACATTTGCTGTAAATAAGTGACATTTTTAGAAAGCAATGAGTTCCACTGAATTTCTCCTGAAGAGAAAAAAATTGCAAAGCTAAATAAGAGACTCTCAGAGTCAGACTGAAAATTCATAATAAGCCTAAAAAGTAGCTGCTCTTCTTTCTGGCTTTCTGAGGGCACTGGAGGCAAATAGTTCCAACTTCATAGAAAATTCTGGGCTGGAACCAAAGTAAAGATGTACCACACATCTCAAAACAAAGGTATTCAACCGCCTGGCATTCATACCAAGAGGAGCTCCTTTCCACTCAAGTCCCGTAATGAAAATTATTCCTCCATTAACAGGTTGAGCAGTATCCATTTGCCCAGCCAAAGTGAGAAATCAGGCAAAAACCACCTGCTTCTCAGAACACTCAAGGGCAAGGTAAAAACTGTATCTAGCCTCCCCGCAGGGTATTTTTTCGCCTGATTAAATGCCCTGTCCTTTGAAGTAGAGCTTCTAAGTGGTAGTGAGAGACCATTCTCTCAACTGGGCTTAACCACAGAATCCCCAATCTTTTCCTGAGGAGTGTACTTCCTCTTCTTCTTACCTGGGTCTCAGGACTGAGTTGGCAGGGGTGGCACAGTAGGAGTCAAAATGGCAGCCATGTTTCCATCTCAGTCCCCATCCTTGCTAACTGTGTAACCCTACACCAGAGTCTCATCTCTTTACAGCCAAATTAGTAATGGTAACAGGATCTACCTCATCAGTTTGTTGTGAGAATTAAATTAGGGAATATGTGTGAAGCGCTCAACCATGTAGGCATACACTTCCCACGGATTTACATTGTTAAGTGCTCAATAAATGTTAGTCTTTACTGTTCCTTACTATGATTATAGTTGTGGTTACAATGGTTTTAGAGATGGTGCCAGTAGAGGTCTAAGGAAAGAAGAATAATTATAAGTGAGTATGGCAGTGGCTGGGCACCTCAAATCCTACCACTATGAGCCTTGGTAGGACATGTTTCAGTCAATTGATTTGGAGATTAACCAGGAAAGTCTTCAGCATAATAAATCTGGTCTATTTCATCAGTCTCATTCTTTCAGCCTTATTCAATATAGACCTTAGGATCTTACATTTGGAAGGAAACTAGAAAACCAACACTGTCTACTCATTTGATGCTATAATCTCTTCTACAACCTCATCAAGGTGGTTGCCCAGACTCCACTTGGTGCCTTGAGTGTGATAAAGAATGCATTACTTTAAAGGCAGCTTTAAACAGCTCTCACTGAAATGTCTTCTTTGTATTAAGTAACCAGCTTCCACTCGTTTGCCTTAGCCCTTCTTTCTGTGGATATATCAACCACATTTAATACCCCTTCCATAGGATGAGAGGCCTTCATGTATGAAGATAACAGTCCTTCATATATATGAAGCCAACCCTTGGGCTCAGTCAGGCGTCTTTTCTTCTTCAGGTTAAATACTCCTGGATCAGTCAATTCTTTTTATGTCAGTCTCTTGAATCCTTCATCTTTTTCATAACTCAACTCTAAAGATGCCCCCAATCTAACAATTAGCTAATCTTGTAAAAGCTTAATATGTAGAATTGAACAGAAATTGTTTCAGTAATAACATGAGCAATAGTGACAATATTCATTATGATAAAAATAATTTACCAAACTGCCAAACTTCTAGAACTAATAAATGAATTCAGTAAAGTTGAAGGACATAAGACTAAAATACAGAAATCTGCTGCATTTCTATACACTAATAACAAAGTAGCAGAAAGAGAATTAAGAAAATAATGTCATTTATACTTGCACCAAAAAGAATAAAATACCTAGGAATAAACTTAACCAAAGAGGTGAAAGACCTATACTCTGAAAACTATAACACACTGATGAAGGACACTGAAGATTATACAAATGGAAAGATAAACTATGTTCATGGATTGGAAAATTTAATATTGTTAAAATGTCCATATTACCCAAAGCAATATCCAGATTCAATGCAATCCCTATCAAAATACCTATAGAATTTTTCACAGGACTAAAACAAATAAAGCTATACTTCGTGTAAAACCCCCAAAGACCCTGAATACTCAAAGCAATCTTGAGAAAGAAGAACAAAGCTGGAGGTTTCACAACCCCAGATTTTAAGGTATACTACATAGCTATGGTAATCAAAACAGTATTGCACTGGCACAGACACACAAAACAGACACACAGATCAATCAAACAGAATAAAGAGCCCAGAAAAAAAAAATCACACCTATATGGTTACTCACAGCAAAGGAAGAATATACAATGGATAAAAGACAGTGTGTTCAATAGACAGTGCTGGGAAAACTGAAGAGCTATAGGCAAAAGAATGAAACTGGGCTGCTTTCTTCCACCATACACAAAAATAAAGTCAAAATTGATTAAAGACCAAAATGTGAACCTGAAGCCATAAAACTCCTAGAAGAAAAACACAGGAAGTAATCTCTTAGACATCAACCTTAGTATCATTTTTCTAGAAACCTCTACTCAGGCAGGGAAACAATAGCAAAAATAAACTATTGGAACCACACCAAAAAACTTTCACATAGTGAATGAAACCATTGACAGAATGAAAAGGCAACCTACTGAATGAGAGAAGATATTTGCAGACAATATATCTGATAAGAGTTAGTATAAAGAATATGCAGAGAATATAAACAACTCAACACAAAAACAAACAAACAAAAAATATTCCATTAAAAAATGAGGCAGAGAAGACGCCTGGGTGGCTCAGTCGGTTAAGTGTCTGGCTCTTGGTTTTAGCTCAGTTCATGATTTTACGGTTTGCGAGTTCAAGCCTCATATCGAAGGGCTCTGTGCTGACAGAGCAGAGCCTACTTGGAACTCTTATTCTCTGCCCCTTGCCTGCATGCGTGCACACATGCACACATGCACACATGCATTCTCTCTCTCAAAATAAACTTGTTAAAAAAATGGGCAGAGAACCTGAATAGACATCTTTTCCAAAGAAGATAGACAGATGGCCAACAGACACATGAAAAGATGCTCAACATCATGGAAATGCAAATCAAAACCACAATAAGTTACCATACAACTGTCAGAATAGCCAGTATCAAAACAATAAGGAATAACAAGTGTCAGTGAGGATGTGAAGGAAAAGGAATCCTTGTGCACTGCTGGTGAGGATGTAAACTGGTGCAGCCACTGTAGCAAAAGTATGAAGCATGCAAATTCCTCAAAAAATGAAAAAAAATAAATACTATTAATTCAGTAATTCTACTACCAAGTATCTGCCCAAAGAAAACAAAAACACTAATTCAAAAAACTATATGCACTCCTATGTTTATTGCAGCATTACTTACGATAGCCAATATATGGAAGCGACCTAAGTGTCCATCAATAAATGAATGGATAAAGAAGATGTGGTATATATTTGCAATGGAATATTACTCATTGCATATTATAATATAATAAAATAATATGCAATAATATTGCCATAGAAAAGAATGAGATCTCGCTATTGGCAACAACACAGATAGACCTAGAAGGTATTATGCTAATTGCAATAAGTCAGAGAAGGACAAATATCATATTATTTTATTTATATGTGGAACCTAAAAAAATACTAATTAAAACACAGAAACAGACCCATAAATACAGAGAACAAACTGGTGGTGGCCAAAGGACACAAGGATGGGCAAAATACATGAAGGGGCATGGGAAGTACTGCTTCCAGTTATGGAATGACTAAGTCACAGGGATGAAAGGCACATTATAGGAAATAGTCAAACAGTGCTGTGATAGCATTACAGATGGTGACAGATGGTAGCTACATGTGGGGTAAGCATAGCATAACATACAGTTATCAAATCACTGTGTTATACACATGAAACTAATAAAACTATAGTTGCATGTCAACTATACTTTAAGAAATCTACCAAAAGTTTTCTCTTAAGCATTGTTTTATGGATTTTACATTTATTATCTCAGTTAATACTCACCACAACCCTATGAAGTAGGTATAATTATTCTACCCATTTAACAAATCAGCAAAGTGAGGCACAG
The DNA here is from genome assembly GCF_003009895.1 of Hyaena hyaena. NCBI lineage: Eukaryota > Metazoa > Chordata > Mammalia > Carnivora > Hyaenidae > Hyaena > Hyaena hyaena. The sequence goes on from NW_024081649.1 coordinate 353,523, forward strand.
AGAGGGTTAAGTAACTTGCCCAGCACTCTAAAGCTAGTAATGAATAGAGCTGGGTTTTGAAACCAAGAACTCAAGCTCCAGAGCTTGCTCTCTTAATCAATAAATTACACTATGAAACTGTCATCTCCTTTGTTTTATGGATCACACCTCTATTAATTCAGCCTGAAATCATGGAGGCACATATTTTCTATCATTCTCAGCTCCCTGCCAATTAAAAAAGTTGATAAGCAAGCTCTCTTACCTTCCCTCAAGTCCCTAATACAAGCATTAAGTAAGAAGAAACATTATCACATCTACCTGAAACTTCCATATAGATCAAAGCAGATCCTTCATCAAGACTCATTGGTATGTTCAAGGTGCTTGGGTGGCTAAGTACATTGAGCGTCTGACTTGGTTTCAGCTGAGGTCATGATCTCATGATTTGTGAGTTCGAGTCCCATGTTGGGCTCTACGCTGGCAGTGAAGAGCCTGCTTAGGATCCTCTCTCTCCTTCTCTCTCTGCCCCTTCTCTGCTCACTCTCTCTCTCTCAAAGTAAATAAATAAACTTAAAAAAAAAAAAAAAGAAGACTCATTTGTATGTTTCAATAGTTACTCCTTTACTTAATAGCTCTTACATCCAATTCCTTTTTCCCCATCTTGTTGATAAGGATATCACAAAATGCATTGCCAAATACTTTGCTGATACTTAGTTTTTTGCTTTCCTGAGTTAGAAGTATAGTAACAATACGGAATAGAAATGTGAGTTTGGTTCATACAATATGGCTTATTTTTAGTGTCTTTAGTAAATAATTATAATTCTGCTGATCACATTTTTCTCTCTTCTATGGGTTCATACCTTCTGTTAATAATGCCCTCCAAACTCTTTCCTGGATTCCAACGAAGCTCATAAGCCCATAGCTTGCATTACGTACACTCTTTTCCATCTTTAGTCTTTAGGAACCTCCCCCATTCTCTATTTCTCAAAAACCACCAACTGGATTTCAAGAACCTTATTTACAAACTCTCTCTGCATCCTGGGATATCATTCATCCAAGCCAAGCAATCTGAATCAATGCAGAGCAATTAGGTGATTTTAACAGCCTCTGATACTAAATTTTCTTTGTCTATCTTTTCCTGTCCAAAGACCTATTTTCTTGTCAGAGAAGAAAGGAATGAAACAGGCATATGAGGGGTTCTCTGACATCACTTAGGACTCTATGTTTCAAATGACAGAAAATCTAGTTCCTGCAGGTTTAGACAAAAGGAAGAATTACTCAATCTTGGTTGGAAATCAGGGGTGCCCTAGTGTAAAGAATGTTTGATCCAGAGCCACAAAAATATCACTAGGTTCTAGTTTCGCCCCATCTTTTTGGCTCCGCTTTTCTCCATCCTGGCTTCATTTTTGGTCTCTCTGTGTTGGCAAGATGGTAGCCAGAAGCTCAGTTTTGTATCATACCAAGTTCTAACCCAAAGGAAGGAGAACAACCTCCCTACAACATATAAACTAGAGTTCTAAGCTTGTATGTCACTGATTCAAACTGGGTTAGACACCCACCTATGAAAATAACTATGGCCAAGGGAATGGAAGTCTCTAATTGACTTAGAACTCACATGCTCACCAAGGCAGCCAGGAGTGGAGTCAGTGCCACTGGATTGAAAGTGAGGCGCGGGGGCTGCTGGGTGGCTCAGTCAGTTAAGTGTCCAGCTCTTGATTTCGGCTCAGGTCATGATCTCATAGTTTGTGAGATCGAGCCCCACATCAGGCTCTGTGCCAGCAATCCAGAGCCTGCTTGGGATTCTCAATCTCTCTCTCTCTTTTTCTGCCCCCATCACACTCAGGCATGCTCACTATCTCTAAATAAATAAATAAATAAATAAATACACACACTTTTATTTAAAAAAAAAAAAAGAAAGAAAATGAAGGGAAATAAAAACCTTCATTCACAAGAAGGAGAAATATATATCAGGTCTCTAAAAAAGGGGGGGAGTGTTCACCATATCTATTTCTCCATTGACAGCCCATCTCAACTATAGGAAGAAAACCATACTTTAGTATTTTTATTGTGGCATTCATTGAAAACCTCCCTCTGTCACAGCACTGCAATGCTAAATATCCCTGAAGCTTTAGCCCTCCTGTTACTATCCCTTAGGTACATACAACTTTCTTACAGCCATGCTGGGCCAGGTGCTCACACCCTGTCCCCTCTGTGAAATAAACCTCATATTCATCAAAATTCCCAGCAACTCAGGGTTCTTATTCTTCTTTCTCCATGACAAAGTGCAGGCTTCTCCTACCTATTTCAGTTCCTTATAATCTAAGAGGTAATCTCTTTTCCAGAAGATCAGATTTATTCTCTTTACAAAAACTTCATTCTTAAGCTGACGCATATAGCATTGCCAATATTTGATTTTTTTTAGCCCACAAAAATGCCAGTTTCTGTGCTCAACCCAAGAGGCAGCTCCTGTGAAACACAGTTTCTCTCTTTTCTTCTTGTGCCACATTTTCCATGTCCTAGTCTCTGATTCACGTTTCCACTTCTTTCTCTCTTATTGGAATCTTATCCCTCTGGTCTCCTGTCTGTATTGGTTCTTCCATTCTATCAATGCATGCTTTCCTCCAAGCCCACACAGTGCTCCTCTGCATATTTTCCAAACAGTAGAAAAATAAATACTACCTTACTACCTAAAATTTAACAATCAATAACTTGTACTTCTACATTAGAAGTTCTCCACAGTAGTATGCAATACATTTGGTTTAGCAGTGATCACTACCCTCATTTTACAGACCAAGACACAGACCAAGTCCAAAGAGATTGTATGATTTTCTAATTAGCACCAGAACTGGATCTGGAGGCCAGGTTCCAATTTAGTTGCTCTTTTTATTAAACTGCATTGGACTCTCCTAACTTCTGCAGGAAACAGCAGAGTGAAATATGGGGTTCCTTGGCCAGATCTAATCAGTTTGGTTTCATTTAATAACATAAATAATAACATGAGCATCTGTACAGTGCTTTACAGTTTATAAAGCACCTCCATTTTCTTAAACCCATTTGCTCCTGACATAAAAATGCCTGAAGTAGGTACTATTATTTGAGGCAAAGATGGAGGCTAAGAGCATTTAACTGATTTGTTATTAGTCTTACAGCTGGTAATGAATGAGTCCAGACAAGATTCAAACTCTGGACTTGTGCTTTTAAAGCCAACTCCATTCTCATCTTTCCTGCTGATTCAAAAACCCTTGCTGGGTCTTTGCTCACCTGGCGCCATACAGTATTCTCAATGCTAGGAAAAGTGGATTTTTAGTCCCAATGCTATGACCTAATTTACCTGATTATGAACACAGCCATTTATCACCGACTGAGAAATAAGAAGGAAACCAGAACAAGAGCTAAAGAAGAACAGAGGTAGGGAAAATTAAAACAGGGAAGAAAAGGGGAAAAAAAAGTATAGTATAGTGGGCAAAGAAGCAGGGGACAACACAAAGGAAAAACCAAAAGAGAAATTGTGATAGCATAAGAGACAGGAGCAAAAGACAGTGAGATGGGATAAAATGAGGATATTAAAAAAATAAAAAATAAAAAAAAGCAACAACACATTATCCCAAAGCCCGCAGGTGCCAGCAATTCAAATAAACGTATAGCAATTAACAGAATTAACACAGCCTTAAATAGCTTGGCTCACCAGATGTGGACTCCTATCAGGGTTCTATAAAATGTAAAGTTATTACAGATTAAACCATTAATCATCTGTTCAGAGACTATCTCTGGCTGCAAAACCCCATTCGGTTTTAAATGGCTAATAATCACAAAGGGATGTGGAATGTTATGTGCACAGTGATGTTTTACCCAATCCTTTTTCCTTTAAATATGTGTTCCACACTTCCGATTCTCCTGCTTCTCCCTCCTCCTCATTAGAGACACCATGAGAAAAGAGAGCTGAGAGAAACCAGGCTGTCCCAGAGGCCTCAGCAGCACTCAGCTTCTCCCTAGGCAACTGGAAATAGAAATGGAGAACCAACATACCGGGGGAGAAACAACAGACGGAGGAGATGGAAGGATGGCGTGGAAAGAATCAATTCAAACAACAGGAAAGATCCCAGCACACAAGAGGATACCGTAATGGGCTTGAGGGGGCTCCCTCTCCCTGGTCCTGGTCAATCTGATAAAAACACTATCCTGCACCTCAGTCTGGACTGGGCTTTCCTCTACTACGTTGTGCTTCATCTAATAATAATAGCTCAACAAGGCCAAGGACAAAGAAGAGAAGAAATGTACGTCCTGACCGGAAGAGTCACTGGAAACTGAAATAGGAGTCAGAAAGAAGTGCTGTTCTATAGAAGTTTTAAGATACTGAGAGGCACACTCCTGGTACTCTCCACTGGCACAGTCAATGGGTCAACCTTTCCAACTTACCCTTTAACTTTGTAGGACAAAAAAAAAAAAAAAAATACAGTTAGAAGTAGTAGATGGACTAACTTCAATTCTCAAGTAATTTATTTTTTTGTTTATTTATTTTGAGAGAGAGACAGAGTGTGTGGGTGTGGGTGTGGGTGTGTGGGTGTGTGTGTGCACATGGATGAGAGGGGGAGAGGGGGAGAGAGAGCAGGAGAGAGAGAATCCCAAGCAGACTCCACACTGTCAGCACGGAGCCTGAAGGAGGGCTCAATCTCATGAACTGTGAGATCATGACCTGAGCGGAAATCAAGGGCCAGACACCCAACCGACTAAGCCAGATGACACCCTCAAGTAATTTAAAGTCTGAGGAACAAGACAGCAATCTGTGTCATTCTACTACTTAAGGTCCTTCCATATAGCTCCCTATTATCTAGAAAATAAAGTCCAAGGATGGAATATGAGATAAAGTTCTCTATGACCTGGCCCCTACCTAACTTTGCAGCTACATTCACAAAATTCCTCATCTTATACTTTGTGCCCTGAAATTCGCAAATTGTGAGCTCCTCACCCAGACTTTATGGTGTGTCCTGTCCCCACGCCTTTGCTCATGCTGCTCCACTGTCCTGGAATACTGCTCCCTCCATTCTGCCACGTTCACTTCCATTTGTCTTCAAGACTTACCTTGGGTGTTAGCACCTCCACAGATCTTTCCCGAATCCCAGAATATGCTAAGTCCTCCTCAACAGACCCACTGCACTTGTGAATGCCTCCTTTCGCTATCTTTTGTCGAAATTATATTCATTTTATTTGTCTCCCTGACTAATTGTGTGCTCCTCTAACATGGAAACTATTTCCATGTTAAGAAAGATCTTTGGATCTTACTTAGCACAGTCCCTGGTGTCCCGTAGGTTCTCAGTATGTATCTGTTGATCCAAATCCCACCCAGTTGTAGAGCTCCTTGAGGTTAGCTCATTTGTTTGCTTATTCCAGACAGATTGAATGTTTCTTTCTTTCTTTTGTTACATGCCAGGAGCTCTGCTAAGTTCTGGAAAGACACTTGTGAACAGATGAGGCCTTTGTCATCACAAAGTTACGCACATTTTAATACATGGAAATTGACAGTTGTCACATAAATGATTGAAGGCAACAAACAAGGTGATGACTGTGGGCGGGTGGGATCAGTTTCCCCACTTTAGAAAGGATGAAAGGACTTCAGTGGAATAAACTTCAGAATAAAGTTATTTCTCCTCCTGAATGTGATTTACTAATAAGGGAGATACAAAGATCTACACATGTTCATGTATACAAGTGCATGGTTATATTTGTATTCATAAACTGTAAGAGGTATTACATAATCCTTAATAATTATTATTATAGCAAAATATATGTCTGCATGGTTTTGCTTTTATGTATATTATTTTGTTTGTTGAGTAGAACACAACAAAGATCCTACAATATCTGTGTTAGGGGTTAAGAAACAGAATCAAGTAAGATAGGTGACTTATTCCAGGCCACAGAGCCAGAGACAAAGCTGGTATTTTCAACGCACTTCTCTCAGCCTTGCTGAGCCTTTCTGTGTAATACTTATCTCATACCAGATAGCTGGGAAGCTCCTGAAAGATTCAACTATTGCCATGTCAAGATGTTCTTTACTGATCCCAGGATATTTACAGGGTTAACAGTGCCTAAGAGCATTTATCTAAAATATTAATTTTACAAACATGTTTATTTACAAGATTACTTATTTAAAGATTATTAATTTGCCAACATGTGATTTCATTCAGCACATGTTTACTGAGACCTCATTAGGCACTGAGAATCATTCTGAGAGCTGGAAATCTTCAAGACCACAAAATAAGACACAGATATTAAAACATGAAAACACAACAAGGAACAAGATGCTAAGTTGGTAATGTTTAAGTGTACACAAATCTTGTGTTGATAACAAGGTGTATGGAGAACCACAATAGCATGAGGACAACCTGGACATAGTCTGTGGTGCCTTTTACAGTGATATCAAGCTAGGAAGTGTGCACCGAGGTGAAATCCACAGTCATTCTGCTCAATAGTGGAGCCAGAACTCAACTTTCGAGTGTGAAGTAACTGTCGTTCAAAGGTAACACCTCTTACGTGCCAAAAAGTATTAGTGATCTGGACCAGAAACTCTGAAGTCCTTTAACCATATCCCCATATTTTGAAGAAAATGATACATAAAAGCACTCAGCTCAATACATAAAAGCACTCAGCTCAACATAAGGCAACATAGAGCCACTAATGGCAAATAAAGACAGAAAAGGGAAGAGATAGAAAGAAGAGGCTGTAAAATAACTGGATGCTGTTCTAAGGGTAAATACTTCAAGTGGGTATGTGGGATTTATCACAGACAGGAATCCCAACATAGCTAGAAGCTTCTGTTCTTTACTAAATTGTCAGAGACAGATACCAAGAAAAGGAGAAGAATTTTCCAGACCTTCCCTACAAAAAAGTGAACTGCAATGATTAAGTGGAAAGAAAGAATAAGCCAGGACTACATTAGACCCAAAGTTATTGGTTTAAAACACTCAGACGAGGGGTGCCTGGGTGGCTCAGTCAGCTGAGCATCTGACTCTTGATTTCAGCTCAGGTCATGATCCCAGGGTTGTGGGACGGAGCCCTACATTGGGCTCTGTGTTGAGCATGGAGCCTGCTTAAGATTCTTTCTCTTCTCTCTCTCTCTCTCTCTCTCTCTCTCTCTCTCTGTGTGTGTGTGTGTGTGCGTGTGTGTGTGTCTGTCTCTATCTCTCTCTGTCTGCCCCTCTCCCCTGCTCGCTCACTCACTCTCTCGCTCTCTAAAATAAAATCTAAAAAAGCACTCAGATGAATGAGAAAGCTTCCCAAGTCCCTTAAAAACACTACAATACTGTGTATATAATGAAAAGATGGTAGTAAAAGTTAATGAAATTCTAAATTTCACATACCATTTACCCCAGTGTGGGCTGGACTTTCTTTTTCTGACTTGATCTGGATTTCAGTGCAGACTTATGCTGCTAGCTATGTGTATATTTTTACTACCAATTGCCACTATTTCTGTTATTGACACTGTTTTGCAGAAGTGCCTTTAATTTTTAAGCTATTAAGAGACACTTTTCACAGACTTTTGAAGCTTTCTGCTCTCTGTCTGGGCAGCATGTGTGCATGTGTGCATGTGTGCACATGCAGATTTTATGTACTTAAAGTTTTGCATGGATGAAGCCATCAGAGATACCTTTATGCTTTTATGAGGCTTGTTTCAAAATGTTCAGGAGCATCATTTCTGATTTGTAATTTGCGGTTGGGAAATTGCTCCTTTGTCTCAAAATAAATAATTGAGAGATGGTTCAATATAATTGTGTGCAGGGGAAAATTAGTTCTAGAGGCCACCCCTCGATCCTGTCCAGGAGAACTCCACACTTAGGCCTGTTTCCCTACGAAAATGGATGAGCTCTCCACCGTAATCAATGCCTCATTCATTCCTGAGCCACGTACATGGTAGCAGAATGTTCCTATCTATTTCTGATGAGACTGCAATTCTAATGTGTGTGATTTAACAGTGTTTAAGAGCCTTTCAAGGTTCATTAGGTGTTGAGTGGTTTATACCTTTATTCTATCCACATGGGAGTAAATTCCAGAGAAGAAGTGCTCTGTGTCCACTGCCATTCTATCAGGAATGACCACTGGCATCCCTATAGCCGGCAGAAGCCTAGACAACCCCCAGCAGAAGGAGGAAAACACTTTATGGGTTCTCTTCTGTAACTTATCCTTCAGACCAAGAACAATAGAGAGCTGTAACTGGATTTTTCCCTCCTTTGTCATGTCTCTTCTTCTTACCCCCTTCCTCCCAATTCACACATGTTTACTGTACCAAGGCCCAGCTCAAATAGCAATTCTTCTCTGAAACTGACTTCCACCTAAAATTTATCTGTTTCCTCCACGCAATTAGAACACTTCATCTGTGGCACTGAATGCACAGTGTCTTGAGTTGTACCTGTTCACTTGCAGATCTCCTCCCCCTCCCTAGATTATGAAGTCTTCAAGCACGGAAACCAAGGCTTATAAAGAGCCACTCAAGTTTGGTTATAATATAAAAAAGGTACCCACTGATTATTTGATAAATGTATCCACTCAGTAAGTAGTTATTATGTCCCTACAGTCTGCCAGCACAACGGACACAGCTCCTGTCCTGACATGGCTCACAGCTGAGTGGCATGATTGAATGCATTTGCAATGCCATCTCATATATAACTGATGTTCAGCAAATTTCAAATAACCATTATAAGAATAAAACATGTGCCCTGAGAGGAGTCTCATAACATGTCACAAGGGATCTTTATCTACAAGAAAGAACACTGTTAGCTTCTCAAGGAATTTCCCCAGGGAAGTGGTATAGATATCTCAGGCAATCAGGCTTAGCTTAGATTAAACAAAAATGTGCAGTGTACTGCTCTGATGACACAGTGTTCTGAAAGAACTCTACCAAATCAAGTCTGATTCTTTTTGCCTCAACAATGGACCTTAGAGATTGAACTTCCACTTGACTGAAGCTCCTCTGCTCTCAGACAGAGGTCTCAACACATCAGCTACAATAGTAATAAATGAGTAATGGCAAAGCCCCACTGCTTTCTCACAGCTGCTAGCTTTCGGGGCGGGGGGGGAGGAAAAAGAAAAAAGAAAAAGGAAAACCAGTCTTCTGGACCTTAATGTTACATTCTAAAATTTTCCTTCATCTCAAATAGTGAGACTCCTGGGAACACCAAGCTTAGCAAAGGTAAAATAATACATATGTTATGTTTTAGACAAGACATACAACCACAAATTGAGCCACTTGGAGCTAGAGCTTCCCTACTTGCTAAGTCAAAAGTACAAAATGCCACACTGGGCTCTATGCTCAGCATGCTTAAGATTTTCTATCCCTCTCTCTCTCTCTCCCTCCCTCCCTCTCTCTGGCCTCTCTCCTGCTCAGGCATGTGTGTGCTCGCACTCTCTCTCACTCTCACTCTCTAAAATAATAATGATGATAATGATAATAATAATAATTATTATTATTATTCTTTTTTTAAAAAAAATTTTTTTTATGTTTTATTTATTTCTAAGAGAGAGAGAGAGACAGTGTGAGCAGGGGAGGGTCAGAGAGAGAGGGAGTCACAGACTGAAACAGGCTCCAGGCTCTGAGCTGGCAGTCAGCACAGAGCCCGACGCGGGGCTTGAACCCACGAACCGCAAGATCATGACCTAAGTGAAAGTTGGACGCTTAACCGACTAAGCCACCCAGGCGCCCCATTTTTTTTTTAATTTTTTTTTTATGTTTTATTTATTTCTAAGAGAGAGTTATTATTCTTTATAAAGCACAGCTGCCTGTGGGATACGATTCCCCAGTACTCAGACAAGAAAAAAAGGACCACAAATCATGCCAGTGGTAAACCCAAGGTCACACAATCAATCACCTTAAGTGGCAACCAAAACCTAGGACCTCTACTTTCAAGCCCAAAGTCTTTTTGCTAAATCTATGGCCTCAAAGAACGGACTAAAGTACAGAGCCCCTCACTGAACTGGAAATTTCATTTGTTCTTGGGACATTAAAGAGATGGTGTGACCTTTACCTCTTTAAGGCAGCCCATAAAGTTGTTGCTAACGGGGGAGCCCGGCAAGTCAGCAGTACTTGGGCTTCCTCCCACGTAGAAGAAGTCATCCGAGCCCAGCATGGTGTAGTCCTCTTGAGTGTAGCCCGTCGTGGTAAGAATGCCATCCACAGAGATTGTCACCTGGTGGAGGGACATAGGGACAAAAGAAAATCCCAACAATGACTTTACAGTCCAATCAAACTCCAGCGGCTTCCCCTACCTGTGGCATCACTTTCATTAAGATTTTGGTGAGGTATTTTTTTCTAATTTGGTTTGATTTGGGTATATGCAGCCAAGTTCCATTTTCTGGTCTGCCCTCCCTGTGACCCAAGCCTCCAGCACTCCTCTGCAGACTCCCGGGAGACTTTGGTGGAATTGCCAAAAGGGGCAACTTGCTCTACCCACTGTGCTCTTTATTCAGTCAGGCTAGAAAATGGAACTATCCTCAGATGACATCACTTGTCTCAGAGCATTGGTAAAATTTTCATTTATTTTTTGAGCGACTGTTATTTACGGTGGTAGTGAAAAACAGCAAAGGAGACATTTGACGATGGGGTTTGTGAGGGTTGGTCTTTGGTTGTGGATGTTTTTTTTTCCTTTTTTCTTTTCTTTTTCTTTTCTTTTTTATTCATTTCTTTTGGGGCTCACACCACACTGACAAACATGCATTCGGGGAAGGAAGGGGAAGGGTTGCGGTTTTGATGTGTCATGGATGATACATGCCATGGACGACCCCAGGACACCAGCCCCTGCCCTCCCTTCGCTGCCATCACCACCACCAAAAGAAGAAATGACCCAAACCAAAAAGGCAACTCTAACAAAAAGAAAGGAATATGACGCATATTAACCAAAATAAAAATAATAATGCCCACAGGGAAGAAATAGCACCCACACACCCAACATCCATGAAAGGAGCAGAGGGCAGATAGAAAAGATGGGGCCTCAAAGCGTGCACACACCATACGCTAACACACCCATGCGAAAACTATCAGGAGCCAAGAGAAAAGGCAGAAGAAAAAGGGGAGGGAAAGTGGGCAGGGGTGAGGAGAACCAAAGGGAAGAGTCAAAATCCACTTCACACGTACATGCACTGAAGAAACCGCAACACAAGATGGAAGTAAACACAAAACAAAACATTCGGAACCAAAGGGTCATCGTTCCCCTGCCTGCCACCTCCCTCACTAAAAAAAAAAAAAAAGAAAAGAAAAAGTCCAAACCCAACCCCAAAATATATGAAGGATGAAAGGAGAATGACGAAGAGTGGAGACAAAAATAAAGAAAGAGAAGAGAGTGGAATTGGGCCGATGAGCAGCAGGTTGTTAGTAATGAGGAGGAAAATGGGGGGAGTGGGACAAATTCTGATGTTGATGCGGAATCCACGAGACAGGAACATGCCATGCAGAGGATGTATGGAGAACACACTGGCAGAACTCCCTGCGGCCACGGTGGGAGTGAGGTGAAAGCAGGGAAAAAACGACTAGAGACAGAGAGGGGAGCACTGTCCTCCCCAGATCACCTGCGGCAGCCGTGGCCACACCAAAGGGAAGGAAAAAAGGGATTAAGGAGGAGGGAGGGGGGAAAAGAAAGGAGTGAGAGTGAGAGAGATAGGAAGACAGAGAAGAAAGTCCTCAGTAGAAATCCTGTTGTCCCTCGTCTGTGACTTGGAAGTTACAAAATAAGAAAACAAAACAAAATAAATTTAGCTAAATGGAGAATCTTTCTTTAAAAAAAATATTTTTAGGGGAAAAAAATGACAAAGTAGAGAAAAGGAAACCGTCCCAACCAAACTCGTCCAAATATTATTTCCAGGGATGGCACGTCCCCTTCCTTTTTTACTTTTATTTTTTTAACAACAACAACAAAAAGACTTGCATTTAATTCAACAAAAAAAAAAAAATTTAAAGAAGAAGAAACAAGTCTAAGGAGGATAAAAGGGGGGTTTGGGGAGGAAAAGGGGGGCAACACACGGCAAACCCAAAAAAAGAGACAATAAGAATGATATCTACCAGACAATGTAGTTTGTTTACCATAGCGTGTCCGATGCCTGAGTGCTTTGCGGAAAAGGGGGAAGAAAGGAAATTAAAAATTGTGAACAGAACGATTGTTAATTAAAAAAACTAAAAACAAAGATGAGTCGTTAGGGTGTTAGTACATTAGTCGGTTAGTAAAATGACACATTGCATGAATGATCTTGTGTTAGTTTTTCAAAAAAAAGGCACCCGACACAGAAAAAGAGAGTGGGAAAGACAATGAGACCAAGACTCTATGGAAACCCTCGGCAGCCAGGAAAGGAGCTGCAGTCCACCCTGTCACTTGACCCCCTTCTTCCGAATTCCACTCAGACCACACCTCACCCCAGTTAGAATTAGCGTCATACTTACTTTCCAAGGGCTCTTCTGAATGAATACCCCCCTTTCCCTTCCCACCCCCTAGCACATGCACAGTCCACCTATCCTGAAAGAAAATACCCCTGAAGTTTACCATTTCACGTGTAGGTCAATAGACAGAGCTCAAATACCAATGTTCTGGGATTTTTTTTTTTTAAATATCTGACTCTGACTAAATACATGGATGATCATGACTTTCAACAGAATGACAACAACCAAAAAAAAAAAAAAAAAAAACACCCCAAAAAAACTGAAAGCATTTACAGGTCACATCGAGCATAGGAAGGCTACAACTCTGTGGCGTACTCTGGGTTTCCAGAGGTAATTAAAGACCCATGACTCCCTTGATTTGGTGTGGATGTGTGCAGCAGGAGAGGGACACCCTCCTCTTTCCCCTTGGTTTACAAGAACTGTACTGCCGGAATGCATCAAAATAGCTGGAGTCTTCTTTACTACCCAATGCAGTAATTATTTTGTTTTCTTTGCCAGAATGCTTCCCGTTGGAGTGGCTCTACCCCATTCTCCTTTAGAAAATGCTTTTCGAGCTTTGAAGCAATTTCTCCTATGGATAGCAGACGGGACTGGCAGGTTAAACATGATTAAAGAAGCCCTACGATTAGTCTCCACTCACTATTTTCAAGTGCTCAATCGCCACCACACCCTGATCTGGGTGGGAGGCTGGAAAGCTGGAACACTGGAAGACTGGGAACCCCAGTTTTGTGTTCGTGGTTTGACTAAGGTGGCGTTACAGCTAAAGCAATTTACATGAGGGCCATGTTCAAGGTCATGGACGTTAAAACAAAACTGAAAACACACCCAGAGAAATGCATCACAACCTTGGTCCCTAATCCCAGTTATAGCTCGGAGCAGGCAGTCAACATTCCTTCCTTGAAGCAGAACCCTCCCCTGAAGTATCTGGCTTTGGTTCTGACTCAGCTCATAGGTGGAATCATGAGTATATGACCAAGAAGGAAGAAATGGGCAAAGTTCTGCTCCATTTAGTAATGAATACTCCAGGAAAGTCCAAGTAAGCATTCCTCAGATGAATTTTTGCCACAGAAGCCGTTTGACCTTACCAAAAAAGTACATGAGACAGTCACAGGCTTGTTATCAAATATTTATGAAGCAACTTACAGTTTAATTGAAACAGACAGGGGCTTCCAACCCCTTCAAATGTATCCTACAGAACTAAAAAAGATGTTATAAATGTACTCTTAATGGGCAAAATAATCATCTTAGATGATTCAGCACGGAAAGGATTACATTTGCAAAATCAACTCTGGTTTTCTGAGATTTCCTTCTCTTTCAATAAATTGCATTTAGATGCAAAATTCAGTCAGGATTTCAATGAAGTCCAATTTTAGGTGCATTCTCTCTATGTATTCCCTCTGCCAAGAAATGCCCCAACACCCTAGGGCCTCTGTAGCTTTGTCCAGAACTGAGAGCTCTGCTTAGCTACAATGTCAGTGACAGACAGACACAGTCACCTTCATGACAGAATACTCTGCTTGTAAATCGTGCGTGTGTCACAGTGAGTCCAGCACCCAGACCATGGAGAGCTCATAATCCTTCTGGAGCATAAGGTGTTTTGCATATTTAGCCACCACACATGGCTGGGGAGGACTGTAATCACCACTCACAAATGGAAACTGTGGTGTGGAAAGGTGAGATGGCTTGTCCAAGGGCACTGAGGGAGCTGGGTCTTAGAACACGGAAGAGAAACCCTCCAGGGTTGCTCTCCTCTGCTCGCTGACTGAAACAGCACAACCAATGTTTGAGTAACACTTTAGTTTATCCCCCGCTCAGTTTATAGGATAGAACTGGGGCCCAAACCTATTTTAGAGAAGTGTTTTCAGTAGAAATAAAAGTGAGCCTTTCTCCAGCTAATTGGAATCATGGCAAGGAAGTGTACAGAGTAGGAGAGAATCAGGGAGTCAGGCTGCTTGGTAAGAAACACAGCCTGACCCTGCTCTCCAATACATGAAAATTCTCCCCTCTGGTGACTAAAGCCTAAAAGGTATTCCTGTGTACCGCCAGTCAAAACTGGCAAAAAGGTTATATTTTATTTTTTGGTCTGGTCTCTGCAACTCAAATACATCACACCCTTTTATGTTAGCAAACGGAAATTCGACTGGGCCCTCTTGACAGCAGAGCTGTGTAAGTATGGCAGATTATTAAAGAAAACATCGGCAACTGGACTGTTTGGTCTTAGAAGAAAAATAGAACAGTGATTCAAAAATGTCCCATCCATCACTTCTCAGCCTTCTGACTAAGACCAAGTGTAAAAACATCCCATCCATAGGCATTATGTGACTGGGGGCTCTAAGTCTTGGGTTATTTGGTAACGTCACGGCAGACAGAATAGAGGGGCCTTCCTCAACATACCTAAGTGCAAAAACGGCTCTTTTGAATACTGTGTGTTCCCAGTGTGTGTGAGCCTTCTCCATTCACGTAGAAATATTAAGGAGTTACACTTTTATCAAATGGAAAACATATGCAAACACCTGTCAGTTTCTTACGCTTTCATATTTACATCAGAAGGCACTGAATCAATCATATTGCAGAAGAAAATTTGATATGCACTTTCTGGAAATTTGCATAATGTTTTCTGATTAATAAAGACTGAATGCTATCTAACGGGGTTTAATGACTAATTCAGAAGGAGAAACACCAAGTGGAAATAGCAACCTGGAAAAGGCATTGTCAGTTCAGACCTAGACTTTTAGAGGAAACGCTTTTTCTCTTCACTGATGTGGTTGAGGTGTTAATATTATTACTGGTGTGACTATTCTTATTAGTTATGAGATTGAAAATGACTTCACGTGGCTAAGGCTTTCTGAGAGTGTTGTCACCTGACGGAGCCGCCTGCTCAGAATCAGCAAGCGATGGGAGTTCTCAAGCTCGAACAGAACCAGGAAAGGCTGCTCCAAAGTTGACATTTTTATTTGGGTCCTTCCACTTTCCAGGCCTCCCAGTCAACTGAAGAGTCTCTGAGGTAGAGACAGGGGCAATAAAGTAGGAGCAGCACACCAAGGAACAGAAAAACAGAGGAATTCAGAAAGATTCCAGCTAGTTCATTTGAAGACTAGAGGTTAACATAACAATGGGGGGGGGAATGAAAGTGGAGGAGAGGTGGTAAATTAAAAGGACAAGAAAAAGGAAGCTCTTTCTGGAAGGAATTAAAATCATGGCACCATGACAACGGCTAACTTAATTAAAAAGAAAAACATATATTCAAAAAATGAGGAAAATCTAGCAAGCTGCGGAAACAAAATGCCATCCCTAATTGAATTTAACAGTAACACAACAAGATTCCAATGTAATTAAGAAAATGATAAAAAAGAAAGCAGAATAAAAGGAATGAAAGTACTTTTAACTTTTATTATCTATACAACTGAATTTTCTTCTGGAAAAAAAAAAGCACAAGTAGAGAACTGAAGTATGAGGAGAAACATATTTTCATCATTTTCCTTGTGGAATTGCAGAGACTGGGAGAACATTAGACTTCGACAAATCCAAACCTGGTTCTACACCCTTCTCCAGCTCATCCAGCACCTGCTTCACAAACCTCCTCCCCAGCTACCTAAGAGGAGCCTCCGGGCACCCTCTCCCCTCAGCCATTACCTGCCGAAGGTTGCGTGTCACTTTGACATCGTGCCAGGCGTTGTCGTTGAATTTTCCATTCACTGGCTCCACGATGGCCTCAAAGGCCCCGGACCCCAGGTTAATGACCAAGGAGACCGCGCCATCCTTCAGAGCCAGGTTGACATAGTCAGCCGACTTGCCCGTGTGCAGGATGAGCCCATTCCGCTGCCAGGTCTTAAAGGAGAGGGTGATTTCATCACTGCTGCTCTGGATCGGGTTCTGAGACAGGTCGTAGCACAGGTACTCTGAGCCTCGGAACGTGGCCACGTTTTCCTCTCGAGCTGCACGAAAAGGAAAGAGGACAGCCATCAACACTTGACTGCAAGGAGTCAGATGTACACAAACACCAAAGAGAACACATCCCCCAGGGCACTGCCCGTGCCAGTGAGCTGACAGCAGCTCCAGCTCCCTCAGACTCTTCCACCAAACCTGTGTCAAGGCACCAGGGAAACCACTAGAGACAGTAACTGCAAAGAAACTACGTCTCCTCACAAGGGCAGAAGACCAGCACAGAGGTCCAAAAGGGCTTGCTGCCTTTCCTTCACATTTTCTCAGAGGAAAACCTAGAGGGCAATTTTATGCTACATGGTAAAGTGAGGCTTACACTGCTTTTGCTTCCATGATGGCTTTTCGATGCTTCTGCCAGAGCTGGTTTAGAATGGATAATTAACTCTTCTGACAAAGGGTTCTTTAGCTCTAGGTACCTTTTATTGACCAATAACTAAAAATCAATTACCCTGAAAGATCTGTCTCTAATTTCCATCCATCAATAACCCAGCTAACTTTGGTTTCCATGGTAGAGTCCTGAGCCCAGGGGAATGTGACAGGGTTATTAAATAGGAGGCTGGACCAGAAAAAAAGGTGATCAAGCAGATGAAGAAAAAGGGATAGAATGAAATTTGATACTGTGCTTTCAGAAGACAGCAAGAGCTCCCCTAGACTCAAAGGGATCTCTGCTCCAGGGGTCTCTGATTTAGATGGCCCTGGTTGGACCATCCTAGAGAACGTCTTTCCACCATAGGACTAGGGGTCTACAGGGCTAAGATGGCATTCCACTAGAGTGAGACTCTCTTTCAGAGCCATAAACTGGAATCCTCTAGTTTCCTACCCAGGCCTGTTTCCAAGGCTTGTGCAGGCCTCTTACCTGGACTCATTTTCCAACAGCAAATCATGCCACCAGTGTGCATACCTTACGGTCTAAGGACAAGCAACGGAGGACCCTTCGCAGGGGTTTGGTCTGAGCGTGGCCACATGGGCATCCATGTGCATTTCAACCAGAGCCCTTGTGGATACAGTGTGGAGCCAGAGATGGAAAGGGGGCGGGGGAAGACCACAGGCCAACAACCAGAGGGGCTGGTTCTCCCTACGCCAGCATTTCCCAGCGCAGCACTCTGAGAAATCCAAAAATTCTAAGTGTGCACCTGGCTTACCACGTAGTTTCAAAGGTATATTTGTCAAGGTAAGGGGATAAACATGTTGTATTTTCATTTGTTGGTTTAACTTATAATTTCAACACACACTCTGTGGCCTTCCATGTCTCCTCCTGCCAGGCCTACTTCATATCAGGGTTGGCCAAAAGCTATCAAAAGCACATCATTAATGAAAGTAAATGGGCAACAATAAAAGGTTTGATATCCAGTTTCCCATTCAAGAAAGGGGGCTACCAAATAAGGTCGAGCACATTCTATTTTCTCTTCTAGAACTGCACTTCAGCCTTAGTAACCAAAGTCAATCCTACCTCAACTTAGCTCCTTATCAACTATCACAGCCCTTGGTAAGTCGCTTAAGTAAAATATATTCTCATCATTAGCTAAGAGCTATAAAGGGCTCACTCTTTTTTTTTTTAATAGTTTATTGTCAAGTTGGTTTCCATATGACACCTAGTGCTCATCCCCACAAGTGCCCTCCTCCATGCCCATCATCCCCCTTCCCCTCCCCCCACCCCATCTGCCCTCAGTTTGTTCTCGGCATTCAAGAGTCTCTCATGGTTTGCCTCCCTCCCTCTCCCCCACTATTTTTCCCCTTCTTCTCCACCATGGTCCTTCGTTAAGTTCCTCCTAACACTCCAATACATGCAAACATATGGTATTTGTCCTTCTCTGCCTGACTTATTTCACTCAGCATAACACCCTTGAGTTCCATCCATGTTGCTACACATGGCCAGATTTCATTCTTTCTCATTGAAGGGCTCACTCTTATGTGGGAGAGATGAATACCCACTACATACTACATGAAAATGATCATAGCGTCAAGACATCATTAAAACATGGACCTCAACTTCATACTCCAGAGAGTTAAAGATCAGGTTCATCCTGGGTGTTCCAGAGGATCTCAAGGGTATGTGTCTACCTGCATATTTCAGTTTGCATCCATGCACACACACACCGCCACTACCACTATATAAGTATAAGCAAGAAGACCTACTAACCTATGAGTGACCATGATGTCTCCTACACATATGTAAGTAGCAAGTACTACTTGGCATATTAGCCATGTCTAATGCATGTTACCAAAAATAGCCAAAAACATAAAATCATGGAGCAGCAATTTGATATCATCTGTATGTTTGAAACAGATCTGTCCAACCCCCTAATGCCCTGTCTATTCTCATGATCTCTCCCCTAATTTCTGAAGAAATGGTTTTGTTAAAATGCAACTGGATGAGCCTTTGTTCAGCACACCAGGAGGTAAGCCTGAGCTAGAGGAAAAGACAGCAAATCATATGCAGTTATCACAACTAGACTCTTCTGTGGATGCAAATGTACACGGAGCCAACCACTATGCCTGTTCTTGGCATCACAGGTGGTATATCAACGGGTGTCTTCTATAAACATTTAAGTTATACCTTATGTGCCCACTGAACTGAGATACATGAACAAGGAAATGAGTGCCTCTACAGAAGCCTAAATTAAACACTGAGTACCCCTCAAAGGGGGAAGGCTTGACAGAGAACACTAAGGCACCAGGATATCATTTGATGTGCTATGTGGTGCTTAATGTTTGTCATGTAATTAAGCCAAGGAGTATATAAAAATAATAAGTTTTGGAGCTTGTAGGAGATTTTAGAGCCTGCCTGATTTAACGCCCTTATTTCATCATGAAAGAAACTAAAAACTAAGAATAAGTGAGTTACCTAAGACCACAGTCAGTCTGTGTTACTCTGGACTTCTGGTGCCTATCTGGACTTTTCTCTAAATATGCTTTTGCCCATTGCTCTGGGTGTGCCTCATGTTCCTACTCTACTACTCAAAAGGCATGAATGATTCCACAGAACCACACGTTAACTCACAAACCATCCCAAACCTTGGATAAATTGATCCAGAAACCTATTCCCCCTAATGTTATGTAAATCGCAATTGCTCACCAAAAGTAGTATTTCCCTTTCCCCCTTGGAATTTGGGTGTATTTAAAGCAAAATGACTTATTTTATGTGGAAGTCCAAAGGAGAAAAATTACATCATTGTAGAGAAGAAAATATCACAATAAACAAACAAGAAATAAAACCAATGTGAGAATCATCTATGTAAACCACATGCATATGTATGCTAATCTGTATGCAAATTAGTCAAGCAAGGATTTTTATGTTGGAGCAGGTTCTTTTCCAAGTATGTAATGAAAATGCTGTAACAATTCACAACCTTCCCAATCTCTTCATTCAATGATAACTTCTCCCAGTTCGCCTCTTCCCAGAGCTGGCAGAGACCACCAAGAGTGTCACCCCAGATGCTGGTATCTCTTCCACATATCAACATACAATAGACAATGGAAAGCTACTCTCTGAGTCATATTCTAGATGAGCAAAACTGTAACATTTTTGAGGTGCGGGATGCTTTCCTCCTGACTGTGTAGGAAGGAGAGGAATTGGCAGTGCATGACCCTGTCTTTAAAGGAGCAAATGAGGGCCACAGAAGGAGAAAAAGTGAGGACTTTGAAAAAAAAAAAATGCTCCTTTGCATACTCTCACAACTGATGTTCTCCTAAAATCCCAATCTGTCTTAATTTCCCTCTGAGCCAAAGCTTAAGCATGGTCTTATCACCTTGAAAACCATACGAAATTGACAATGAACATAACTAAAAGGCAACAAACTCAATAGTGACAAACACATTTCTAAGCCCATCCAATTCTCCAACCTCTCCATTAGAAAACTGTAATATTGCCCCAAATCTGTTTTCTATACTTAGTGTTTACACTGAGAAGGAGGTTGAAGAGACAATGCAGTCACCTTGTATGTATTCAAGCTAAATAGGTAGAGAAAATAAATGCAGGGGATTATGTAACAGAGTACACAACAGCTTAGCATAAAGCTGCAGCTTGGCAAGAGGGCATGTCCTGACATGGCTAATGGACTGTTCAGATCCACTTAAATTATATCGCCCCAAAGTTTA
This sequence comes from Hyaena hyaena, assembly GCF_003009895.1. NCBI lineage: Eukaryota > Metazoa > Chordata > Mammalia > Carnivora > Hyaenidae > Hyaena > Hyaena hyaena. The sequence continues at coordinate 373,951 of NW_024081649.1, forward strand.
CAATCAATTGCATAAGTGTTAAAATAAAAATGTTATTCTCACTGCGTGGAAAGCAGAGCTCAACTCTATATAACAACAAATCGTTTACCCATTATTTGTAAATGTCCAAGTGATTAAATACTAGATGCAATCTAGATATGTACAACCCGAGATTTTAAATCAGTTTGTATAAGATATGTAAAGTACTGATCTTTCAAAAGGCTTGTTAATCCAAGTACTATATATAAACAGCATTAACAAGCATTTATTCAATTCTATTTTCCACTCTCTCCCCACCAAAAAAAACATCCAACGAGTGATTTATATAATAATATCTCTATTTCTCTGAGAAATTGCAAAACAGGTTAAAATATTCAGTGTAATATGTTTTTACTATGCAATTTAAGAAGTGTGGAGAAATGCATATCACTGTTTAATTGGGCCTGTGCTTTCTGATAGCTTGGCATCTCAGGCTTTGAGATCAAGAAATCTGAGCTTTATTCCGAAGGTTATGAGGAGCCATTGCACAATTATACTGAAAGGATGGAGGGTCCAATATGTATTTTTATTTATTTATTTATTTTAAATGTTTATATATTTTTGAGACAGAGAGAAACAGAGCATGAGGGGGGAGGGGCAGAGAGACAAGGAGGTACAGAATCCGAAGCAGGCTCCAGGCTCCGAGCTGTCTGCACAGAGACCGATGTGGGGCTCGAACCCATGAATGTAAGGTCATGACCTGAGCCAAAGTCAGAGGCTCAACCGACTGAGCCACCCAGGCACCTCCCGAGATGTATTTTTAAAAGATCACATAATCTTTTACAAAAATATTTTGCAACTCTGCTTATGTTGGGCTAAACATGAACTGAAGAGATGAGGAAGCTGAAGGCAGAGACCCCAGGTAAAAGATAAGAACACATCTGAACTACTTTTCTGAGGGTGCCCAGGACTGGTTCAACCTGGATGCTGATACCATTCCCGGGTAAGGTTTGCCTTGTGCTGGGCAAGAATGCAAGCAAAAGGTTCTCAGGAAAGTCAACCTAGGAAATTGAGAGGCAGAGTTACTGGCAAACCATAGACCATGAAAAGAGGCCAGAGTTGGGGGCACCTGGGTGGCTCAGTCGGTTAAGCATCCGACTTCAGGTCAGGTCATGATCCCACGGTTCGTGGGTTCGAGTCCCACGTCGGACTCTGTGCTGACAGCTCGGAGCCTGGAGCCTGCTTTGGATTCTGTGTCTCCCTCTCTCTCTGCCCCTCCCCTACTCATGCTCTGTTTCTGTCTCAATAATAAATAAACATAAAAATTAAAAAAAAAAAAAAAAGAAGCCAGAGTTGGACATTTATGATCCAAATGAGCCACAGAACACCAAGGACCAGAGGTAAATATTGAGGGACAATGAAACAACATTAGACATGAAAGGGCTCAAGTGAGAACATGTCAGGCATGGGTAGAGGAGGGTTCCAGGTCCATCTGCAAATACATGTTCAAGTTGTTTAAATGTCCTATATTTCCAGATGCTTATTTTTAAACATTTTATTTTTTGAGAGACAGAGAGAAACAGAGCACGAGAAGGGGATGGACAGAGGGAGACACAGAATCCAAAGCAGGCTCCAGGCTCTGAGCTCTCAGCACAGAACCTGACGTGGGGCTCAAACCTAAGAACTGTGATTCATGACCTGAGCTGAAGTCAGAGGCTTATCTGACTGAGCCACCCACGTGCCTCCCAAAAGCTTTCGTAATCGTTATTTGTGGTCTCTCAACAGTCCACAAGGTCACTTTGCTATGATTACGCCAGCACGTATCTTAGATAGGTTATCCAAGGCACTAAAAAGCATTTAGGCTGGTTCTAGAACCTTAGTCCTCTGATTCTCATTCCACCCACTTTGCCAGGAATTCAGACCCTCAGAGGAGCAGATGCCTAGGACCCCACTGCTGCTCCTACAACTGAATGAAGTTCAATGTGTCAAAAGGAGAAACCACTGACAATGACAGTGAGAGTCCTCTCAGGCAGCAGGAGTCCATGCAGAGGACTGGAGAGTGGGGCTGGCTTTAGCCCCAAAGCCTCTAGTAGCAGTCTGGAGAAAGTCAAACTGGGAAGATCACACTCTTCACCTCCATCAGAGGAGCTTGGAAATGGAATTTTTAGACACCACTTGGAAGAGCCTAGTAAAATGCTAACCCCTCCAAAGTGGCTGTAACCACTGGCCCTGAGCAGAACACCTGCTGTGCTCCAAAAAAGGGAGTGGGAGCCAGCTTCCTGAGGATGCTCCTCAGAGACATGGGCAAAAGTGCTCTCATCTCCAAGTCCTTTGTCCTTCGGCTGGCCTCCACGCAGTAGTGCGGTACTTTAGTCTGCATGATGTAAAGATAACCCTTGTAAGTTATCCTGGCCTGGCCCGGCCCACGCTGGAGCTCAAGAGGCACAAAAACACAAGGGTTGCTGTTGCCCTCCCTGCCAAACAAAGGGATGGCCTGTGGTCCTGGGGCCAGCCTGCTGATGCCTTTCCCCTGCTGCACAGACTCAGCAGGGGCGGATGTCTGTGTCTGTCCTCCAGTGACGCAGGTGCAGTGAGAGGCTCCCAGGTTCTCAAGCTGTAAACTGTCACATCACCCAGCTCTTTTGGCCACTGCTTCCCAGGCAAAGAAGCAGTGATGGTGACGAAAGAGCAGGGGATACACAAGGAAGAAATGAACTTACAAAGAAATCCACAATTCCTTAATTGCTCTGCTAATTCCTAGGAACGCTGCATATTATCCACTCAATCCCAAAAGGTGTCTTGAGCTAACACGCCAATTGGGGTAGTTTGCTGGCAAAGGGACAAGTTATAAGGCAAAGGTGAGTTTGTTCTTGCACAATTCTATTCCCTTTCCATGCGACCTGCTAAGAATCCAACATCCAGAACAAGAACTCCCACCTCTAAGGGAGCTGTGGGTAGACCCTCGCAAGTTAGCAATTGGGCTGTGAGATCATATTTGCAAAAATGAAGGAAAAGCAGAATTCCTTTTACTAGAGTGGATTCTATTGTACATCACCTAATGCCACTTCCTGCTAGAATCAGAGGAGGAACACATTGATTAAGAAAGGCAAAAGACTGTACAAGTGAGTGCTCTCCTGGCTCTTGCTGTCCCCTTTCCTTAAAATGTATTTTAGAGCCAAACAAAGCATTCAGATAGATCAAACTGCAGAGCTATCCCCCAAGGGGAAACGATGAATCCTTTACCTGCCACATCCCATCATACAGGTATTTTAAAAGCAGATTGTACCAGCAGACAGCAAATTGTGTTGCTATGAGCAATCCTGAACTACAAAACACACACACACCCACACACACACACAGACACATGCAGGAAATCTGACCTCCTGGAGCCATTTCCAACCTTTATTCTCAGACTCTCTGTAGGAAAGATGCAGCACAGAAATAAATGGACTTTTCCACGCTGCCTGGGTCACTCACTAGCCTGCAGATGCTTCTTGAAAGTGATGAGAAGGAAAATAGTAAATCAAGTTGTCACTTGGAAAATAAACAGCTAGCATCCTGGCGAGGGAAGCTGCCTCAGTCCACAAAAGAATGGCCTGGAAAATCATGCTTCACTGAGATCACTAGAAAGCTAATGGCATCCTGAAGACTGCGTTTGTCTCGATTGCATTATAATAAAAGTTAAATTTTCTGTTCATGCATTTAAAGAGTAAGGATTTTCAGATGCCCACTATGCACCAGGTGATGTGCCCAGTACTTAGTAAACTTAAGCTGCACGGCAACCCAACCCCGTGAATAGGAATATTTAGCTAAAACTTCACTGAAAAGAAAATGTAAACCTGCAACAACTCAAGTGCCTCCTAAGTGCCTGACCCTGACCTAGACTCACACTAAATAGGGCACTGTCCTGTAGCTCAGGGTATGGTGGAACTGTGGACTTAATGATGAAGTCTTTTAATTGGACAGACCTGGGTTGGACAGCCAGCTCTGGCACTTACCTAATTCTATGGAACCTTAGCTTTTTACTTAGCCCTTATTATCTGACCCTCAGTTTCCTAATCTACAAAACAGGATTAGCCAGAGTACATATTTCAGAGAGTTTCTATGAAATATCAATCAGATAAAGTCCATGACCCAGGTCCCAGGGGCAAGGTGGTTGTGGCAGAAGTGGTGGTGGTAAGAATGCACACTCAAATAATTATGATTCGGCATAGCAAATATTTAACAGGTCACACAGGTGACACAGGAAAAGGAATAACTGACCCTGGGTGTTAGGGAAGGTGTACAGAGGAGGTCAAACTTAAGCTGTGTCTTTAAGTATAAGAGTTCATCACACCAAAAAAGGATGAAATTCTAGTTAAAAGAAAGGTCGACTTCACTGGTAAAGTCATTAGAAAAGCACAGGGTGTTCAGTGAATGATGAGAAGTTCAATGTGTAATGGGTATGTCTTCTCCACTAAGAATGGAGGATCAACAGAGGAGAGGAAAACTTCAGCTTGTGAGTGGCACAATTGTACTTACCTTGTATTAGGGGTTGAGTGGGTGGACAAATTGCTGGAATGATAAGGAAGGATCCAGAAGACAAGGTAGAACAGATATTGCCAAGAATCCATGGCCTGAGGCAATTCTGCTGCATATGCCTGCTTACCCACTTATCATAATTTACGTAATAAATTATTTTCACTTAACCACCTGATCTATAGAAGTCAAACGGTAATTATTTTCTTTCACTACAGGCTTCTCATTTTAATTGTGGGTCAAACAGGCATTGAACACAAACAGCACATTCTATCTTGTAAAGGGAAGTACATTTCCACATAAACTCCACAAGAACACTTCCTACCCTCTCTCTGAAACAAAAACAGTTTTAGAGTAACACTTGGACCTCCTCTCCTTCACTCATTTGTTTCCTCCAATGGGAGAAGTGGTTCATCTGGATGGTGACTAAGTAAGAGTCTGACACCACAGGTCCACATTTCTTACTAGGTGGTCTCTATTCCCACGTGAACCGTCTCTCTCTCTTTCATATCTGCCCTTCCTACAATGACAGAGCTTTCCTCTAAATTCTCCCATGCAGCAAACCTATCAGAGTGGACTCTGTCCCTGTGGAAGAAGGCTGGTTCTCTAGCTCTTCTCCCTAGGGCTGAGTAGTTGAGTTTAACTCAGGGGGAGAGTCACAAGGAAGCCCAATTGAACCAGAGATCAAAGCCATATTCTTTAACACAGCTCTACCAACAACAGAACTGATGTTTAGATCCTTGACCTGACCACCAATTTGACTCTCATATTTGTTCCTCAACTGGTTCAGATGTCATGGTTGTCACCTCCAACAAGCAGTGCTTGGGTTGCTTTCACTTTGGGAAGATAACGGGTACATTTGGAACTAAGAACTATATGAGGTCAATGACAAGTAAATATATCAATTATAGCAATAATTTTAAATCCAGCTCTGTACCACAGTGTTTACTAACACACATTTCTTCAAGTCACATGGAGGATAGGGTGATTATAAGGAGAAGAATTTAACTATGGCTGCTCTCCTGGAGATAAGTTTTAGCTTGAGATTTGATGGTTTTGGATAAAAAAACAATTACAGAAAATACACTCACTTACAAGTCTACATATCCCCTTTCACCCTTGGATCACTCCAAAAAGATTAATCTGAATGTGTATGTTTTCTTTTCAACCTGCTTCTTTTTCAAAGCTACACAATAGGTAAGGCAATTGCACTGAATTACCAGATGACTCTTTGTGAGACCATAAATCATGGACCCGATGAGAACAAAAAAAGTTACTAGGGACAAAATCTGGAGAAGAGAAGATGGAAGACTGTAGTTATGATACAACAGAATTGATAACAATGAGAAATATCCACTGTGATTCTAGAGCAAGAAGTAGATCATCTGAAATGAATTTTTTAAACACTGGCACATATACTGACCCTAATGACTACCTAAATTAGACACTCACTGTATCCACATATACTATTCAGGAAGGAATATAAAAGTCATGAAAGGTTCACAGAAATTGGAAAAACTCACACAGATATTAAGATATCTAGAAGCAATCAGTATAGATTTTTAAATAGACACGGACTTCTAAAATACTTATTTCTACCAAATCTCCTTCATCCAAGATGAAAACAAGAATTCCATAACAAATCATCACCGTAGCATCAGAAGAAACCTTGGAAGATGCACTAATTGACCTCCAACCTCATTAAATCCGTATCTAAATCATCATACTTACAGGTGGACAGTAAAACTTTACTTGGCCCAAAATATACAGAGAATAATGAACATAAATTGAAGGTAACCAATAAACTTCACCTCCACTAATTTATACACACACACACACACACACACAATCACCAATCATTATATATTACAGCTCTATATATTTATAACAAGAATAGAAAAACACAGAAGAAATCTATACACCAATTTCAAGTAGTATTTACTTCTGAGGAAGGAGAGAAGAAACGGAACCAAACCAGAAAGGTACTCAAATAAGACTAAGTCTTTATAAAAGGGGTATAAAGCAAAAATGCCAAAGCATTACGACTTGTTCGAGCTGCGGAATAGCTAAACCAATGTTTATATTATATCCTCTACTATGGGGGATGTTTGAAATATTTCATACATTTTTTAAAGAAAAGTTAAATCTCAGCAGATGATCCTGGTGAAACACCTACTGGCCCAATAAATTGTGAAGGATTCCTTGTTTATTTTACACATTGATGTCAAATCTTCAATCCTATCCTGTGAGCACCAGTTTTTCATGCCTTTTTGAAATCTCCCACATATCCCTGAATGTGTCAACTAAAGACTTGTGGAATTGACCTGAAATGCAGTTGAACTGAGCACAGTGACTCCAATGTCACCAGTTCCTACTCCTGCTCCCTTGTCACCTCACCCACTCCTGGAGACCCACTACTCAGCATCAGAGTCCTGTCTCAGTGAGGAAGAGATGCTGCTGGAAGCCAAGGGAGGGACGAAGAATACCTATATTTGTTACTGAGCGAGCGCTCAACAGAAAGTTCTGAGTCAACCCAGGGGAGTCCAGGGTATGTCACAAGTCCATCTACACAAGCCTCCCAAACCCTTTTTTCCCCACAGCAGAATACAATCATCCCAGCTCTGTAAGAAAATCCCCACTGAGAAACCTGAATCTGCCCGTGCTTTTGGCCTCCCCCTGAAGCAGGCAGCTCGGTTCCTCCTTTGTTAGCACTGTGGCTCTAGCCTACAAGTCTAGACAGAGTGGCTTGTTAAAAGGCCTTGGAGTCAATGCCTGGGCAAGATCAATAAGGCTTTTTATGACACAATGAAAACTTTCTATTTTGTTAAATGCGGCTAATCTACCATTTCTACAGCACTTCTTAAAGCTTTCAGCACTGAGCACTACAGCCCAGGTGATTAAAACCCTGTTCAGAGACACAAACTGGGGAACTTTGCCAGTGCGGATGCACAAATCCTAGAAACCTGCACCATGTCTTCTTTTATAGCTAGGTGTGCATATCCTTTTCCTCTCAAGAAAATGACCATGGCAGTGGAGGAGATGGGGGTGAATACTGGTAAAAATTGAAAGTGCCCCATTCCAGGGCTCCCAGGAAGAGAGTGACAATGCCCTGGGTCTAAAGTAATTAAATGAAAGAATTTGAACCCAGGGGTTGATGAAGATGGGGTATGTTGAAAGGGGGTGGTGGGGAGGGTAAGCTCTCTAAAATGTAGGCAGACTTAAAAATCAACTGACCTGATTTAAGAAGCCTAAATAAAGGAGAAAATCTTTAGTGACTGCAAACTCGGTTTTAGTACCAATAGTACACATAAAACTACAATAAAGTGCTTACTTCATTATCAGCATTTCTTCAGAGTCTTTTTTTTTTAGAAGTAGAAGACTATTTTTGTACCATAGTATACAAAGGACAGGAAATTAATATTTATTAAACCTATATTATGTTCCAGGCTTTCTACAGAGAGTCCCAATACTATATACATACTACTTGACAAAAATTAACCAAGACTTGTTTTGATGACTTCAGATATACGAACTGAAAATGTTTACCATGACAACCCATGTATTATTAACAGAGATAACATATCTGTGTTCATGTGTCACTTGAAAGAGGAGCTTTTCTACTAGAATACTTGGTATATTTCTTCTTCAGCTCCCACAAAAGCCCTGTGAAATAAAGTTTTACCAGCCTCATGTTACAGATGCTAAAACTGAGGTTCACAAGGGATAACATACCTGTAGTCTACCACAACTACTTAGAAGCAGATTCAACATACAAGCTAAGGTCAACTTCCAAACACTATCTGCTGTCCACCACATCATGCTCCCACCTGCTGAGGGTGGGTGTCTTTGCAAAGACGTCTGTCATTAGTATTTCTGTGGGAGGTGAACTACGCTTTTCTTTAAAAAACAAAACAAACACATTTGCATAGCATGCATGTCACATTTTCCAAGCCACTTTCATGTACATTATCTAATTTTGTAAAGCACCCTTCGACAGCTTCTATAGGAACCTCTTTCTGTCCAACAAAGCAAACAGTGAGATGTATTAACCACACAATCTGGGACACAAATACAGAGCACTAAAGAAAACTGTAAGAATTCTGCACATTTGCAACACTGGAAATATATAAATGCTAAAAACAAAAACCACTGAATTAGGAGAGCATAAATAAGGAAATCCACTTTTGACACACTGAATCTAAAATGGAAACCCTCCTTTTGAGCCAGAATGATTCACAAACCATTTACAGATGCTGCATCACCCCCAACAAGCTCACTGAAGCTCCAGGGCCAGACAGCTGGACTCCAGGTTATGAGAACAGAGGTTATAGTCAGAAATATGCTCAGGGCTCACAGAAGAGAAAAAAGGTAGTTGACTTATGATCAAAAAAAACACAAAAAAACAGGAATTATAAGACTCTGAAACAGACACTCAAATGTTTAGTTTGTATAGCCATTTATAATGGATATTTGTATCCAGGGGCCCCTGGGTGGCTCAGTCAGTTAAGTGTCCAACTCTTGGTTTCAGCTCAAGTCATGATCTCACATTTCATGGGTCTGAGCCCTACATCAGGCTCTGCACTGACAGCGTGGACCCTACTTGAGATTTCTCTCTCCCTCTCTCTCTCTCTCTCTCTCTCTCTGGCCCTCCCCAGCTTGCTCTTTCTCTGTCCCTCTCAAAAAATAAACATAAACAATTACAATGGATATTTACAGTTCCAATGTCAATAAAACCAAAATCCTAACCTTCTTCAGAAATACTAGTTAATAGTTATCAGTGACAATTTTTTATCCAAGGGATATGGTAAAATAATGAATAATGTGGATATCCCACCTGTGGTAAGAAGATGCTGCATCAGAGATCCCAGACTTATGTACATAACACCAGTTGGTCAAGGTTTCTAATCATACTTTGTAGGCAAGTGAATCAGAACAAAGAAAAGTAAGGAGACTCAGGGCACATTAAAACACTGTCCAAGAGTTAAAAACGTAAAGAAGACTGGTAGCTTATTACTGCCAGATATCATGAAATCCTCATGCAGATTTGCATTAATAAAGATGCATTTCAATATGATAGCAATTGAAGTCTAGGAGGAAGCGGACTGAATCACATTCTCTGATTTAAAGGGTCAGAAACAGTCTTATCTTTCTCCAGGAGTCACCATATCGTGAGAGATTGACTATACCAACTAATGAATGTGTGACTGAGATAGACATCAGAATGCCATAACCATGATTCACAATGAAAAATTACTATCAAAAAATCCAACAGTCCACAGACTTAGATTCAAACACTGATTCCCAAACATTGGTCTCAGGTAAAACTTTCAGCAATCCATGGTACAATCAGGAAAATACAGACATTCTACTACATTGTGTTAATAAAAACAAAATTTATGCACTATTCATTCATGCAACAAATATTTATGCAGGGCCTACTCAGTGCTGTACTAGGCAATGAGAACATGGAACTTTCATTCTAACTCTTTCTACTTGTTTTGGTTTTGGAATTTCTTGTCTTTTATAAAATAGTTGTGATGACAGATGAAATATGTTAATGTCTTTAACTGGAAAAATAAAAAGTAGTCACCACTGTTTTGCTCCTTCCCTTCTCTGTAAAAAGTTTAGATGCCAACAAAATCCAAAAGCTTGAAGAACCACTGAACCAGAGAATCTTTACTTTGTATGTTCTCAGTCAGGTGTTTACCAAAACATAGTCCTCTCCCAAAAAGCGGTTTAGCCAGGTGTTTCAAATGGAGTAACCAACCATTTCAATTTGCTGGGACTGAGAAGTTTCCCAGGACATGGGATTCCTTGTACTAACATGGGAAAAATCCTTGGAAAAACAGGATGGTTTTCCCTACATGGGTCACATGTCAGAAGGTAAAAAAAAAAAAAAAAAAAAAAAGATTAGGCAGATCAAGTAAAAACTCTCAATTACCAAGAATCATTGACAAAGAAAGGGGCTTGAATTAATCGGATGCTTTTGTTAGCTGTGAATTTCTGACCATTTCAAACTTGACGTTTGGTTTTTAAAGAATAATCACATTAACACTATAAGTGATGTATTTGTTGCTATAGTTTATTACTTTTTATGAACTTTAAAGTCAGTCTAAGAACAACCAAAACCCTCTGTGAGGATTCAGGGGCTGAGATTTTAGGGTGTCTTAGAATGATCTAGCTCATCATGAATTATCACTGTATACCACCATGTATAAGCAGTTTTTGCTTTCCAATTGTTTGAATTTGGGATCAAAAGTATCCTTGTATTATAAATAACTAACTAGGTTGTATGGGATGATTTATGCAAACACTGGTGTTCCCTTGAAAAGTATTAGAATAACTTCAGGAGCAGGCAGCAACTTTATAAGAATTTCAGAGTCACAGCCTCTGGTGCACATGTATTTGACAAAAGAAGGTCTGTCTTTTACCCCTTGAGCACTGCTCATTCTTTCCCTCCCTGCTACCCCACTACCTACACCCCAACCACCCACAAGTACCCACCTGCTGAGGCCTTTGGAGCTCCACTTTACAAAAGAGCAATTGTGCCCTACTGCCCTCGACTGAAGTACAAAAGTAAGAAGACATCATAAAAGAAAGGAGAAGGTAAGAAGCTAGTACTTAGTGTTCCTCTACTGTGTGCCTGGCACAGAGAGAAGCCCTTTACAAATACACTGCCTTTTCAATTCTACAATCTCCTTATGAAGTAGGCATTATCACTATTTTTTATTACCACAAAATGCCCACAGTCCCTGAGATGGGGTTATGATAATGCTGCTAGCTACCTTTTTATTATTGTTACTATTTACAGATAGAGCACACACAAACACGGAAGAGGGGTAGAGAGAGGGAAACAGAGAATCTTAAACAGGCTTCATGCTGAGCGAACACAGGGCTTGATTCCAAGATCATGGAATCGGGACCTGAGCTGAAATCAAGAGATGGACGCTCAACCAATGGTGGCACCCAGGCACCCCTGCCAGCTACCATTTGTGAAGCTAACTGTTCATCATGGGCTTTAGCTGGTTTAATATTACATAGACATTTCATATAATCCTCACAACAACCTATTTAGGTGCCATTACCTGAATTATCAAAGAGGGAAGCTGAGATTCAGGGTTTCAAGGCTACCCAATTAGAATAACAATAATTGACAATAAGGGAGTTTGGAACAAGGCTGGACTTGGGTCTAACTTCAATCTCACTGCTCCTCCCAATGCAGTAAGGGCTAGGTTTTGTACGAAACACAGATCAGGAGCAAAGCAACTACAGTATAACCTTCTAGGGGTTATGTGGTTGCCAGTCTAGACAGGAACCTTCTTCGATGACTCTCAAGTTAGCTATGCTCTAGTCATTATCTTTTTCTTTCCCTTTCTTAAAATTATTTTTAATAACTGTATGTTTATTTACTTTTGAGAAAGAGAGAGACAGAGCATGAGTGGAGGAGGAGTAGAGAGAGAGAGAAAAACACAAAATCCAAGCAGGCTTCAGGCTGTGAGCTGTCAGCACAGAGCCTGATGCAGGGTTTGAACTCACGAACCAGAAGACCATGACCGGAGCCGGAGTCAGATGCTCCACTGACTGAGCCATCCAGGCAACCCTGGTTCCCTTTTCTATGGCAAGACAACAGCACCAGTATAATCTAATTACACAACCTTCATGGCCAGCAATATCTACCCAAACTCCTCCTTGTATGCAACCATTACTGTGCTTAGCATCAGTGAGAGCCAAATAAACACAGCTGATTGACTTTGTTAATGCCTTTAAGTTACTCACTCATTTATTCATTTATTCATCCATTTAGCAAACATGTACTGAGAGCACTAATCATTTAGTAGGTTGATAATGAAAACAGAAGAGTTCCATCAGATTTTAACATGTCACATTTCTAAAGTATGCTAAGGTAGAGTATATCCTTAAACAAGGTCATTATGAAGTGTAAACGGACTTTGACAGCACATAAAGAATTCTACAACTTGATGGTATTATTATCCTATAGTTTATTTTTTTCCATTCCAGAAGATGTCCACCATTTTTTTAAAGCTCTGCAGTATTACATCATGAATTTCCTGATAGGCAAGATGGACGAGTTCCAAGAACTCTGATTTTGGGTTCACCCCAAGGCACTTATAAAAAAAGGGAATTAACTGGTTTTCACATTGGCGTCCAAGAAGAGATATGTCCCTCACTTCTACTTTGCAGGTAGAGAAAGGTAAAATTCAGCTCACAATGGGAGGTACTTTTAAAATCATATTTTCTACTTCTTTTTACAGGCTTAGCATAGTTTTTCTAAAGGAATTAGCAACAGAGCCAAGACCAGAACACAGGTTTCCCAATTTTTATATAAGTGAGTTAGTTACAAAATAACTATGATAGATACAGGAATCTAATAGCTAAAGTGACAATGTCAGAAGTGTGGCCTCCAGGATGCTGGATCCCTAATTCCCAGTTGAGGGTCCATTTTCCTGACGCCTGCGTATATGTCTCATCAATGCCCCAGGGTCATGAGAGCTGGCACTGGACAGCTTCTGTCCCTGGAGAAGGACTCCAGGTAAGTAGTGTGCTTCTCAGTGCTTGTATGGCTAAGCCACTCACTTGGGATGGATTGCCTTTTCTATTCTTTGAGCTTCTTTTTCTCTCCCCCTCTGAAGCACTGGAGACTCTCTGACTTCAGGGAGGGAATGTGCTTAATGACTCCAGTGCAGTCTCCTGGAGGCTTTATCAGCAGCGTACAGCCCTCTGCTGACAGCTGACCTTTCTCACTGTGCTCAAGTCATGGAAAAACAAAAAGCACCAAAACAATTAAAAGCATTAAAAAAAAAAAAAAAAAAGGAAGGAGGAGGGAAAAAGAGACTCTAGCCTCATGCGGAGCAGCAACACAGAAATTGTTGAAAAGAAAGGAAAAAGGTGAAGAAACAAAAGACAAACCAAGACGGTGAAGAGGGAGAAGCACAAGAGTATTGGATTCTCCCAACCCTCTTTATTTCTCTTCCTGACGGCTGCAGGAGGCATGGAAAGACTGGTGAGGGAAAATAAAGAGGACAAGTAAAGGAGGAAAAGCAATGGCACGCAGCAGCTTCTGATATATAAAATGCCTCGCCACTTCCATGAGCCCTGATGGACAGTCCAAGGGGTACAGATGCTCTCAACCTCAGGTGCTCTCGGAAAGAGGAGCTCCTTGTCTCAATGACACAGATGAGCCAACCACCTGGCAACGGCCCCATACCTACTCCTCCAGGCCCTGTGGGGGCGGGGACTGTCCTCTGAAGAGCCCATAATGGCATTCCTTTGTGTCATTCCCACATACAAATGGTGTCCCTTTCTCATCTCATCTGAAATACATGGATAACTTTTATCCGATACTGGCACAAACTATATTTGTGGAGATGGTTATACATCCATCCACAGAGAGGTGAGCGCATTCTTTTTTTTTTAAATAATACTTTTTAAACATTTTTAATGTTTTATTTATTTCTGAGAGAGAGAGAGAGAGAGAGAGTGTGTGAGGAGGGGAGGGTCAGAGAGAGAGATACAGAATCTGAAACAGGCTCCAGGCTCTGAGCTAGCTGTCAGCACAGAGCCCGACACGGAGCTTGAACCCACGAACCATGAGATCATCACCTGAGCCGAAGTCGGACACTTAACCGACTGAGCCACCCAGGCGCCCCGAGGTGAGCGCATTCTCAGTGTTTTGCCATCAGATTAGAAACAAATATGAATGTCTTAAGGCAAAAAGGAAACGCTTTTTTTTAAGTTTCGATATTTGAAAAAGTAATAAGTTAATAAGTTTTGGTATTTGTTTTGAAGGGAAAAAAATAATGACCTATCACTTTAACTCCCTGGTCAGTCTATGAAGCGCCCATGATGATTGTTTTCTGCAGATCTGTGAAAGACAGGTTTCCTTTCCCTGTCTGTGTTGAATATGAAATTGACTATACAGACACAGGTGCTTTATCAGACACAGCTGGGGCTCAGTGGTTAGACAGATGAAGGAGAGCCATACACTCTAGTTAAAACTCATCATTATTTAACAAGCTACATAAAAGGAGATAAATTTGAGAATTGAGTATTGCTGCAGGTCAAGTTCCTTTTCCCAGGGTTCTAAATGGTTCCCTAAATTCAGTTACTCTAAGTGGTTTGCTCCTTTATAGGCTGCTGTTCACTGGCCACGGGGCTGCACTATTTAACAACAATAACAACCCATTCTGGATGGTTGGCCCTGTGTCATGCACCATGCTCACCTCCTTGCTTGGACACCTCATGGAACAATCACTGCTCTGAGAGGTGAGCTCTGTAACAGTCTCTGTTCTACAGATGTGAGGGTTGAGGCTTTTTTATCTGTCCATGGTGGCTCAGCTGGTAAGAAGCAGTGGTAGGGCTCACAACCAGGTTTGCAGGACCCCAAAGTCTTTACCACTGTCCCACACTGCCTCACCAGGTAACCCCAAGTCTCATGCACACGTGGAGCAAGACAGATCTTCTGATGCCTCATCTGAAGCCTCAAGCTCCACGTCAGCCTCCCAGGGATTCAGGCCTGGGGAAGTTCTGAAGCCATGGCTGGTTGTCAAGCATCACTTCTCCTTTACTTCCTATGGAAGAATTAGCCTGTGTTCTCACAGTGTAAAGATGAGAAAGGCTCCCTTGCAGTTCTTATGTGTAGGGACTACCTTGTCTATGTCCTTCCCAGATGCAGGTAACCCAGGCTAAGTCCAAGAGGTGACTGCCTCACTGAAGAGAGCAAAGATGCAGTCAGTGACCTTCCTCTAGAATGGGATACTGGTATCCACGGTCTTGTATCAAGACAAACTAAATTAAAAAAGAAGACTCCAACACTAACCTCCCTTAACAAAGCAGAGTGCTGACTGACATCTTATTGAGATCAATATCTTCTGGAGGTGGCAGGGCAGGAAGAAGGCAAGGCCTTTGAATCACTTGATCCATACTCCATCACTGATACATCTTGAGTAAGAAAAAAAATAATCCCTCATCCTTTTCTGTGAAATGCAGGCACAATTTATTTTCTAATTTATATTCTTCATAACCAGAAGAAACGTGTAGGTCTCTTCAGTCAAATGCCTTCATTTTACAGATAAAGAAAAGGAAGCCAAAGAGGCCCTGAGACTTGCACTGGGCTACAGAGCTTGTCAGATGCAGATCCAGGGCTCCAACACCATCACTAACTCCCAGGCAACAGATCTAGGCCAAGCTGTCAGCTTTTTACTCTCCAATTTTGCCCTCCTAGACTTCCTCCCTGTTCCTCGGAGGATGGCATGAGAAAACAGAGATAGTCCCTGCTGGCATTGACCTTTCTATGAAATCTCACCTACTGTGCTTTCCCATGCTCCTCCAGCCATTGGAGCTGCGGCTGCCCCGTGCTGGCTAACCCCTTCCCTGCTGCTCTGCAGAAAGCCCAATGGCCCCCCAGTGCCTAGCAACCCTTCCTCAACTCTCTCCTGGAAAAGCTGTTTCAGCCTCTTGGAAACAGATGGTAATTGGAAGCATGTCCCTGTGTGTAGCATGTGGCACTCAGCCCCGTCTCCGTGCAGTAGATATGCTATCGTCCCCTTACCAGGTCAGCTCTAAGCAAAACTGTTCTATAGAGTTCCTCCATCTCCTTCTCCACCCACATCCTTTATAATACCCCAAGTGTGTAATAAGCACCCAAGATCATTTTATTATGTGAGGGACATAAGAGTTACTTCTCCTTGTGAGAAGAGTTGCACTTCTTTAAGGCAGAGGCATCTCTCGGCCCAATGGAATCAAGCCATAATTGTGTGATATTTCAAGCATCCGAAAGACTATTTTTTTTTTTTTTGGTTGGGGGTACTCCACGGAGTCCCTCAAATTATGCCTCTGAGCAGCTGCCAATTCTGACTCTGCACAATGCTTGCCCTGCCTCCACTTGAGGTGGAGAAGCATTTTGACTATCCAGCTACATATGAGAACAAACAAATCTGCAGGTGTCAGCTTGCAAGTTCAGCCCAGAGGAAACCCTGTGTTGGGCTGCAAGCCAAGGAGAGGGCACAGCAATCAAGGATTCAGTATGTGTCCACTGGGTGCCCAGCCCTATCACCACAGACCTCCCTTCCCAATCATATCCTTAATATGTCCTTAGCTGTGTGGCAAGGGGCATCTGTGCTAGTAGAGAAAATGGTATCTACCAAAGCTAGTTCCTTATGCATAAAGGCAGGGGGTCTCAAACATCCTAGAAAACAGGTCAACTGACAATCTGAGAGTCCCCACATGTCGGCAGACAAAAAGACATTGTACACTGGAGACAGCCACAGGCCTTTCTTAAGTCAAAGCCACCCATTTTTCAAACAACCTTTTCCCTGTATTGTAAAGAGGGAAGGGTTAATAATCAAAGCTGCTGAAGAATTCTAAAGAACAGAACCATACACTCTCATGAAATCTGACTTCTATAGCCCAGGAATAAGGAAAACAAAGAATTAATATACAGAATATCTAAAGAAAGGTAATGCTAAGACATTATTTAAGCTCTGCCGTTTAGACAGAATCCCATCTTTCTTTGGAAATCTACTGATTGAAATGACTGAAGCCAATCACTTACCCTCTGTAAACTTCAGTTTACTCATCTGCAAATTAAATAATAATAATAAAATTTGTATGTCCTAAGCCTGTTGTTGAAACTAAATGGT
Source organism: Hyaena hyaena (assembly GCF_003009895.1). Taxonomy (NCBI): domain Eukaryota; kingdom Metazoa; phylum Chordata; class Mammalia; order Carnivora; family Hyaenidae; genus Hyaena; species Hyaena hyaena. The sequence continues at coordinate 391,086 of NW_024081649.1, forward strand.
ACAATATACAGAAACTGTGCTGGGATCTTAGTAAGTAATTAACAAGTGGTAACACTTACTATTAGCAGCCTATAAAAAATTACACATTAAATCTTAAAATAAGCCATATCAGTCATTTCAAAGGAGTTTAGTGCAAAAAAGCACAATGATTTCTAAAACCAAGCTTCTGCCTTGCAAGGTTTACAAAATGAAAACCTGGAAAGGTCAAGAAATACAAGGACCAGAACATTTATCCCACAAATCTTGCCATCTCATGGCCTTGCCAGAGGAGAAGCACCTGCTCACCCACCAAGTGTGCCTCCCCCATTCTGTGTACTCACAGGGCACCCCCTTTGTACCACTTCAAAAATCAGTCTTGGTTATAAGCTACGAGAGAGCGTGAACATCAATGGAAGACCATTCAGTTTTCCCAGGACTCCTTTCCAAACCTCAAGATCCCTTTGTGGGACCAAAAGGAAAAGAGTTAAGTCCCCTGGGGGGTTCTATGCCTCAAATGTCTCTGGCCACAGTGAAAGGGCACTGCAGGATCACAAGACAAATTGGCTGAACTTTACATGATAAAGTGCTTCAGCTCCAGAAACCATCACACAACAAAAGGTGTGCAGAATGTGACCCGAGCCACACCAACACATCCTTTCAATACTTTTGCCATCACCATGCTGAAACATGTTTGTTTACCATCCTAAGTCATGTGCGGGTTTGTCTTGGGTGAGAACTGAGAGAAGTGGACACTATTTGAGAGGTGGTTCAACCTGAGGTCTACAGGCCATCCAACATTTCCATGGAATCACTCACTCAACAGGATCACAGGACACTGATCCAGCTCCAGCCCGTTCTTCCCCTTAAATTACGAAAATAACCTCTTTCACGTCCAACTGGAAAAGTCTCATCACAGAGAACCAGTGTTTAAGAACAAAGAAATCATAAGTTACACCCTCAACTCATATGTGAAAGAGCCCATAGTGCGGATCCCACTGTCAGAGGTATCCAAATGTCCAAATCCATTTTGGGGACATCAGTCCATCTTGCTTGAAAGTAGCAGCTTTTTAAAAAACTTCTACCAAATAATAGATGCAAGTGAGCAAATGCATCAACCAAAACAAAGGGCACTGAGATGAAAACTGATTAAGCCAGGACAACAGCGCTTACATGCAATTTAATAGAATAAAATCTCACTAATTCCTCCTAATTGGAAGAAAGATTGGTGTGATTGAATAAAAAAAATTAGCAAATGCTTTTTGAGAAAAATGCTTATTTATTATCTTCAACGACATAAGGGGAAAAGAAAACTCTGCTATGTGTATGTGGGAATCTTGTGAGCATTTCAAAACTGGATCTTCTTTTGTAATTAGTGCATTTGTTACTTGAATCCAAACAATTGTCCTGAGGTAATGGGAACTGGTACTAATTTCCTGACGTGACCGCACAGCACACAGTATTTTCTCTTTTTGTTTTATAAATCCTGCCCCCAACCTACACTGTGCAAAGGTAAATTTTAGGCCAACATGACTAAATTAGGAAAATATATGATTAGTGAGGTCAACACTGAAGTGATTTTATTGAGGAAAGGAAAATGCTAATTGTCTTATTTCTTTATACTTCTCATCTGGAAACCAGAAATTTCTCCACGGGCTTCATATAACTGAGGGATCACACAAGAGCCATAGAGCTCCAAACTACATCCTCCTTCATGCTCTAAATGTCGCTGGTTCTCTGCCTTCCTAGACTGAACATGACTTGAAGCCAATCTTCACTCAAGCCCATGAACTTCCTCACCCTGACAGCTTACACCTCAAAGGAATTAAACACTTCTTTAAAATATGGGCGGGACCTCCTGAAGTTGAGAGAAAGACTGTGACTTCCCGAACCCCAGCCCATCCCAAATGGATAGAGACTCTTAACTAATTTGGTATTTCCTGGGTAGTTGGGGAGAGCTCTTATCCTGACTCTAATGGTTAAATCTACATCAATTTGGGGAATTATTTAAACTCTCGAAGCCTCAGGGTTGTTGTTTTCTTTCTTTTTTTTTTTTTTTTTACCTATAAAATGGACATAATAACATAATCATCATAGGTGTCACCTGGGGTTGCAGTGAGGTTTAAATAACACAAGTAGAGCCTTTAGAGAATAAACTGACATAGAGTAAGCACTTGAAAGATCCTCCTCCTCCTCCTCTTCCTCTTTCTCTTCCTCATCATCATTTTACTTGGCCTCTGATATAATTTCCAACACCATAAACAAAGACACTGTCCCCATATTCTGATTCCCAGACACCAATAAACACCATCACCATCCAGTCCCAGAAAGGAAGTGTCTGCTTTATCAGTGATTCCCTCTTCTGCCATATCTACTGCTCTGAGATGCAACAGCATCCACCAGAACCCACACGTTCCTCTGATAAAGAAGTGTTCATCTGCTAGCTGCTCTATATTGATGTGTTTACCGTGAACAAAGACACGAGAGGGAGGGGGAATAAATCAGAAGAAGTTCAAGCAGGTTATTTTTCTAGCTGCCTAACACATTGTCTGCATCTAGCTAAGGACTGTGCTATCCAACTATTACGTCAAGGGCTAGCACAACACCTCAGTAAACATTCTATCTGCATTTGTCTGAAATGATTAAAAATGTCTCCAAGTTGAAACTGTTTCAAATGTGCTTGGTGTTCTTCTCCTTTCTCCAGGCTCTACCATCAATAGGCCAACCTGCCAGTTGATTCCCAAGGGAATACAAATAAGTAATCTCATGCCTGTAAGACATCCTAGCCTTGTTTCGCCTCCCAAGTACCATCACATTGGGGATTAGGGTTTCAACATATACATCTGACAGGGAGGGAGGATACAAACATTCAGTCCATGGCAGCAAAATTAAATGGAAAGTTGTAAATTGAATTTTAGAAGCAGGGTTGTCCATATGAAAAGGTGACAGCATGTCAGGGCCCCTCAACCTTTCTCGGATGTTAATAATGTTTTGGAACTAACTTCTTGTGACTCTTAACTGAAGTGCAGGAGGATCTCTGCAGAAAATGCAAGCAGTAGGTGAAGACTTCTGGCTTCTGGATAATGCTCCACCCTCCCTGATGGAATTCCTCCAAGACATGATCTTGCTTGCAAGAGTAAAGGTCAATTGTGTAAGGTTCCAAGATGGACTGGTAGAACACAGCCATCATATCAGGAAGTCATATGCAAAGTTATAAGAATAACCAGAGGTCAGAGAGAGAAGCAAGAGTCCTGAAGTTCTAATGCTATTTTCCTCTTTTAATTCCCTACAGAAGTCCCCTTCAATCTAGAGAAGGAAATTGCTTTTTCTTCTTGGGCACCGAAATACAGAAAAATGTTGGTACTGATACCCACAACTAAAAGGGTAACCTTGAATAAGAGCAGTCAACTCCCTGATCCTCCGTTTCTTATGCAAAAAGAGATGAGAGCATTACTTCTTAGATTGTTTGAGGATATGGTGAGATGATGAAACCGTGCGGAGCACATAGGGGAAGCTGAGAGGCTGGTTCTTCTGGGAGAACATTCTCTCCCGGCTATTTTCTGGGGCTTGATGTTCAGAGTGTGCACTTCCAGAGTCAGCATTCATAATGCACACAGTTTTCCAGAGGGACATTGACTGCGGTGCATTTAATTCCAAAGCTGGTGTGCTGACACTGTCCTTCAGCTGACTTCCCAGCACATTCAGGCTTGACTTCATGCTCACAGACTGAGAGTGGTCTGGGTGTGCCAGGAGAATCTATCACATGGCAAAATTTTCCCCAATAAAGACTCAGAGGAGGGGCGCCTGCGTGGCTCAGTCAGTTAAGCGTCTGACTTCGGCTTAGGTCATGATCTCGTGGTTTGTGGGTTCGAGCCCCGCGTCGGGCTCTGTGCTGACTGCCAGCTCAGAGCCTGGAGCCTGTTTCAGTCTGTGACTCCCTCTCTCTCTGACCCTCCCCTGCTCACGCTGTCTCTCTCTCTATCTCCTAGAAATAAATAAAACATTTAAAAAATAAATAAATAAATAAATAAATAAAACATTGAAAAAAAGTTTAAAAAAAAAAAGACTCAGAGGAAACAGCTTCATCAAATATCATAGCACACCTTGGCCCAAGGTTCTGCTTCTCATTTTGGTTGCCAAGATGTTTTATTTTTGGCGAACAAAACCAAAGCAAAAGTATATGCACAACTCTGGTGCAGTGGTCTAGGGAAGCTTATGTGCATGGAGTGTGCTGAGCTTCAGGTTTGTCTTCTGATCTGTGTGTTAATAAAACCCTGTACCTGAACCAGGTGGTAGTATAGCCAAACACATATGAACACTGACACAAAGGCCATAGAACTTTTTGGGCTGCTAACTATAAACTAGTGCACTGAGAAGAAGGGGAGTGGGAGATAAATATCTAGATAAACAGATCTAACATTATATATGTGTGTAATTTGTACATATACTTTTCTTTTTCCTAACACAAACTCTGACAATTGAGAAGACAGTCAGTCATCTTCTGGCCTGATATCCCATATTACAGACTGAGCCGACTGAGGCCCAGGAAGGTAAGGGTCTGCTCAGGATCACAAAGCAGACTCAGAGCAAGAACTCGTACCTTCTTCCTTCCCACCATGTTTCCCGTTACATGAGCACAGGATGAATGAATAAGGAAAGGAGAGAAGAAATCTGATACAGGCCAGGAAGAGACCTGTCTCCTTATAAGGATATTTTACCTGGGGTTTGCAGTAATGCTGTCTGGAACATAAGGATTCTAAAAACCAAGCCTAGAGTACAGAGCCTCTTGACAAGCCAGTTCCAGACACAGGAAGTCCAGCCCTAAGCCCCAGCCCTAAAAGCAGATGAAACTACAACTTTATGGTAAAGTTCACCATATAAGCCAGAGCCCTCAGGGTTATCTCTGGCCCAAACCACAGCCCTGGAGTGATGTGAGATGGTGATGTTATTCTCTTCTGCTCCTACTAGCTCCTCTCTTTTGGTAGCCATTCAATGGGGACCGGCTGTCAGCAATTTCCTTCCTCCAACAGCTGGGAGACAGTTTTCTGTAGTCAGCTGCCATTTGTTTCAATTATGTGTATTAATCATAGCCTTGGTCCTGATGGTATTCTTCAGGGGAAAAAAAAAAGTATCATGGCTTTTGTTCTTTAACCAAGCTGCTTCCTCACTCAGGACAGACTTTGGCAGTGACCAGAGAAAGGGGAAATGATAAATCGGAGGCTGTTTGGGCTCAAGTGCAGCAGTGGGTGAGGGGCAACAGACATCCAGCTCACTGAAAGGGAGGGTAAGAGTGCAACTTGGGGACAGTGACATAACACCATGTGGTCTCCCACCATAAACCCACAGACAGCGTAACAGCAGAACAATCTATAGACGTCATTCTTTCTTTCATTACACATTAAGTCATTTATTGAGATATGCATTAAGCTCTTACTATGGCCAGGCTGACTGTTGCCCAGGAACCCCAAGCTGTGTTTTAAGTAAGAACAAAACCAAAGGTAACTGGGAATCATTTCAGAGGCAGAGTGGCATTGTCTCATACCACCATTGTCCATCAGTGCCTTCTTGAGCTATCATATCCTCATTTTTTTATTTAACAGACATTCATAGCAGTCCAGATCTGGGGCAGGCAACAAGCTATATGCTGAATGTTCGCTGGCACACAAAATTGCCATGGATCTTGTCCTCATCAATCTTGTGGTCCAGTGTGAAAGACAGCCCGCAAACAAGGAGACTCACTGGTGGATATAACTGTGAATTTTGTTAAGCTCTGTGAAGACAAAATCGAGGTGGTATGACAGAAGAGCAAGTGGGAGGCACTAATTTAGATTGAAGGACTAGAGATGTCCTCTGAAGAAGCAGAATTAAAACTGAAGCTTGCATATGAGCTTAGTTAGCCATTGGAAGAATGAGGAAAGAGACCTGCACGGGCAGAAAAGAGCTGGATGAATCTGAAAGTGAACGAGGCCAACGGATGCAGAGTAAAGGGAAAGAAGCACAAGATGAAGTTGCAGGTGATCAAATGATCATGCTGGGCTTTGCAAAGCCTTTCATGGAGTCTGGACTTCATTTTTAAAGAAAGCGAAACCATAGGCCTATAGTGCCTATAGTTTTAGGCCTACAGTGACATGGCATGGTTTACATTTTATAAAGAGTACTCTTGCTGCTATATAAACAGTTGATTAGAAGAGCTAAAAGTGAAGCAGGGAGACTGTTGCTAGGTTTCTACAATCATCCAGATGAAAAAGGACGTTGGTGTAGAACTGGATAGTGACAATGGAGATGTACACATGTGGGTGGATCTGAGATTTAATTTGGGAATGAAATCAACATCTGTACATCTCACAGAGACCTTTCTTCTCTTCACATATAACAAAGAATCTTGCCAACTCTATAGGATAGTGATGAGGGCCCAATGAGATAAAAGCACAATGTAATACAACTAAGATATTGTTATTATGGTATCGTGAACACTTATGATACTATTCACTTCCAGTTGGTTCAAAACCTCCATCCATGAGATATAACCAATATAACCTAAGCAGGGCAGTGGGAGAAATGTCCAAACTTTTATTAAGTTTTACCTGGCCATGATCCTGATGAAAGTGGGTACAAGGGTGTCACAAAGGCACACCTAGATGTCGATATGCCTGGGCCACACACCAATAGTAGAAAATAGTAGACACTGAAGGAGACTTAGTCATGCTTTCAGGCCCCTAGAGTTCCACTAGCTGCTAAGCCCCCATTTAGTCTATTACCAGGACAGATGCCCTAAATTGCATCATAAGAGCCCAGGAGAGCTCTTTCATTATCTAATTTACTATTAGAGAGTGCCTTGAGCAAAATTAACCCAGAATAGGGCCATCTAACATGACCCTATATTCTTTAAGAACTCCCAGAAACAAAATAATGACTCAAGAGATCAACAAACTTAAAAACACAAAATATGTTTTCTTTGGGGGTGACAAACTCATTTGAAATGTGGAGTCTTTGGGAGAATGATTAAATTTTTAAGAGCCCGAAGATTTCAAATGTTTAATACTTTTAAGAAAATATTTCTAAAACGTACTGCATGTTTTCCCTGTCTTAGGAAGCAGAGTATGTTGGGTATAATTTATGCCCTTCAGAAATATTTTGTGGTTAAAATATCATTCTGGTTCTGCCACTATCTTTCTAGATTTGCTTGGATGAAACATCTATATTCTCCTGTGTAAAATGAGGCTTCTTAACTAGATCAGGTCTTTGCAAAGTCTTTGTGGTGAAGAACCAGATTTGTTTTGTTTTTTAAATTTCCAATCCATCAGGTCAATATATGGTCCTAAGGTGCAGAACTAGCAGCTAATGCCACGTGGGACTTACCAGGTGTGTTTGAAAACACTGAACTGGTTGACACCCTATTCAATGACACCAGCCCACTGCTCTGGATGTCCCCATACAAGGACTTGCTATCCAAGTGCTTAAATGGTTACTCTGTCTTAATATTTAAATTCTCGTGGATAGGTAAGAGTTCTTGGACAGCACTGACCTATAGGAAGTACTTTGAATAGCCCAGAGATAGACAATGTCTAAGATCCATCCAACCAGGAGTCTAGGGTTTTATAATCTTGATGAACATCAGTTATTTCATGGGTGCTTTTTTTAAAAAATGTGTATTTATTTTTGACAAAGAGTGTGTGTGTGCTGGCGTGCAAGGGAGAGGTGGGCGGAGGGGGGAGGCGGTGGGGGGAGAAACAGAGGATCCAAATGGGCTCTGCACTGACAGCAGAGAGCCCAATGTGGGGCTCAAACCTACAAACCATGAGATAATGACCTGAGCTGAAGTTGGATTGCTTAACTGACTGAGCCACCCAGGCACCCTTCACGGGTGCTTTAATAAAGTTACTAAAAGATGTTGGTCCCTGAAAGACACTTCCTTGAAATCTCCATGATTTCTGAGTATGCTTTCTGGTTTCAGATTATACTCAATTATTTTAAGGCTATTGCTTATGCCCTAAAAGATTCTAGTCTCCTGAAATCTTCTATTAGAATTTCTTTCTGTGGTCGCCCTTGGGGCACTTCTATCTTTGCGGCTGTCCTCCCTGGTCACAAGTAGGTTTGACTACTTCCAACATTCTCCATCAATTCCACTTGCTGTCTGTATTCCAGCTCTTGATTCTTCTATCTGGAAGGCAACTATGCTCACCACTATACCACCAACGCTTGATTCTTTTATCTGATGTGAAAACCAAGTCTAAGGCTTCCAACTCCACTCCACTCCTGTGGAAGAAAGTGCATGGGCTACAAGATAAGTTTTTCCTCTCATTTAAAGGCTGTGCCCCCTTATCTCTGGCTAGCTTTAGATTCACAATTGTCTTGGAAGTTCCAAAATTCCAACAGTCAGATAAAGGGCTTACTATTCTTACATTTCCTTGAATAATGAATAAAAATCAGATAATAGGGCAATTTCTGAACACTCTTCTAAATGCTAAAATCTAATTTTAAAATTTATTAAGATGATAAAACATTTAAAAATATTTCTCAGCCCTCAAAGCGTTCATTCTCACAAACCAACCACTTTTGCTTTTTAAGAATTAAATATAACTGCTAAAATAATGCAAATACTGAATAAACATGCTTTCCATTTTTACATTTTCCACCCTTAGATGAGAAACAGCAGTAAACCCACATACGAACTTAAAGCAATCAAGCAAATTAAAGGGGGCACAGGGACAAGATAGCAAAGTGGGTGGTGAACAAAGCAGGTCTTTGGCTCAGGGGTTGCTTTTCGTGCAGCCAAGATATGAACCGATAGACCACAGAAGTGGGATGCTCTCCGGGTCTCAGCAGTTCTAACATTCCACGATCCCAGAATATGACATGAAGGTTCATTTCACTCTGAGGAGCCATCACAGGAAATAACCACCCAGGGACTAAAAGCAAGCAGCAGAGACCAGAGCAGCCTGGTACCCTCAGCTTGCTCACTACCAGGACAGCATTTTGCCAAAGGTCTGTTTGAGCTTCTACAGCTAAAAAGGAGTATGCCTACCAGAGAAAAGAACCTGCAGGAAGTTTCAGGGTGCAAGAATTCTAGGAAAAGAAAACATCATGGACAAAAGAGGAACAAAAGGTAATAGCAACTCCAGTTTGAGCCACAGACAAGCTTGAAAGCCCAAAACCTAAAGAGCATAACTTTTCCAAAGCTACAGGCCTGCTGAGTGGCAGAGCAAAAACCCTGGTCAGGATGGCTAAAGCCAGCGGGTTGAACCACTATATCATATGGCCTTGTCCATAGAGAATTTTGCATACATTTCAAGGAACTCAGAGAGCCTAGGTTAAAAAACCCTGCTGTGGAATATAAGCACAGCTCTCTTTATCAGCACAAATCAGTCTTTCTTAAGATTAAAAAAAAAAACCCACTGCATTTATCACTCATACTGCACTTCCTTTAGATGCCTATATACATTTCATGTTATTCAGTTCTTTCCTCATCAGCCATTACCAAAAATAAAACATAATCAGAATATCCATTCTTACTCCATTTGTAAACCTCCCAAGACCAAAGGAATTTGGGAACCTGATTCCAGAAATCTCTAGACTTTAGAGCATCCACTAAAGAATTCAAGACAATATGGGAGATGCATGGAAATCCAACTAAGAAGATCTAAGAAAAGAATCTGAAATCACAGCAACAGCTTAGAGGCGGGCTCCTGGTCTACCAACAATGCCCCTTGGCTCTCAATGTACCATATTGTCCTTTGGCAAAAAGCAAAGCTGACATCCACCAAAATGCCCCCACTGTCAAGTCAAAGAGTACACTGTGTCCCTTCTGTGTGCCAAGATTACATGATTACATAACAATACAATGGGAGGTAATGAGCAGATAGAAATGTACTGGGTTTAAAAAAATAAAAATAAAAACAAAAACAAAAATAATCCCATCTTATCCACAAGCCAAGGCCAGTTGGCAGGCAGGATGTACAAGAGCTTGTTAATGCAAGTAAAGGCAGTTGGCAGGCAGGATGTACCAGAGCTTGCTAATACAAGTAAAGATCTAGGGGTGCCTGGGTAACTCAATCATTTAAGCTTCTGACTCTGGCTCAGGTCATGATCTCGCGGTTCATGGGTTTGAGCCCTGCGTCGGGCTCTGTGCTGGCAGCTCAGGGACTGGAGCCTGCATCAGGTTCTGTGTCTCCCTCTCTCTCTGTCCCTCCCTGGCTCGCACTGTCTCTCTCTCTCTCTCTCTCTTTCTTAAAAATAAACAAACATTTAAAAAAATACAAGTAAAGATGTACAGACATTCCTTCTGGGGGACTTGTTCTGAGGCTGAAGAGTATGGAGTCAGAAATAGGGTCCTAACAAAGTGAGTAGAAACTGGTGACTCTGAAGTGTCCATGTCGTAGAAGGGTAAGAATCCTCTTCAGGGGCCATAAAATCTGGGCTGGAGTGCAGGCTGATCCCTACTTCCCAACCCTGGGCAAACTGTTGAACTTCTCCTAGCCCTTTTAAAAATCTGCAAAATAAATATCAGTGCCCAAGCCCCACTCATTTCACACAGTTGTCTCATCAGCCTCATGGAAAAAGAAAATGTATTGGAAAAGGCTTTGCAACTTGTAAGTCATTATGCGAATAATTACTAGTAGTACATATGTATGCTTTCCTATATCCTCTATACCCGGGTATAAGTGATTCAGAACGGGAAGAAAAGAGGGAGGGAAAATGGAAAGAAGAAATACGTAAAGAGACACTACAGAAGGAAAAGCAGGAAAGATATGAGGGAGGGAGAAAGAAAATCTCTGCCCCAGAAAAGAAGGAATAAAAAGAAAGGAAGGGAAGAGAAATTGGTGCTGGTACAGTAACAAATAAATCCCCCCAGCATGACAGCCTTCTGCTGAAGCATTTCATTTTCCCACAACATAATGGTGTGTTATTGCCCATTATCTGTTCTGTCAGTGCCAGAGTCGATATTAAATGAGGGGCAGCTGCACTTAGCTGCCATTTTTCAGCTGTCTTCACGTTGCCATGGAGACCTGGTTGTTTCTGGATGAACCTGCCAGGAAAGCAAGGGGGAGTCAGGTGCAGCGGGAGCAAATGCTACAAGGGGTTAGGGTGTCAGGGTGGGGAGTGAGCGGAGGGCCAGGGATAGGGGAATGGGACAGAAGGAAAACAGCGTGGTGCTGTTCTGTCATGCTCTGCTTGCACCTGATAAATCAGCCATTTCGAAAACACAATCTATATTCCGGCAGCCCCGCACAGTAGACTCTCCTTCACATTGGCTCTCCACTCAGATTCCGCAAGAGCTTAAATTTGGGCTTCTGAAATAACCACAGATTCCTTCCTTCTACTCCATCCACTTCTCCGCCTACTCTACCTCCACCCTGGTACCTGGGGCTGGTTTTGGGTTTCTGAATGTTCAGCGCTGAGAATAGAAAAACCAATCTAACAAAAGACATCCATACCTAGGCTCTGTCCAATCTGTATTTTTTTCCTAGAACATATTTATTTTTTCACAAAATTACAGATATTTTAATTTATACAGGACCCCAGGAATCACTGAGTCAGCTTCATTACGCAGAAGACAAGAAGCACCAGCCAGTGAGGGACCAGAACACATCACACGGTGATGGGCCTTGAAAGAACTGAAAACAGATTCTGCACCCAAGAGGAGCCGTAGCTCTTATGTCCTCGGAGGAATAGGAGCCTGGTTGCTCACATCTTCTGACTTTTTAAAACAGAATCCAGAAATCTCTATTTTTGAGTAACGCATCTCCAATTTTTAAATGTTGGCTCAACTGTTAAAAAAGATTTCTGCATGCTAGTTACATGGGCTGCCATTTTGCACCTGGACTTAGTCCAACATCATTTTTAATTGTGGTTTAGAAAGGCTTAATTTGACCAACCCCATTACCTTCACAAATGTAACTTTCTCTTCCATAATCTAACCTAGCCTGTGTGTGTGTGTGTGTGTGTGTGTGTGTGTGTGTGTGTTTGTCTCTCTCTCCATCTTCCCTTCCACCCCACTTCCCCCCCATCCCATTCCTCCTTCCCTCCCTCTCTCCTACACACACATACCCTTCCTCCCTCCAGGTGAGCGGTAAAGAGGGCTATGAATTCACTTTTCCAGGGATCATGTTGCTCCATGAATTTGCTTATGGGACAAACATCTTCCAAGAGCACTGAGTTTGGTATACTAGCTGTCAGAAGGAGACCATAGGTTAATTTTCTATCAGCAAAGCCCCATTAACACTATATCACGCCTTTTCACTACAATTCCATTTTTGGGTGTTTAATTACAAGTTACACAAATAAGAAGAGTGGCCATTTACCAAGCACTCAGAAAGTGCTAAAAAGTACTTAACATATACTTTCTTACTGAATTCTCACAAGAACCCTTTGAAACATATTATTACCCCACTCCACAGATAAGAAAACTGAGGGTCAATAATATGTCCAATGTCATATGACTAGTAAGAGGTCAGGCCAGGCATCAAAGCCAAGTTTGTCAGACTCCAAAGCTCAACCCACTAGGTTGTACTATCTCCCTACAAAATACAGGAACATTCCAGAGCCTAGTTTTATGATACCCTACTCATTTCCTTTTTTAACACAAACTTTAAAATAGTCTGACTGCTCTTCCCAGGGCCTGGCTTACTACACCATCCTCCTAAACAGTAAGTTTAATTAATGACATCTTTCATTAGAACTCTGACTTACAAGTTTACTTCTGTATTTGCCACCTTACCCTTTCTCACTGAGATTATCTCCTGCCTTCTCCCCTGCTCCCATTCTGTCTTTCCCACTTCCTCCTCCAAGTCACAACCAGAATGATCTTTCTCTGTGTGGATATGAGCACCCCATTCTCCTCCCTTAAATCAACCAAAGTCTTCACTTATGGATTTTTGGATATATCTCCACTTCTCAGTGAGCCATCCAAAGCCTTCATGATCTGTCTTCCTTCAGCTCTGGCGCACGCTGTCCCCTGCAGCCTTATCCCCATGGCGCTCTCCCCAAAGCAACCTAAGAGCCGGTGTTAACACCCACCCTTGGGTCTCCGAAACACTGCAGAAAGCTACATGCCTCCACAGGCTGAGCTCTTTTCCTAGAATGCGTCTGTGTCCCACCCCCCCAACTTGTCTATCTGTGCCCTGCTCATTCTTCACAACACAGTTCAAGCCTCATCTCCCCTAGGCAGTCTTTGTGACCCCCCCCGTGTCTAAGCAAGATGCCCCTTCTCCAAGTGTCCTCTGCCCCCAAGTACCACTATGGTAGTAATTATCATTCCACACTATAATCTTCTCTGAGAGCAGGGATCCTACCTGGGACATTGTGGGCTGTCATTAAATGATTATCAAATGAATTACCTATCTCAGTTGACAGAGAAATGAGGTTATTTTCTAAATCTGTACAGACATCCCTCCGTGACATTAAATACAACTGATCAAGTGACAAGGGGATCAATAAGAAGAGTTTCCTTGCCCACACTACACCATGCACCAGACTTCCTAAACAGTGCTTTCCTGTCAGTCATCATGCCCCAACTGGTGAGAATTTATGTATATAAGTATGCACATAACTATGGGCATACATAAATGAGTGGATCAATTTATTTAAAAACAGTAAAGAGAAATGTTTTAATATACAGTGACATCTGGGATATATTGGTTCTGCACAGTGGCAATGAATGACAAAGGGAACACATTTCTTTTGGCTGAAGGCATATTCTAGGTTAGGATATCCGAACGCACTGGATGGGAAGTGGTGACATTTCAGACCCACACCAAGGACTCCATTAGGACCTTTGCTGCCAATAGAGAGCAAGTGACTCCTACCCCAGATATGCACAGTACTACTACCATCTCCACCAACATCATGGTACAAATAGTGTTTCATGTTTCTGGCTCTTTATGCTTCCCCTCGACAAGTTTCTCTCTTTTTTTTGTTTTTTAATTTATTTCTAGGAGAGAGAGAGAGACAGTGTGAGCATGGGAGGGTCAGAGAGAGAGGGAGTCACAGACTGAAACAGGCTCCAGGCTCCGAGCTGGCAGTCAGCACAGAGCCCGACGCAGGGCTCGAACCCACGAACCGCGAGATCATGACCTGAGCGAAAGTCGGACGCTTAACCGACTAAGCCACCCAGGCACCCCTCGACAGGTTTCTCTTAATAAAGGTCTATTTTCCTCCCATCTCTGTTTTTCATTCCAAAGGCTTAAAAACAGTGTTTCCACATCACTTAAATACCAACCAACTTCTCATGCTTCCCCTCAGGGCCCTACCACCCTCTTGCTTCATGGTACTCAGAAAAGCATTTAGCACTGTTTTGTTCTGTTTTTTTTAATTTTTTTTGAAGTTTATTTATTTCAAGAGATAGAGAGAGCAAGTTGGGGAGGGGCATGGAGAGAAGGAGAGAGAGAATCCCAAGCAGGCTCTGCACTGTCAGCGTGGAGCCCAATGCAGGCTTTGAACTCACCATCATGAGATCACGACTTGAGTCAAAAACCAAGAGTCAGACACTTAACTGAGCCACCCAGAAGTCACATTTGGGACTGTCTTAAGCCAGCTTTTACTCTGGCATCTTAAAAATGCAAGGCAAAAAAGGTCTCCTGGTGGCAGAGGTTTTCTGTGAAATTTGAGGATGTAAGTAAGAAGGATAAACTGCCATTTCCTTAAATAAACTTGCATATTTACAAAAACCTTAATACAATCCATGGCTTTAATTGAGACCACCAACATACACTTGGTTCTACCATTACTTATCAGAATGGAACTAACCAGTTTCACTCAAATAATACATTTTTTTTAATATTTTTATTTATTTCTAGGAGAGAGAGAGAGAGACAGCGTGAGCAGGGGAGGGTCAGAGAGAGAGAGGGAGATACAGACTCTGAAATAGGCTCCAGGCTCTGAGCTGGCAGTCAGCACAGAGCCCGATGCGGGGCTCGAACCCACGAACCGCGAGATCATGACCTGAGCGAAAGTCGGACGCTTAACCGACTAAGCCACCCAGGCGCCCCACTTGCTTAGTGACCTTATCATGAAAAGCTTTCCTAATCAGATATATTCCTATCAAATGTATTATTTGAAGGGCGCCTGGGTGGCTTAGTCGGTTAAGCGTCCGACTTTCGCTCAGGTCATGATCTCGCGGTTCGTGGGTTCGAGCCCCGCATCGGGCTCTGTGCTGACTGCCAGCTCAGAGCCTGGAGCCTATTTCAGAGTCTGTATCTCCCTCTCTCTCTCTGACCCTCCCCTGCTCACGCTGTCTCTCTCTCTCTCTCCTAGAAATAAATAAAAATATTTTTTAAAAAAATTTAAAATAAAAAGGTCACTAAGCAAGGGCTCCCTCATCTACAGACACGGAGCTCAGCCTCTGGCACAACACTATACACATAGCAGATGCACAATAACAGAACTGACCTAGAAAAGGGATCAGGAGGACTTCCAGACACCTCAAGGCTGGGCCATTGATAATACAGGGCACTGAACTAAAGGAAGTGAGATCATTTTCTCAGGACAGTAGGCCAGAGCCCAGGTTTGTTTAAGGAGGCAGCTGTCCTGCCTGAGTTCTTAGAACTTGGGTCTCTGGGATTAACAAAGGAGCAGCTCAGCAGACGCAGGCAAAGAGGATAGAAAGCTTCCCTTGCAAGCTTAGCAGGGAAGGAATCCATATTTTAAGATTCCTCTTGAACCCTCAAACTACTGATCTTTTTGTAATAAAATCATGTCACTGGAGCAAATGCTTCCCTTAATAGAGAGATCATTGGCACTCAGGGCAGGGGGGAGGCAGTTTATTCCCCGGGTCCGGGTGGAACTATCCCTCACACCTCTAACACCTACCAAAGTCTCCTCACAAAAGCTTACGACAGCCTGGGATCCAACAGACCACGTGGCTATGATCTTAAAAATTCTAAGCATGCCAACCAGAGTCTCAGGGAATTTATCCTCAGAGAATGGGGAGCAGAGAAATGATAACGGCTACCTAAAACCATGAAAGGTTAAGGAAAATGCTTCCTGCTCAATAAATAAGGAACCACAATTTCTGTTTAGACACTTAAGTAAACACATAACTGAAAAATAATCATTGTGTTTTTTATTTCCCAATAAGAGCTTAATCCATTTGTGAAAAAGGACTTTGCAACAGAACATTCAATGTTTGTCAACACACTGTCAGCATGCTAAACAAGAAATGCCCCCAGCTGACTATCTCCTCTGAAAGAAAGCCTTAGCTTCATTGAGGATTCGAACATTAAAACAGTAGTGCATTTGAATTCAAAGAATATTTCCTGAGCACCCAGGATACCACGTTCAGCTCCAGGAGTGCAGATGGGAATAAGACATGGCTGTACCCTTAAGAAGTTAGCAGCCCAGTGGGAGAGGCAGTGCTCACTGAAATATAATGTGATCTCAGTGTTCGGAGAAGAAAATCTGGCAAGATGAAGGATGGGGGAAAGACAGGCAGGGAAGGCTCTCTGGGTGGTGAAGCAGCTGAGCTACTCCAGAAAAGGAGTAAATGTTGGCTGGGGGGAAAAGTTGGAAAGACTTTTAGGGCAAAGGAAGCAGCATGATGAAAGAAAACTCTCGGTTGGTATTTCCTAATGAAAAATGTCAGATGAGAACATGGCCTTGTCATCAGACCCCAAGAGAATCATGGAAAAATAATTCCAGAGATATGCATTGAAGACAGCTTGTATTTATGGTGCAAATCTATTTTTTAGGTGTTAATGTATAAAGCCCTAGGAAAAAAAGCGGTTATTGCTGTAAGGGGAAAACACATTCCTTTGATTTTTCTAGTTTAAAGAAATTCATCTTTTCTTCTAGTCTTATAACCCTGTCCCTTTTCCTGCTTGATCTTTTTTCATTCTCCACCTCCTCCTCACATTTTTGTGCTGCTTAAAATAGCCACCATCTATCTCCCTTCACACATTTTGTCATTCCGCTAATCCCAAGGAATTAAAAACATGTAGATGCACACATATTCACATTCACACACCTACAGTCACGTGCCGACTCCGTATGTTGAACCGTGTGATTATTATTTTAAAAACTCCTCATTTGAAAAGTGGTTCCAATATTTACACGTAGACATTTTGTACACCGATGAAAGCTGAAGCCTTTCCCAACTGGTTAAATACGGTTTACTATTACACCACTTAACACATGTGAAATGTGATTCTTCTGTTTATTTTATTTTTTTTAAAGAAATCCCAACAAATGTAGATGTTTAAATATAGAACATTGGCTTGTGTTTGTAAAGGGTGTGAAATTGAGTAAAGATTTGATAGAAAAATATCCAGAGATGACGCCTCCCATATTTTTCATGACCATGTATAATAAAGCTCCTTGCCCGGTAGCAATTTTATATGACATTAAATTCCAAGATCTCCCAGGGTTAGTTCTGATCTGAACTGAATGTCAAATTAGAGGCCAGAGACCAAATATATATTATTCACTTGGATTTTTCCCCCCTCTGGATTTCTTTTAACATTCCAATGGCATCACCCAAATAGAATTTCTTTCTCCTCCTTTTTTAGGGCACATTTACTTCCAGCCGAATCTGTGTTAGAGTTCAGCTTTTACCTCTGAGCTCCAAGGAAGTGCTTTAACTTATACGATCAGGTGTCAAGATACTCATGACTCCTTATTCCTGGAAAGTGAGGACAGCAACATCAAAGGTGACTCATCTCATCAAAATACATCCTCTTGAGCCTAAGGGAAGATCAGGACTAAAACTCTAAAGAAGCAAAGGCAACTCCAAGCCAACCGTGGGCTAGAAGGTGGGGAGGGAGTGGAAAGCAAATCCAAGTCCTTTACCTTAGGCTCTATTTTCCTTTAGAACCATGCCTCTAGGAAAATGCTCTGAGTACAACCTTTGAATGTGAATCCCCTAGGCTCATGACCATGTATTTTCTTGAGTCTGACCTTGAGTAACCTTTGAGACTGTCCAGAGAGGTATGACTCAACACAGTAAGTCTTCAGCCTGTCACAACACCCACCTTACAAGGAGGTTACTGGAAGCAAAGCGGACTTTGATCATTAATCTATTGTTATTGAAAACCAACTGCTCAGGGTTTTGTTTGTTTGTTGTTTGTTTGTTTTACAAGAGTCAGAGGCTGAACAGAGGCTATAGGGGCTTCTTTTCATACTCCCATGTGAAGATCACCTATTCCATGTCTTCGTGTGAGTGGCTGTACCCCTTTGCCCAGGTAACACCTTAACTCCTCTAGACTCAGATTCTTCTCCAATAAAAGAAACAGAATGATGGGGATCCCTAAAATCCTTCTCAGGGCCAACAAGGAGCTACATCAGAAGCAAGCTGTTCTCATTTTTCCCCATTCACCATCAAAAGGAGAATGGATCCCAGAAATGTTAGAGAGAACTCTGTCCTAACCTAAAGCTAAATTTCTCTATTTAGTGGTTGGTACTCAGTTGAGACCCTTGATAAGGGGTTTCCATTTTCACACTCTCCTCGAGATTATTCTTCCATGCTATCATATCATAAACACATAGGGATACCCTAGTAACCCTCCTTCTTATCTACACAAAAGTAAACGAATGAATGAATGGTGTTTGCAAGTTTATCAAAAAAGATTTTTAAAAAATAAACAAAGAAGGGCACCTGGGTGGTTTAATCAGTTAAGCATTTGATTCTGGATTTCGGCTCAGGTCATGATCTCACGGTTTGTGTCTTGGAGCCCTATGTCAAGCTCTGCACTGACAGTGTGGAGTCTGCTTAGGATTCTCCCTCTCTCTCTCTCAAAATAAATGCACTTAAAAAAAGGCAAAGACAGACCAGATAGAAATCCTGGGAACCAAATCTTTATTTTCACAAGCCATAACTGACACTGCCAACAACTTCATTTCCTGTAACTCCACTTAGTCTGGAAAGGTCACTCTTTTTAGCTCATGGGGCTAGCCCAGGTGCCCCTGACCCTTGAGGCTAGCCATCCAAAGTCAAAAGGTCCCAGCAGGCAAGGAGAAGTCTTGTCCTAATGATGCTGATTGGTATTAATCACAGCCCACAGTCACAAAGAGGCAAGCAGTAAAACGAACATGTGTAAGGCAACAGCGGCTATTATCATAATTCCTAATTATGACTGTTTAGAGGTCTCTCAAGGAATATAATTAAGTTTAACATGCCAAATGATAAAGAAAAAAATATTAATCCATCTTCTGTCCTCCCCTACCGCCCACCAAATAGGCCTCTTTCTTCCTGAATTATCTGTAAGATCCTCTACACTTGCCCTGTTTTTTCACAAGTGGTACTATCAAGGGGAATTTATTCTTTAGAAGACAAGGCAGTTGGCTGGGAACCCCCATAGCTGCTGCAGGCAGCCCAGGATTTCAGTTAAAGGGCTCTTGATTGCAAACCTCAAGACTGAAGGAGAAAAAAAAAAAAGGAAAGAAAGAAAAGAAAACATAATGGATAAAGAAATGAGTGTCCTTGTGAAGTAAGCAGGCAGGCTCTTTTCATGCCATAAAAACAAACCAGGCAGAAGGGAAAGCAATAGGGGGCAATGGAGAAAACCTTTGGGCGTCCTGAGGAAAGACAGAGGATAGGAAGAAATTTCAGGTCTGGGCAGAGAGCATGCTGCTTTCTAACAATTTTGTTTGGAAGTTTTTGTTGGATGGTTTTGTTTTGATTCTACTGTCCACCACATCTCCAAAAACAAAAACAAAAAATCAAAAAGACTGCCAACAAATGGTTGAGTTTAGAATCGGAAGATAACTGGAAGATAACAGCTTGCCATCCTCTCCCTCCATGCTGAGTGCCGATCAAGCCTGCAGGTTCCTGATACTCCCTTGACCCCAACTCCCAGATTGAAGGGCCATGAAGGAAGGGAAGCTAAGATCCTTTTCCAACTGGGGCCATTCTGAAGGAGTCTCTCTGATGCAGTACTAAAGTGGGTTTACAAAACAGGACTGGCCCCCAGGTTATCCCTAATCAAGGACTCTAAAGATATCAGGCTAGTTAAGAATGTCAAACACCATAGCCTATGCCAGGGCTCAGGATCATGAGAAATTAGAGTAGGGTTTTGCCTCTCTCTGGGAGTAAACCTCCTAGAAATGGGACCATTACTCCCAGAGCAGAATCGGGTGGCCCTGACACTGGAGATAGCCTAGAATCACCTGGAGGTCTCCATTGTTGCTCCTCAGTCCACTACTCTTTCAACTAAAGCTACACTCGTCCAGAGAGGCAGATCAGACATGAAGAGTTAAAACAATGACTCAGTTCACTTTCTCCAGTGTGTCATCCCTGGCCATTCAGTGGACCAACCTGTGGTGACCACTGTAATGATGAAGGAAGCCAGGTAGCCAGGACAGAAGGCCAAGAAGAGAGGAGAATTGATAAAACAATAAGTCAGGCTCTAAAACCTGAAGCATGGGTCACCTGGGAGAAGGATGCTGGCTTGCTTTTGGAGGTATATTTCCTTGAATTAAAAAATAGCTAATATGAAAAGCAAACGAAACTTTCTTCCAGGGAGAAAGCCTCTACATCCTATATGAATTCAAAAAGAAAATTGCTTTCTAAAGGCGATAGCACCAAGCGTGATTTCTGTAGAATTAATCACTGTGAGTGTTTGAAAGGAGAATGACAGAAGACCTTGAGACTCCTCACATCTCAGATGACTTCATCATGATTCATGCAGAACAGCAAACTTTAAACCTGTATACATCTATGAATGCCATCTCAAGGTAGGCAGAGGTAACTCCAAAGTAGCAAAGAGTTAGCATTTTCTCAACCTTTCTGTATGACCTGATTTTCCGAGGTAGGATCTTAATCTTTAGAGAGAATTTAACAGAGCATGTTAGGAACCGAGATGGGAAGAAGAACAAATAGAATAAACCTTTTTAATACCTATACCAATTGGTAAAATGAATCAAAATGGAAGAATACAGGAGTGCCAAAAGCAGTCTACTTTCAAAACATCAATATTCTTCAGGCTACAGAAAGACAAGAAACTTTCATGAAGGACTACCCTCATTAGTTAGCCATTACAGAAAACTGATTGTCATAAAGAAGCTCTGTATTTCACTCAGAGTTGCCATGTGACCAAAAAGAATGTTCTGGGTATTGTCTGAGAACTTGAGAAAGAGAGGCTGTCTCACAAATGGACTTCTTTTAACCTAGAAAGCCTGTTGGCCTTTCTTATACTCATTGACATTACTGTAATAGTGTGTTTGAAAACTTTCCAGAAGACTGCAGATATTCCATTAAAATGAAATTTGGGCTAAAAACTATATCCAGATTCTCTTTTAGAGATTATCATTATGGAGCTCCTGGACACACAGAGGCAAATGTCAGAGGCCAAACAGAGCTGATGAAACCCTAAATGGGCAGTATAGTAGACAGAGAGAGAAAGAGGCAGCCTAGGAAGAGGTCTGCAATGTAGAATTGCAAGATCTGATAACCAATTAGAGAAGAACAGTAGAAGGGTAGGTGGGATGCGCAAGAGGAAGAAGTGTAGATAATTACCAGGGGATGGAGTAAAAGGAAATCTTCTGTTCTCCCCACTCATTTCTACTCTTTTAATGAGAAACAGAAAAGTAACTCTGTGGGACAGAGAGTGAACTCAGATTTAGAGGTGTTATTTGATGTACTTGTGAGACAAATAGGTGGAGATGCTAATAGGAAACCGAAAGCACAGGTCCATACCCCAGAAGAGTGATCCAGGCTGGCAATCAGACCTTGAGACTTGGTGACACTAAACTGATGGCTGAAACTGTCCAGAAAGAGGAGGTGAGAAAAAGGAAAAGGGGAGCAGAGAGATAATTTTTAGAAGCACCGGAGCACAAGTACTTCATAAGCAACCAAAAGAAGAAAACTCTAAAGGTAAAAGAAGGAAGCGGGCAACCACATGTCACAGAGGTCAAAGGTAAAGAAAGTAATCCACCAATAAGGAGATGTGGTTTTAAGGCTTCTCAACTCTGTACCCAGGTATGAACAGAGAGGCCAGTATCAAAAGGAAAGGGAAAAGGGAGTCTCAAAAGGACAAGTAGCATGCATTGCTGACATTACTACAGTATGTGTGATAGCAAGGATCATTGTGAGTGAAATATAAATATCTATAATTTGGGGCATCTTTAGCATGAGCCGGTATGAGCCACCCGCTCTCCCATAAGTCCCAGCCATCTCCCTTTACTTGTGCTGCTGTGGAACAACCAGAATGGGAATGGAAAAGTTGGGCAACAGGAAGGGGGCCAAGTGCTGGTGGTTCCATTGTTGGGCACCCAAGACCAGTGTCAGTATAGGAAAAAACTGGGTAATAAATGAATTTATTCTTTAGGACCCCTGTATGTGTCTCCTTCCTATGTGACCCTCTCTTGTCCTTAAAGCACACACCTGAATCTAGTTTAAGGTGGTACTTCAGCCATCTGCGAACTGGGAAAGAATGGAATGACCTGCAGTGCAATAAAGTACTTCCAGAAATTTCTAAGTCACCTCATACCACTCCCTGCCTGGCCCAGCCTGTAGCTATAGCTGGGAGCACTCGATCTTCCTACCACCACCCAACAGGTCTCTCTACCCTCATGGAATCTCATTTCCCCCTGCTGATTTTTCTTCTCTTTCCTACCCATTTAACACTGTCCCAGCAAACACCTTAGAATCACCACATGTATCCCTGGCATGTTAGGTCACAAGGGTTTCCCCAAGGCTAACAAGACTTTTGCATAGAGTAAAAATTAAGTGATCTGGTTAAAAACTGATCTCAGGCTGCAGAGATAAAGACAGCAGGATCTGGTGAATAACTGAAATGGAGGCTGGCAGTGTTAGAGTAGAACTAGGGGCTGGAGAGGGACAGAATAAAAGAGGAATCGGAGGTGGTTCTGAAGCTTAGGAGGCAAGAAGTTTGTGGACAAGGAGCATCTATAAAATGCTTGTTAAAAAAAAAAAAGTCACTAGAAGACACCAGATTGTTATTTGTTAACGACATACTGGGAAGAGTAGGGAGTGAGAAATGAGACTAAATTTCTATTGTGAACTAAGAAAGGTAACTCAAATTCGTCATTTTCTTTTTATTTATTTATTTATTTATTTTGAGAGAGAGAGAGTGCAAGTACGAGCAGGGAAACATGAGAGAGAGAGAGAGAGAATATATATCCCAAGCAGACTCGACACTGTTAGCTCAGACCCAGATGCAGGGCTCGAACTCATGAACTGTAAAGTCATAACCTGAGCCAAAATCAAGAAGTCAGATGCTTAACCTACTGAAGCATCCAGGAGCTCCTCAAACTTCTCATTTTCAGAGAAATAAATGCAACAGGCTATCAAGAAGGATCATTTACACCTTCAATAGTGTCACCATCATAAGGTACATTCCAAATGTACATAGGTGGAAAAACACTGTTTTCAAAAGACCGTTATTCACTGATATAAAATGACTTATTTCCTTCCATTTCCTTTCATGACTTAAACTGTTGGGAGGGAAAGTAGAAGATAGAGAGTTTGTGGGGTAAATTGGGCATTCCTGCCTAAGGGTGGGGAGATGGCACACCAAATTTAGCCTTGTCCATGGCTCATCAACTTTTGGACTGCCTCCTGGCATTAGAGGTCATGCTGCATATCTAGTCATACCACTACAGTCTTTAGCCTCTCCATATATTAATTCTCTTGTTTAACTGCCTGTTATAAAGGGCAAAAGTCAGAGTAAGGGAACCTTACTGAGAACTCTCTGACTGAGCCCAATATCAACACCGTGCATGGGATCTCCAGCAATTCATTTTTTTGGTAGAGTCTATGGTTCTAACCTTCTTAGAATAAGCCCCACCTAAACCCACCTTCAATTCTACTTGAAAAATCTGAAGTCTGAACCACAATAATATATTCTGCAAAGAACTTGAGTCCCAGCGATGGCAAGTACCCCAGACTGCCTTGCTCGTCTGCAAACCTTAGCCAATTACTAAGATGTTGGCTCCTTCTGCTACAACTGCATATAACCCTCTCTTCAAAGCCAAATGTTAAAAGCCTCATCCATATTAACCAGCTCCCCTTGGGAAGTGTTAATTGGAAAACCACATAACAATATCTGTTTGCTAGAGACAACATCTAACTAAGGTGGAAGTGACACAGCAAATGTGTGACTGTGACAGCAGATTTCAGGTGCCTTAGCTACCCTAGAACACAGACACCTGACCTCGGAAACAGCAGGCACATCCCAGCTCTGTATGACTGTATGACTCTAGGCAAAACAAAACCTTTCTGTGCTATAGATCTGACCTCCCCAAAATAGAAGGGATGATGCACCCCCCCCCCCGCATCATCTCAAGTCAAGAGGTATGCTGAAAGAAGTACCTGAGCCCCCTTCATGCTCTGTGTCCTAGGGGTCCTCTGTGACCCCTGGCTCATGTCTCAGCTGTAATTCCAAGCCAATAGAAATCTAACTGGGGGGGGGGGGGGAGGGGTGCAGGTGGGTTCCTGTGCATTCTGCTCCACTCTGGCCACTAGAGGGCAACAGAGTCACATGCACTCTGTGGGCTCTGGGTCTATCACCCGAAAGAGGAGTAAATTGTACACAGATATACTGCCATGTTTCTAAAATTAAGGCTACGGCAATTATCCATGAAAATGAGAAATTCAGAATCTGCTACTTTGTAAGGCTGTCCAGGCTCTGCTTTATCTTGTCAACTTGTCTGTTCACATTGTCCCATAGCTGTGAGCTGGTGACCTTTTGAGTTCTGCCTCTTTGAGGGTGAGTCTTAAAGTCCTTCCCCTTTTAATTCCACTGATGCCAGCATTAGTAACCCACCACCCATGTCTTTCTAGATGGCAACAACCTGCCAGAGAGATCAACCATAGCTGCTGCTTGCACCTCCTTGACTCATGGATACTATGCATCCCCTTAAACCATGGCCATTCTCTGCAACCCCTTGGATTACAGACACCCCTAAATGCCCCTCAACCATGGCCACTCCCTAGACCCCCTTGACCATGACTGCTCCTTGCAGCCTCCATGAACCATGGCCACCTCTTATATTCTCTCGAAAAGACTCAGATTAATGAGAAGATACTCAGTTGGACTGGGGGATGGTGGTGATAAAAAAGGATACATGGAAAGAAGAAAAATCAATCTTCAGTCTATAAAATTATAGTGAGAAAGTCCCTTGGAAAAATCTAGTCCAGTTCTCTCACTTCACAGGCAAAGGAGCTAAGATCTAAAGAGTTTTCAAACTGTTTAGTGGCAGAGCCAGGTTTAGCCCTGAGATCTCCTAGGTCCCTGGGATCTTCTTTCCTCTACTCCATGCACACTCAAGGAGGCTCTTTGTGAGACAAAAGATAGGGCTGTAGGGAGAAACTGGGTGATGGGGGTTGGGGGTATGAGGGGCTTCACTGTGTCCTGAACAACCAGATTCAGATACTTCCCCAAAAAATCAGATTCAGATATAGACAATAAATAGATACCCAGGGAAAGCAAGGCACCCTTTATTTAGAGCCCATTCTCAAACCACAGAGTTTGAGAAAGGAAAGAATTTTTTTTCAGTTTTGTAATCACATGATAGTACTTTAGGATAAATTTAAGATACTATTACTTCTCCCTCCTTGGAAGAATAGAATCTTATCTTTAATTATAGAAAGATGTTTCCTCTGAAAGAAATTTCAGACACCAATGAAGTCTGGAGGGACATTTTAGTAGGGGGCATTTCTGAAATAGATCACTTAGTAACCTTTACCTCAGCCCTTTCTAGAAGACTGATTCTGCATGTATTACAGCTTCTAAGGCTGCCTGACTTTCCACAAAATCTCCAGCATCGAGCTGGCCTCTATTTCAGATGGTGGTCAAGATGTCATTCTCACTTTCCTCTATACCTTCATGGTAGGGAAAAAAAGTAAGAGGGCATTTCCAAGGTATTCTGCCTGTTGATCTAGAATCCTAGGGCTTCCCCAACCTCCTCTGTGTTGCCCAAGGTCAAACAACAGCAAAAAATCTTTGCAGGTCCCTTTTTGCTAGTTGATCTTCTGTAGCCACCACTTGAGTTATTTTCTGTACATTTCCATTAATTAATTATTCTATTTAGACTGCACCCTCAGAGTCCTGACAGGGGTGGGAGGAGGGTAACAAAGTTATTATATTGATTCTAAATATAATGATGATACCAAGAAGTGAACAAAGGATGTTTGAGTAACTGAGTAAGAATCACACGTCTCCCTACATAAATTTAAGAAACACATGTCTCCCTACATAAAATTAAGTACATCACTGGCTGTTTGCTTATGTACGACCTTGGGGTCCCTTACAGATCTCTCTACAGCTCTTAAAGACCATAATGTACAGAACTCTAACAGTTCTGCAACTGCTGGTGTTGTCAGGGGAAAAATAATGATGGTTTTTATCAGTGGCATAAGGATTAGTAACAACATATTTATGTACTACTTTTATGAGAGCATCTTCACATCTATTATGTTGTAGAATTCTGACCAAAAACCTGAGAGGTGGCTGGAAGGGGTATGATCACCTCCATTTTGCAGAAGGGGAACCATAGCTCAGAGTTCACTAATGCCTCCCTAGGCCACAGGGCTGATGCAGTACTGTACCAGGGCCCACTCACCCTAACGTCAAGCACTTCGTCTCCCTTCAGTAACATCAGATTAACTAGCAAAGAGAGCTAGGGAAGAGACCATCCCAATGGAATCTCAAACTTCCATTTCCATTTTAGCTCTGAAGATAAGGTGTGGCAGTAACCCCCACCCCACGGCGGAGACAGAAGAAAGTGGAAGCAGAAAGCAGCTTTCACTGCTTAATCTTAGTTTCTTAACCTTGCACACTGACACTTGGGGCCAATTATTTGCTGGGGGGCGCTGTCCTGTGCACAATAGCAACGTTAGCAGCATCCCAGGTCTCTACCCACTAGATGTCAACAGCACCCCTACCCACCTCACAGTGTGACTAGCAAAAGGGTCCCCAGATATTCCCAGCTGCCCCCTTGGGGTATCAAATTGCCCTTGGATTAATACATGATATTATGATATGTAGCCTGTCTCTCAATCTCTCTCTCCATCCCTCCCCACCTTGACTCCTGACCGAGGAGGTGTTTCCTGAGCTATTCATCCTCAACCAAAATTGCCAAAAGTCCACGACTCTTAGGAGTTTAAAGCTCATTTCCATCTCTTCCTAGATAAGCCTTCCTGGGGGAGTTATCTGTTGGGGCCTCAGTTTCGTCATTTGTCGAATAAGAATGATACCACCCAACTTACTGCTCTCGCTGCTCACTCAGTCTACCTACCTACAAGGCACTGCCACTCAGCATCCCAGCAGAACTTGTGTGTGCCTGGGGGAGAAGGGGTGACCTCACTATGAATACTCGGGACTTTAGCAGACCACTAACAAGTTCTGGTTCTCATTGGGTGAGTGTTTATTCTTGGATATTCAATTCTGTGACCTGCCCTGAAGCATAATGTTCTAATTACTTTCTGTAGACTACAAGGCCCTACAAGATCTGGCCACTGCTCTTGTTACTACCTTTATTACATATCACTTTCTCCCTGTTTGCTTTCTCTTTTCCTTTCCTGAAACCTCTAAGTTTGTCCTCACTCTGGGCCTTGCCTCTACAGTTTCCTCTGCTTGGAACAACTGTCCCCTAAAACTTCTCATGGCTACCTCCTTTGCTTCAATGAGCTCTTGGCTTAAACGTCACCTCTTTTTTTTTTTCCTTAGTTTATTGTCAAGTTGGTTTACATATAACACCCTGTGCTCATCCCAACAAGTGCCCTCCTCCATGCCCATCACCCCCCTTTCCCCTGACCCCCACCCCCTCAGCCCTCAGTTTGTTCTCAGCATTCAAGAGTTAAACATCACCTCTTTACAGAAGTCTTCCCTGACCTCCAAATCCAAGCAGCCTCAACTTCTACTTTCCTTCTATATCTGTATCCCCCATCATTTTCACCTTAGCCCACTTGTTTTCTGTTGGCATCTCCCTTTTAAAATGTTAGCTTCATGGGGTGCCTGGGTAGCTCAGTGGATTAAATTTCTGACTCTTGGTTTCAGCTCAGGTCATGGTCTCACATTTCGTGAGTCTGAGCCCCGCACTGGGCTCCATGCCATCAGTGCAGAGCCTGCCTGGAATTCTCTCACTCCTTCCCTCTCTCTTCCCTTCCCCTTGCTCTCTCTCTCTCAAAATGAATAAACATAATTTTTTTCTCATAAAAAATAAATTGTTAGCTTCATGAGATCAAGGGCTTTGTTTTGTCCACCACTTTAGCCTAAACACTTGTAACAGTGTCAGGCCTGTAGTAAATAGTCCAAAAATATTGGCTGAATACATGATTAAATGATCTCAAGTCCCATATCCTTAAAATTCCCATGATCCCAGACATGGGTTGACAGTAGATACTCAATTACTATTTATTTAATTGACGTGAAGCATTTGTTGAGTACCAACTACAGTTCCTGGAAGCTGCTAAGCCTCAGAATACTTTTGCCAAGAGGCCACCTCTGTCCTTGAAGAGGTATCTTTTTTCTTTTCTCTTTTCCAGTTTTACTGAGAAATAACCAACATATATCACTGTATAAGTTTAAGGTGTATGGCTTACACATATTGTGAAAGAATTACAATAGGTTCAACTACCATCCATTTTCTCATATAGTTACCAAAAGAGAAAAATAAAATTTTTATTACGTTTATTTATTTTTGAGAGAGAGAGAGAGCAGGGGAGGGGCAGGGAGAGAGGGAGAGAGATAATCCCAAACAGGCTCCACACTGTCAGTTCAGAGCCTGATGCAGGGTTTGACCTCATGAATTGAACTGTGAGATCATGACCTGAGCCAAAACTAAGACTCAGACGCTTAACCAACTGAGCCACCAGGCACTCAAAGAAAGAAGGATAAAAGAAAAAAGATTTCTCCTTGTAATAAGAACTCAACGTATTCACTCACTTAATGTCCCCATGTATCACATAGCACTTTTAGCTGTAGTCATCATGTTGCCATCACATCCCTGGTAGTTATTTTTCTTATAACTGGAAGTTTGTGCCTTTCAACCACCTTTCTCCAGTTTCCAGACCTCCAAGCCCCACCCCAAGTCCAATCTCTTTTTCTAAGAGTTTCGTTGGTTTTTGTTTTTAGATTCCACATATAAATGAGATCATTCAGTATGTGTCTTTCTCTGACCTATTTCACTTAAATGCCTTCAAGGTCCATCCATGTTGTTGCAAATGGGAAGATTTCCTCATTTTTTAAAAATTTATATACATACAAGCACATATATATATGAATAATGGGATATTATTTATATTGTATATAACAACTTCTTTATCTACTCATCCACTGATATACACTTAGGTTGTTTCCATGTTCTGGCTACTACAAGCAATGCAGCTATGAACATGGAGGTGCAAAAATCTTTTCAAGTAAGTGTTTTCATTTCCTGTGGATATATTCCCAGAAGTAGAACTACTGGATCATGTGGTAGCAGTTCTATTTTTAATTTTGTGAGGACTCTCCGAACTGTTTTCCACAGTGGCTGCACCATTTGCTATCCCACTAACAGTGCACAAGGTTTCCCTTTTCTACATATCTATGCCAGGATTTGTTATAGCTTGTCTTTCTGATGATAGCCATTCCAAAAGGCATGATGTGTTCCCTCACTGTGGTTTTAATTTGTATTTCCCTAGTGACTACTCATGTTGAGCATTCTTTCACACCCCTGTTGGCCTTTCACAAAAGCCCTTTATCTTCTTCGAAGAAATGTCTATTTGAGTCCTTTGCCCTTTTTAACTGGGGTTTTAGGGTTGTTTGGCTTTGGAGGGGGGGGTTCTTTCGCTATTGAGCTATATGAGTTCTTTATGCATTTTGGGTATTAACTAACCCCTTATATTTATGGCTTGCAAATTTCTTTTCCCGTTCCACAAGTTCTCTTTTCACTTTTCGATGGTTTCTTTTGCTGTGTAAAGCTTTTTAGTTTGATACGGTCTCACTTTTTTTTTTTTTTTTTAAGTTGTAGCTTATGCCTTAGGTATCCTATCCAAAAATTCATTACAAAGACCCACATCAAGGAGCTTTGTTCCTACGTTTTCTTCTAGCCACTTTGTGGCTTCAGATCTTGCATTTCAACATTTAATCCATTTTGAGTTAATCTTTGCAAGTTATGCTTAATATTAGTCCAGTTTTATTCTTGTAGATGTGACTATCCAGTTATCCCAGCACAATTTATTGAAGAGACTATCTTTTCACCACTGCGCATTCTTGGCTGCCTTGACAAATATTAGTTGACTGCATAAGATTAGGTTTATTTCTGTACTCTCAATTCTGTTCTGTTGGGCAGTCTGTCTGTTTATATGCCAGTATCATACCATTTTGATAACCACAGCTTTATAGTATAGCTTGAAATCAAAAAGTGTGATACCTCCTGCTTTATCCTTCTTCCACAAAATTTCTTTTGCTAGTTGAGATTGTTTGTGGCTCCATATAAATCTACGAGTATTTTTTCTATTTCTGTGTCATTGGAATCTTGATAGGTATTACACTGAATCTGTAAATAGCTTTTAGTATTAAAATTTCAATGATATTAATTCTTCCAAACCATGAACACAAGATACCTTTCCATTTATTTTTGTCTTCTTCAATTTTTTTTTCATCAATGTCCTTAGTTGTCAGTTTAGAGATCTTTCACTTTCTTAAATTTATTCCTAAGTATTTTATTGTTTTTGATGCTATTGTAAATGGGATCAATTTATTTCTTTTTCAGAAATTTCACTGTTAGTGCACAGAAATGCTGATTTTTGTTAATTTTATATCCTGTAACTTTACTGAATTCACTGATTAAACCTAAGGTTTATTTGGTTGAGGCTTAAGGGTTTTCTTTATATAAAATCATGCCATCTCCAAATAGATAATTTTACATCTTCCTTTCCAATTCAGATACCTTTTATTTCATTTTCTTAACTGACTGCTCTAGCTATGTCTTCTAGTGCTATGTTGAATACAAGTGGTGAGAGAGGGCCCTTTTGTCTTATTTCTGATCACAGAAGAAAAAGTTTTGTTCTTTCGCCATTTAGTATGATGTTATCCTGTGGGCTGGTCATAGATGGTCTTTATTATAGTGAGATACGTTCCTTCTATCTCTAATTTGTTGAGTTTTTATCATGGATGGATGCTGAATTTTGTTGAATATTTATTTCTGCATCTATTAAGATGATCATATGGTTCTTTTCTTTCATTCTACATAATGTGATACATTACATAGATTGATTTGCGTATGTTGAACCACCCTTGTATCCCAGGGATAAATCCCACTTGATCATGGAGAAATATCCCTTTAGTGTGCTACTGAATTTGGTTTCCTAGTATTTTACTGAGAAATTTTGCATCTATATTCATCAGAGATATTTGCACATAGTTTTCTAATAGTGTTGTTTCCTGGTTTAGATATCAAGATAATGCTGGCCTCATTGAGTAAGTTTGGGAGTGTTCTCTCCCTTTGACTTTTTAGAAGAGTTGAGAAGCACTGGTGTTGATTCCTCTTTAAATATTTGGTAAAATCCACCATGAAGCCATCCAGTCCTAGGCTTTTCTTCACAAGGAGATTTTTGTTTTTTTGTTTTGTTTTGTTTTTAATGTTTTTTTTTTTTTTCCCTAGGAGAGAGAGAGAGACAGCGTGAGCAGGGGAGGGTCAGAGAGAGAGGGAGTCACAGACCGAAACAGGCTCCAGGCTCCGAGCTGGCTGTCAGCACAGAGCCCGATGTGGGGCTCGAACCCACGAACCGCGAGATCATGACCCAAGCAAAAGTCGGACGCTTAACCGACTAAGCCACCCAGGCGCCCCAACAAGGAGATTTTTGATTACTGATTCAATTTCTTTACTAACAGGTGTTTATTACAATGAACT
Source organism: Hyaena hyaena (assembly GCF_003009895.1). Lineage (NCBI taxonomy): Eukaryota > Metazoa > Chordata > Mammalia > Carnivora > Hyaenidae > Hyaena > Hyaena hyaena. The sequence goes on from NW_024081649.1 coordinate 422,850, forward strand.
TCCCTCACAGAATTGCTTTTGCTGTATCCCATAAGTTTTAGTAGGTTGTGCTTGCATTTTCTTTTGTCTCAAGAAACATTTTTATTTCTCCTTTAATTTCTTCTTTGATCCATTGGTTGTTCAGCAGAGGGTTGTTTAATGTCCATGTGTTATGAATTTTCCAGTTTTCCTCCTTATCGGTTCCTAGATTATTGTCATTGTGGTCAGAGAAGACATTTGGTATGATTTCAATCTTCTTGAATTTGATAAGGACCTGGTTTGCTGCCTAACATACAGTCTACCCCAGAAAATGTTCCATGTGTGCTGAAAAAGAATGTGTATGTATTCTGCTGTTGTTGGTTAGAATGTTATGCATATGTATGTTAAGTCCATTCAGTCTACAGTGTTTTTCAAATCTGCTATTTCCATATTGATTATCTGTCTGGATGATCTATCCACCATTAAAAGTGAGGTATTAAAGTCCCCCAAATATTGTATTACTGTTTATTTCTTCTTTTAGCTCTGTTAGTTTTTCTTATTTTTAGATGTTCTGATGTTGGGTACATAAATATTTACAAGTGTTATAGCTTCTTGGTGTGCTGACCCTTTTGCCCCATTATATAAAGATCTTCTTTTTCTCTTTTTACCATTTTTAGCTTAAATTTTATTTCTTCTAGGGGCTCCTGAGTGGCTCAGTCAGTTAAGTGTCCAACTCTGGATTTTAGCCCAGGTCATGATCTGTGGTTTATGGAATGGAGCCCCATTTTGGACTCCCTCCTGGACTGGGATTCTCTCTCTCCCTCTCCTTCCACCCCTCCCCTGGTCATTCTCTCTTTCTCTCTCTCTCTCTTTCTCTCTCTCCGCCCCCTCCTTCTGAAAATAAACTTTTTAAAATCCCTATTTATAAATGGGGCACCTGGGTGGCTCAGACTCTTGGTTTAGGCTCAGGTCATGACCTCACAGTTCATGAGCTTGAGCCTGGCATCAGGCTTTGCACTCACAATGCAAAACCTGCTTGGGATTCTCTCTCTTCCCCTCTTTTCTGCCCCTCCCCCACTCACATGAACACACTCTCCCTCTCTCTCAAAATAAATAAACTTTTAAAACACTATAAATCTCATTTTTTCTAAGTAAAACTACCCCTCCTTTTGGTTACCATTTGCTTGAAATGCCTTTTTCCACTCCTTCACTCTTTAAAGCTAAAGTGAGTCTCTTCTAGGCTGCATAGTATTGGATTTTTTGTCCTCCATTTGTTAATTCTATGTCTTTTGATTGGAGAATTTAATCTGTTTATATTTAAAGTATTGGTAGGTAAGGATTTAATACTGTCATTTTGTTAACTGTTTCATGGTGTTTTCTGGGTCCACTATTCATTATTTCTTATCCTGCTATCATTTTTATGTTTTGATGTCTACTGGTATTTAGCATGCTTTGATTCCTTTACTGTGTTCCTCTGTGTAATTACTACATGATTTTCCCTTGTGGTTACCAGGAGTTTTACATAAAATATCTTAAACTTACAACATCCTATTTTAAACTGATAACAACATAACTTCAACAGAATTCATCTACTTGATATTTTTACTTTTTCCCTTCACATTTTAGTTTACTGCTGTTACAATTTACATGATTTCTACACTGTATAACAAATTATTAAATTTAAGACTATATTCACCATATTCTTAACTTTAAACTAGAGTTGTGAGTTATGTATCACTACTACCATATTGCAGAATTTAAGTATGACTATATATTTCCGATTACCGGTGAGATTTTTTTTATTTTTTTAATGTCTTGTTTATTTCTGAGAGAGAGAGAAGAGTGTGAGCAGGGGAGGGTCAGAGAGAGAGGGAGACACAGAATCTGAAGCAGACTCCAGACTCTGAGCTGTCAGCACAGAGCCTGACACAGGGCTCAAACCCACGAGCCGCGAGATCATGACCTGAGCTGAAGTCGGAGGCTTAACTGACTGAGCCACCCAGGCGCTCCTGATTACCAGTGAGATTTATACTACCTTTTTGTGTTTTTATAATGTTAATTACTGTTCTTTTATTTCCTCTCAAAGATCTCTCTTAAGCACTTCTTGTGAGGCAGGTCTGATGGTAACAAACTCCTTTAACTTTTGTTTATTCAGGAAAGTATCCTTTATTTCTGAAGGATGCCTTTGCCAGGTATGGAATTCTTGTTGACAGTTATTTTCTGTCAATATTTTGAATATGTCATCCCATTCTCTCCTGGCCTGAAAAGCTTCTGTTAAGATATCAACTAATAGCCTTATGGTGTTTCTCTTATATGTAACTTCCCTCTGTCTTCTTACTACTCCTAAAATTATTTCTGTCCTTTACTTTTGACAATTTAGTTATAATGCCTCTTGGTTTAGCCCTATTTGGGTTTAACCCAGTAGAGTGTTTTGAGTCTCACAGATCTGAGTGTCCACTTCTCTCCTCGGGTCCAGGAAGTTCTCAGCCATTATTGCTTTAAGTACACTTTCCATCCTTTTCTCTTCTGGAACTTCCATAATGCAAATATTGTTTCTTTTCATTGTGCCCCATAATCCTGAAGACTTTCTTCACTTTTTTTGTTTTTGCTCCTCTGGGTAATTTCCAATGTCCTATCCTCCAGGTTGCTAATTTTTTCTGTGTAGTAAGGTCTACTTTTGAACCTTTCTACTGAATCCTTCAGTTCAGTCATTATATTTTTCAACTCTAAAGATTTGTTTGTTTGTTTGTTTTTGATGGCTGCCATTTCCTTGTCAATCTTATTGTTTTGATTTCTTCCATTATTTTCCTAGTTTCATTTAGAGGCCTGTGTTTTCTCATAGTTCACTAAAACTTCCTTAAAATAATTAGTTTGAATTCTTTGACAGTTCACAGATCTCTATTTCTGTAGGTTCAGTTACTGGAATCTTATTAGTTTCCTTTGATGTTGAAATTATCCCTGAAAGTATCAAGGAATATTTCCTAATATTTCCCTAATTTTTCATAATCCTTGATTACTCACTTTGGTATCTGTGAATTTAATGGACCTCCTCCTTCCAGACTTTATAGATTTGTTTTGGTAGAGACAATTCCTCATCAGTCAGCTCAATTTGGGTTTCCAGGTGTGTCTGCTGGTAATGCCTTTGGGCAGGTGGGGCCTCATCTGACATTCTAATTTGGGGCAAGGCAACTGCTCAAGCTCTGAGAACAGGGATGGGGTGAGAGGGGGGAAGTCAGTGGCTAAAAATAGATAAGACTGCTGGCTTGGTTCCCTACCCAAGTGAAGTTGTAGGATGGGCTCCACAGTTGCCTGGATTCTCTGATCAAGTTTACTAGACGGTCAGGACTGAGTACTATATTCAGTAGCAGATGGGACTTTGAATTAGCTGCCCTGCCCTGGCAGAGCAGCAGCCCTAGGACCTGTACAGCTCATTTGGAGAGCTGAATAAGGCCTGAATGTGTAGTGAATTCCCTGGTCACATGATGCCACTCATTTTGCTCTACAGATGGGCAACGCCACGGGCTGTGCTCTCTGTTCAAGTGCCACTGTACCTAGGGCTGTTGAATGGGCTATGCAGCTTCCTGTGTGTTCTGGTTAGGTTACTTCATTGGACAGGCTGAAGGCTATATTCAGAAATGAGCAGAGCTATGAATTAGATTCCCTACCTGGGTGCAGAAGGAGAAGCAGTCCTAAAACTGGTAAAGCTCATTGTTGTCTTAACTCAAGCCAACCTGCACCTCCAAGTTCCCTGAGTGACCAGGACCACTAGCTTTGCTCTGTAAACTATTGGCTGTGTCTGCCCTTCTCACAGCTTGAATGCCACTAAGCCATACAGTTTCCAGGAGATGTCGCCAGCCTTTCTGGTGAAATGGGGCTGGAAGGCACTCTCCACAATAGGTGAGGCTATGTCTCAGCCTCCTTTCCTGGGCAGGAGGGATAGAGATTGCTACAAGCCACTCTCAGTTTCCCAAACAGCCTCTCTGGTTGGAAGGGGCTAGAAGCTACCCTCAGCCTTGGCTAATCCCCCTACCTGTGCTTATCAAGGGAAGCTTTTATACCCACTACTGGCTTACCAGCTCTAGGGACCATCAGCTCTGCCTGCCTGCCTCTCAGCTTGGGTACCTCTGGGCTGCAAAACTTCTAGGAATTGTCACTAGACCTTCTGCTCAGATGTGGCTTGAAGGTGCTATCCACAATGGGTGGGGCTATAACTCAGCACCTTGCCTGGGCCAGCAAAACTCCTTGTTTAAGGATCCAAATCAGGCAGATCTGCACCCTGAGTTCCCTGGTTAGAGTGTGTTCCCCATTTGGTTCTGCAGATTACCAAAACCACCAGTTGGATTACCACCTGACCACTGAAGGTATGAACTCAGTCTGCCAATATCCATGTGCCAATTGTTGTAATCTTCTCTCCTCCTTCTCCATCACAGTCAGATTCCCAGTGGTCAGGCCCCCGCAGACTTCTCTACAATCCGCATAGTGTGAGATTGGGGTAGGAGCTCCCACAAGGTGACCCACAATGCTGGGAGAGGCTGGTTCTCTTTCCTACTAGAGGAACCAGAGGCTCAGGGGAGACCTCTCTGTATTATGCTGTGCTGTCCTGGGGGAAGGGCGATGTGGTCAACATGAAGCCACTTCTCTTACCCTCCTAATGAAGTCTGTCTTGGTCTTCATGATGCAGGGGGTTGCCTCAGCCTTACCCCCATGTTCTAGGAGTCTTTCAGTGGTATCTTGTTCTTGAATAGATGTTAGTTGTTCTCATAAGGGAGAGTGAAATAAGGAAAAAATCTTACCTTGGTGGCATCACTCTCCAAGGTGTCTTATTAAAAAGAAGTACAACCTGCAGTGTTCTCTTGATTTCCTCAGTTCTTCATGGCTGTAAATGCCACTGACGCTAAGTGGTAGGAATTAGTAGTAGGAAGGAAGGATGAGTTTGAGTGTAGACTCTGGCCTGTTTATGGACCCGGAATTTTACACAGAAAGGAGGACCCTGAGGTGGTTCACATAATTAAAGGAGTTATACCAATGGTTATCCTGGAAACCATCCTAATCCTCAAGCACCATTCATCATTACCTGGGTAGGTCTAGACCCTCATTTTCAAGCCCCTCTACCCTACCCTGCCATTTAAAAGCAGAGGCCAGAACAGCAGTGAGTTTAGGGGTAGGGAACACTAATGACAACACAGATCCTGCCATCTGGTTTCCACCACACAGACGCTGCCCTGTGAGCCAGCCAGTCACACAAGGTCAGCAGAAGCCCTGGGAGACCTTGTCCTTCAGATGGCTGGCAGGCAACTCAGCTTGCTGAGGAGGCACGCCCTCAATACTAGGACTGCTGCTTCCACATTTAGACTGCACTGCATTACCTCACTGCCAGCCAATCGGCACCTCCCAAGGCTCAGCACATATTCTCCCCTTTGCCACAAACATTGCCTCATGTCGCTCTCTGCTCTTAGAGCATGCTGCACATTGCGTGCCCAGGGCCTGTTGGGGGAGGAGTGCAGGGGAGGTGGTAGAGGGAGCGAGCCGGCCATTGTGACCACAGGCACCAGCAGCCTCTTCTCCCCAGGCCATCCTGTATTGTGCACATGATGTTAGCATCACAGGAATGCAATATTCTGCACACCTGGGCCCTCTCGGTCGGGATGGGGGTAGGACAACAGATTTGGGCAGAGGTGATGAGACTCCAGCAAGCACAGAGGAAGCTAAGCTCTGAGTCACCCACAGAGCACTGGTTAGATCAGTGGTCTATGAAACTCCTGGAAACAGAGCCCTGCACTGGGCGAGGACAACTATTTTCTCACCTCCTGCCTCAAGCCCTGGCTCATAGAACCCAGGACCAAACCACAGCCACCGGTACCCTCCAATGACAAAAAGAAGAGCAGAAACTAATACTTTAGGAAGTCACAGGGTCCCTTAGAACCAAGACATACCCATGTTGTTGAAGCAAAGGAAAACACCCCCTACATACCTTGGGAAAGGCATTAGCAAAGTATTATGAGCACTGGGTAAGTGTGTACCTATTAAGTCTAAGCCCAAAGTAGGGAGACCTGACTCATAGTGGGGACAGAGACCAGAAAGATAGTGGGTCCCACCACCCTGCAGTGAAGCTATGCTACCCCCCGTGCCTCAGTCCACCCTCCTGCTCATTAGAAGACCTCCAAGCTCATTCTAGCGGGAAACCTTCAGAGATAAGCATTTTTATCGTCATTCAGTCTCATTTCAAAGCTGTTTTCTTTTTCTTCCAGACAGAACCAGAACTGTTAACGTATCTTTAAATGGAGAAAAAGGAAGAGGGGGAGTTTAGGGGACAGGGTGGGAAACCATTATAAATCTTCACGGGATGTTCAATATTTTACACAAACACAGCTATCCAGCAGCAATAATGGCTCCACAGACGTGCCACATGTGTGTGTGTTGTTAACAGCCTTCCATACACCAAGGAGGAAAGTGTGGTCAGGGAACACAGAGGAGAAATACTAATGAGGAGTGAAATCAGATGAATCAAGACAATCTCCATTAATATCTATGTGCTCCAATAAAAGCGAGGGTCACTTCCCACCAACATCAGATCTGCATCTCCCACAGTGCTTTCCCTTTTCCCTCTGCAAGCCAAGAAAGCTTCTTCAGCAGCAGATCACATGGGTCCTCCTATAGATTAACTGTTGTGATGCCATCAGCCCCTCTCTGGTTGGAGGGAGTATGAGTTCAGGTATCATTTTGTCCAGTTTCTAGAGTCCAGCTGTGACACACACCAACTAGAAGGGAGGGGGGTACTATAAACACATTCATCAGAAAAACAGTTCAATTATAGTAGAGCAATAGGCCTGTTGCACACAGAGCAGACTGCATAGCCTGCAAGTCAATCTGCTTGCTATATTTAAGGTGTTAATGAAATTTCACAGAAACAGAGAGGAAAGGGCCTAAGAAGGTCAAAAAGAAATTGACCCTGGTGCGATGCTTAGGCAATTGGGGTAGTCTGTCACCTTTCAGCTCTCAGGTGACACATCTCTCCTGGAAAACAGGCTTTTCCTTACTATAACCACTATAACAGTGCTACTTTGTGGAGGAAGCAAGGTAGGGAATGAACCTTGGGAAGCAGAACCCAACTCCTATCAGAGGACACATAATGTTTGATTGAATCACAGCCCTCCCCCCAATTCTCACAATTGTCTGGGAGCCTCTTTTGCATCAGCCCAAAGTCTCAACAGCCAATAAGAGCGGGGCCCTTATTGGGGTTAAGTAGAAAAAGGGTTAAAAAGAAATCACTTGCCATCAGTTCCTTAAAACAGCAACAAGAGCCAAAGAAAAAAAGAAAGAGCAGTCAGTAGAAAAGCTTCAGCCCCACTTTGCAAAGCCGATTTATTTTCAGCCTTTTTTATTTCATTTATTACCTAAAGGATAATGCACACATTTTCAAGACCTGGTTAAAAAAAGAAACCTATTACATAACCATAATAGGCCTGGCAGCTATTGTTATAGTGAACACACTGGACATCTCGTTTCAGAGAAATAGATTTCGAAGTCTGAAGCCTGAGCATTCTTTTAGGGTGGCCCAGTGAGCCAGCTTCTAGACAGAAAGGACAATATGAATCTAAACATGAAATAAGGGACGAAGGGAAAGCCACTTCTGAACCATTAGAGGAATGGAGATGGGGCAGGGGGTCAGTGAACTGTGTTTTCCTTTTTCTTTCAAGTAACAAGAGAAACTGATATCTCCCTTAAATGCAGTGAACTAAGGCTGATTATCCAAACATAGTGAATGAACCCAGCAATCCCCCATGTTGCAAGACCACTGGGCACAACCTCCGGGGCCAACAAGTCACTACAAGGAGAGCAAGATAGAAATCTAAGTCTCTCTGGGACTGTAACAGAAAAAACTGCATCAGAGAAACAAAGAGAATCTAGTCCATTTCCCTCTCCTGCTGCCACAGAAGTAACTGTGGGTGTCAGAGAGTCAGTGACTTGCCCAGGGCATGGCTAGAACTCAGGTCTACAGCTTCTTCCTCTAGTGCCCACTGCCATCTTGCTACTCAAAACATGGTCCATAGATCCGCAGCATCAACAATGACCAGAAGCTGGTTAGCAACTCAGCCTTGGGCCCATCTAGACCTACTGATTCCAAATTTACTGTTCCCCAAGCTCCCAGGTGATGAGGATGCACATTACAGCATCACCCTGCCCTGCACTGTCCCCATGTGCAGATGTGAACAACTTCTCTGAAGGACTCTCAGCTCACAAAGGCAATTGACCACTTTGCTCCCACTGGCCCTCCTGCTCCAAAGTGGTCTTTCAAATACTTTCATGGGGACACACCTCACTACTTTTGAAACTAAACCGCTTCCTACAGATGTGATCTCCTGAGTGCCATTATTACTAGGCATCCGCTAACTAAAACCAGAGGTCAATATGCATAACTGTCTCTACATCTTTTTTTCTTGTAAAAAAAAGAATTTACTTCTCTGATAGTCACTATCCACCATTTTGTTCCATCCCATTTCTAATCCATTGTAATCCACTTTCCTTAGAAAAAATATGACCATCCTCCCTCCCCAAACCCATGCAAGTTTTCATTTCTGTTCGTAAATGTACAGGATCTTCATTCCCAATGAAGAACGCATTAAACTTCTCTTTAGGAATGGTCTAGCTTTTGGTCCTGAGCCTCCACTGCTTGAAAAAGGAAATGTTGCTATATCCAAAATGCTTTTTAAAAGGTACTCCTTAGGACATCCCATCATTACATAAGAGATCGGTCAGCTCCCAATTCCCTCAACTCATTTGCTAGGACCATGGAGTAAAAAAGGACTGAGTCCCACAACTGTGTCTCACAGGACAGTGGGACAATGCTCTCCTTGTGGATGGAAAGCAGAAGCGAGCAAAACACTTCCATACATCTTGCCTTTGGGAGTAGAACCATGCTGTAAATGCCCAACCCACACGAATCCTTTAAGAGGAATGGCCTATTTCCAAGAGCACCACAAAACAGCAAAGAGACCTCCTAACTCTGGCACAGGATACTTCAGAGACTTAGTTCTGAACCACTTGCCTGAATCCTCTTCCTCTGACCACTAACCTTGACTTTGTCCCTGGCTTTGACTTCCCTTGCCCCCTTAGATAAAAAGCTCAGAGACAACTGTCAGACTTTAAAGCCACTTAGCTCTTCCTTCTGCCTTTGCTTATCCTGGAGCAACCTTCCACAACTTCTGGTCCAGATATAGAGGACATCACTACTGCCCAACGTGCATCCTGACCCAAGAGCAGAACCAGCGTTGATAAGACCTTGCACTTCCCTCAGGATGCTGAAAGTCAGAAGAAACAGAAGACACACCTGTTATAAATTTCCATAACAATGCAACAGATGCTAAGCGCCAAAGACAGTCTCAGATAATATGGGCTAGAAGAGGCCAAAGGTGAGAGGGGTAATGAAGACTAAAGTCTTCGGTGATTTCATAGGGAAGGTCAGACTTAAACTTGGCATTAAAGAGTGGGTAGATTAGGGATGGCAGAAAGGAAGTGAAATGAACTGGATCAGCCCTTCCAGAACCTTCCTGTAGAAGGATGGAAGTACATGAAAATCTTCTCACGGGTCCTTTAAGAGTAGAAGCTGTGAGCATCCTCTCCTGGGGAGAAGGCACATAAATACTTAACTGAAGGGAGCAGGCTGCTTAGGAAAGGGGATGTCTTCTTGGAACTCAGTGGTGGTGGGCTTCCAAGGGCCTCCTTCATCTTGTTCTCGCCAAGGTCCACAATGGCCTTAACCAGTGGGCTATATGCCCTTATTTAACTGAGGATCCTGGTGACAGGCCTGTATGTAGAGACCCCAGTCCTTCTAGGAATCTGCAGGTGCCAAGCAGGCATGCAGTCTAAATACTTGGCAATACCCCACATCTCAGAATGTACCAGATACCTAAGCAGTGAGAACAGCCAAAACACTATATGGCTGTACCTTCCACAGCCATAACAAGGGTTATCTGTGGAGCTATCATTGAGTATTTTTGCTTTTCCCGCCAATATTTCCTATGGTGAACATCAGTTCTCTCTTTATGGCTTCATTTTATGTCTGTGTTGATTGGGCACACTCTAAAGCCTGACAAAAAATACACCACAGTCCTAAAGTGTCTAAGCCAAGGCAGCTGAGTATGGGGCAGAGGGACACTGAAGAAACAACCTTTAAGCCTACATGAAGCCAAAAAGCCTTGACTACATCCTAATGGATGTAGTTCCCCTAGTGAATATGGTTGTGTTTCCACGTGGACTGTTTTTTTGGGTTCTTGCTACCCTGCTGCAGGAAGGGGGAGCAGGCAGGATAATGTCGCAGCTTCAGACCCAGAGAAGCCAAGTGATTCACTTAATTCCACACAATCACTTAATGGTAGAACCTAGCCTAGAATCCAAGGGTTTTCATGTGTCACTACTTTGTGCTCTCCCCCAGGCTGCATTAGGAAACAGAGTGGAAATACAACAGGAAAAAGGGGAGTGAAAGAGGGGGAAACCTCACAATTAGGAATTATCTTTTATTCCAAAGAGCACTCATTTACATGAGAATGGACGATACATTACAAAATGTCTAGAAAATACATATGTCAATAACAAAGGAAGAAAGATATGCAAAACACAGAAAAGTGTAACACGGTGAGAGGAAACATTCAGAAGTATTGAGGGATGAGGACTATACAACAATTTTTCAGTTATTCAAAACAGTAATTATTGAGAATTCAATCAGAAGTAAATAGACACATATAAGAATCCAAATTTTATCTTGTAAAATTCAGGTGCAGCAATTTATACTTGAAAATAAAAATTCCTTGGGTTGTGGGAGGAGGGATGGGCTAAATAAATGGGTAAGGGGCATTAAGGAATCTACTCCTGAAATCACTGATGCACTATATGCTAACTAACTTGTATGTAAATTTTAAATAATAAATTAAATAAAATTTTTTTAAATCATAAAATTTAAAAAATAAAAATAAAAACTCCTTCAGCTCCTCAGTTACCTAATCTCATTCTTTTCTTACGTATTTACTTCTGCTTTGTGCACCTATTAACCCATCTTGGCTATTTCGGTCCCTGTACAAAATCCATTTAAAAATGAAAAATTAGAAAGTAATGAGGCTCATACTAGGGGTACTTATGGAAAGAAGAGCTGACAAAATGAAAAAGAAAACAAAAAACAAAAAAAATAAATGTTAAAACGTGGCAAAGAATACAAAAGCACAGTAGTATGATGTCAAAAGCCCTATACCCAACATAGCAATGATTATACACAGATTTTGGCCCGAGTCTTTAAGAAAAGGCTCAACTATTACTGATACCATACAAAATTATTTAGAAAATAAGAAGGCATTAATTTTGTAAAGACGACTGGCAGATCAGCTCATATTTAAAATAGTTTGAGATATATAAAGGGATAAAACAAAATCTGAAAAATTCTTAGCAGAAACTTCTCTCATTGTCCAAAAATGGGGATCTTTTAGAAGAATCTTTAGAGGAGTTCTCAAACTTTAGCATGATCGGAATCACCTGGAGGACCTGTCAGACTCAGTGAATTGCTCATCTCTTTTAATCTTTACAACAATCCTGTGCCAGCACTATTCCAACATTCCATAGAGGAAAACCACATTTCAGAGAGGTTAACTCTCTTGCCGAAGGTCACACATCAAAAGTGAGTGACTTCATGAATCAGAGACAGTGCCTCTAACAAATTTCCAGGTGATGCTGCTGGTCCACAGATCACACTTTGGGAACCACTGCTATAGAGACTAACCAGGGGAATTAGCCATACAGAAAGAAGGGGACTAATAACAGATGCCAAGAACAAACAGGAAAGGCCAAATTCTCCTTTGTGACCTTCCCAAAACGACAAACACTCCTATGAGTTCCTGTGACTCTTCACCCAGAGAAGACCAGAAGTGAAGCTGGGATGCTAAATGCCAAAACAGTACATGGATGCCAAGTATTTCTTTTCCTTTCCAAGGCTTGGAGCCAGGATCTTTAGGGGAGCCCTGATAGGCCTCACTCCCTCTTCAAGCTTCTCATCCGAGGCTTTTCCTGAGAGAAAATGTCCTGGGCCTACATGAGATATCAAGACCCTTCTCCAACATGAGGGGTATGTGGTAGAATTTCCCAAGCGAGCCCTGGCAGCCAGTGTTGTCAAAGGCATAGCCCCACAGGAGTCTATCAAATTCTGACACGAGGAATGTGTTGACATTGGTAACTTCATAGAGATGGATCTGCCATTTGCTCGAAGGCTTTTAGTAAAGACTGTCAAAGTAGATGCTGGAGGTTCAGAGCACTCCTTCAAGGTCCCTTAGGGGACAAGGAGGTATACAGGGTCAGAGCAGGGGGCCCTGGCTCACACCCTCCTCCCGCTTCCTCAGGGCCCTGAGCAAGGTCTGGGACTTACTCAAGGTTGTGGGAGGACAGTCACCAAACACCCTAAGGCGAGTCTAGCACAGAGCCCATGCTGAGAACAGCAGGCTAAGCAAGTGGAGATGGGTGCTAGAGGAACATTTCCTGCGCCCTTGCTATACACTAGGCACAGCTGTGGGGCTTTACCTGTATCATTCCCTTTTAACACTCCTGACCTACTACTGCTACAGCCTAAGTTACCTGTCCAGTGTCACACCTTATAATTTGCTACAGACTGAAATGCTTATACCTCCTGACCTATAAAGCAGAACTCCTGGGCTCCCTTCCTCCTGACTATTCCTTGGTCTCCTTTACTGGACACCCTTCATCTCCATGATCTGTGATCCAAGTCCACAAATCTTATCTGTAAAAAGCCACAGTAAATTTTGTTCGCTGGGCAGGCCCATGTGTCTGAATGCTGTAGCTATAGCTCCAAAGCAGCCACAGACAACAAAGGAAAGCAAATGGCGGTATTCCAATAAACCTTATATACAAAACTGGGGCACCAGGGTGGCTCAGTCAGTTAAGCATCTGACTATTGGTTTCAGCTCAGGTCATGAACTCATGGTGAGTTCAAGCCCCCAGTAGGGCTCTGCACTAGACAGTGGGGAGCCTGCTTGGGATTCTCTCTCTCTCTGCCCCTCCCCTGCTTTCTCTCTCAAAAGAAATAAACATTAAAAAAAAAAAAAAAACACCTTATATACAGAAGAGATAACAGTTCAGCTGCAGTCTGCCACCCTTACTCTAAACAATAAGTCCTCCCAGCCTTCCTTCAAATTTTTCTCTGGGTTGTTCTCCAGCCTCAGGCCTCTAAACACCAAGAGCATGATAATGATTCCCAAACTCTTACCTACAACCCAGACTCACTCTAGACTCATCCACCTCTTTCAGGTCTCCATTCAGGTATCCCATAGATACTGGAACTCAACCAGTCCAAAGCTGAAGCCCTAAGTTCAACCCTCCTCCCAAACTCGCTTCTCTCTCAGTTTTTCTCACCTCAGGAAATAACTCATCATTCCAGGTGCTCAGGCCAAAACCCTTAACAATGTGTTGGGTGTCAACTTTGCCTCCTCTCTCAACAAATCCTATCATGCTTACCTTCAACACAAACCTAAAATCAGACCCTCTTCCCCCACATCTTCCAACACTAACACCAGTCTATAGCCTCCACCACGATTATCACTAACCTGGATTATGACAATAGTATCTTAACCAATCTCCTTCCTCTCTCCTTGTTCTCTAGGTGTCTGTTCTCCATATGCAAGAGTGCTCAGCCTTTTATAGAATTTGGAGCATGTATATCACCGTGCTTAAATCCATCTGTGGCTCCGATGCACTCCCAGATCTCCCCTCAGCTATCTAGTCCCTTTAGAGCTCAAAACATCTCTGCTTTCAGTCTTCTTCCCTCTGTCCCAGACACACAGACCCCTTCCTATGCCTTCAACTCACCAAACACATCCTTCCTCAGGGCCTTTGCACTGGCTGACACCATATCCTCCAATAGGTTTCTGGCTCATTCTGACATCCTCATAAATAATCCCAAGTACAGCTTCAACATTAAGTCCTTTCCTGAACACCTAAACAAATTTACCAGCCCCCAATATCCCTTATCCTATCTTATTTTTCTCCACAGCACTTATCACTACCTGATAATGTATTTATTTCCTTTTTGCATCAACCCCATAAGGAGTGGGGCTTTGTCTGCTTTACTCACTGTGGAATCCCTGAGCCTGTAGCAGTTCCTTTTACAGATTATTCAATATTCTTTCAAATAAACACATGAACATCCTATAGAGGATACAAAGAACTGGCATTTCACTTAATCCTGCAACCACTCTCCACGACAGATGAGGTATTTTACTGACAAGGAAGCTGAGGCACAGAGGCAGAATGAAAGTAATACAGATCATAGATGAGCTGATGCTAGAACATAGTCCTTTTGATGGAAGGTCTGGTAGCCTCTCACACAGAATATAAAATACATAAACGTCCTCCAGTGAATGCCTCCAGGAGGTTATGTTGTGAAATTACTTTTGTATCTTACCAGATGACTCCCAAAGCAACGCTTATCAAATTATTTCACTGGTACCTGTCCACATCGCAAAGAATGAGTGTACATGCCGTTGATCCTGGCTGAGAACAAGAGAACAGAGCTAAAGGACAGGTGGTCGTGAGAGAAACAGGGATGGTAGGCTTTCTATTTTCACCTCCTTCTTCTAGACCAGTGATTTTCAGCCTTTTGGACCATAGCCTTTTTACAACATCTAAAGGTTTGAAGGATCATCACAGGAAATAAATTACATTTTAGATCTACTGATGGAGAAAATCCTGATGACAAAAAGCTGATATAAATCAGTATCGCTTTTACACTTTTTAGTTGACCAATCCCAACAGGATCTACCAACAACTGAGAAAGCATATTAGACACAACATACTCTCCGGCAGCATGATTTAGCCATTGGAAGGATGGCTTTGGAGCCAGATGGCATGAATTTTAGCCACGATGTCACTTCCCAATAGTAGAGAAACCCCAGACAACTCACTTCATCCCTCTATGTCTTGGTCTCCTCATCCATTAGGGGATTAAAATGATATCGGATTCTCTGGGTCACTGAATTGAATGAGTAAATGCACTAAAGTTCTTGGAACAGTCCCTGGCATACAGCAGATGTTCAGTAAATGGTAACTGTATTATTTAGGGGCAGATAATGGGCTATGTTTGGAAGGATCCACAGTTCATCTACAGTAATCTCCCAGCCCCAAAGAACCAGAGACCCCACAGTGAGGGAATCACTTCTCTGAAGGATATTTTCAATAAGTGATTCAAGGAGGAGAATAGCAGTCATGTGCAGCTTTAAAGCACCCTGGGAGATCCTGTTACTCGCCACGCATATCACAGTCCAGGAGGGTTTCCAAGGCACTAGGGTAATTCGCTACAGAGACACCCCAAACCAACTCTAGTTCATTTCTACTTTCTGGAAACTGTGACTTCTAGCACTGTGCTCATTAGGACCCAGATTCTATTATAGCAAAGCAGTGACAGCTGTCCCCTGGGGTTTCTTAAAAAGGGATTTTTGTATCTGTTTGTAACCAATAAAATTTTTATTAGATTTAATAAGTTGAGAGCTTAAGACTCCACTTCAGTGGGAACTGGTACTCACTTGTTTTTAAGTGCATTGGGATTTTTTTTTTCATTGTAAATAAATCTTTCATTATAAACATATGATCATTATTAAAAGTTTAGGAAATGTAAAAAAAAAAAAAAAAAAGAAAGTAATCATCCATGGCTTTCCCTTCCCCTATCCCCCAACTCTATTAAAATTTTGGTGAGCTTAAAGAGGAGTAAGTCTTAATTCCATATTCTGATTTGTTATCTTCCTGAGAAAACTACGGCTCTTCACCTCTGTGGGAACTGACTTCCTAAGATTTCAGGAGTCTGTCTGATGGGTGGTCCCCAGAGGCGGCAGTAAGGAAAAGTGTTTTCCCTGGGTACATGCTTGTATCCCAGCAGACTTCAGCAGAACCACAGGGCTGCATGCCTGAGAGTAGGCAGGGAGATCTCAGCAGCACATCCAGATACACGTCTCAGCAAAATGGGCTGATACACACTTCTACATACCTGGAAACTTTCTAGAAGGAGCTACATAAAACTGATGATGGCTGTGACCTCTACAGAACAGAACTGAGTGTCTGGGGTAAATGAGACCTTCTTTGCATTGTATTTATTTTTATTAATTTATTTAACAAACATTTATATAGAGCCTCCACTATTGCGTATTATATGTTATGTATGGGTTATTCTCCTGCTAAGAAACATTTAATAAAAGATGCTGCCTAATGGTTAGATAAAGAATCAGTATGGCTGCTTCTCTCTCAGGATAGGGACTTTCGCAGTCATGGGGAGGGGCTGTGACAGCGAAGGCAGCACACCAGACAACTGGAGATGTGCTTTCTAAAATAAAATACAGTACAAACTGACTGGCAGCTGCTTCAGACATCCCTGGCTCCTTAAACTCCAGATCCCCAGAATCCAGAAGTGTCATTCTCAAGCCCGGTAGACGTGAGCAGTTATGGGCTCTCCTACAAATGCCCTGTACTATCTCTTGCTGCTGAGGAGACATTTATTTTCTACATTCATCCCCCAAGGATGCTGTGCAAATTACTAAGTACCTAATGAAGGACAGATATTGGATCAAGGAAAGATACAAACCAAGATACTAATGCTAAGAAATTTTAATCCCTATGAGAGTCGGTCCTAGGATGGGCTGAGCTCAGGTATGAGCAAAGTTAGATGCACAACAGGTGTTTGCACCTTTGAAGCAGAATCCTACTCTTTCTTTTCAGTTCCTCCTGCCCTAAAGTAAGCAGGCATCCAGTGAGCTATCGTGTAGGGGGCAGGACCTACCCAATTGTACATTCTCAAGAGTCTATGTGTTCACAATGATATCATTACAATATCAGAGACTAGAGCAAGAAACGTCAAAAAAAAAAAAAAAAGTGTCCCTATCTCCAGAGAAGGAAATAGATACTCATGCAAGAAAAATAATTAAAAGACATCTGAGCATAGATAAGAAAGTATTTTTATCAACCTGTAGAGAAATTAAGAGCAAGTCGAGTTAGACCAAATCAATATTAGATGCAGAGTTTATGCTATATAGTAAGTTTATGATCTTGATCAAGTAGTTCTCTAAGCTTCAGTTTAACTGTAAAAATAGGGCACAATTCCTAATCCATGGGATCAAATGACAAACTTATGCAAAATACCTACTTTAACGGAGCCTCTGGCATTTAGTAGAGGTTTTATAAACCATGGCTATTACTGTTATGTTTATAGAGGAGTATATAATGGAGGGTGTTATGTTGAGAGGCTGAGGATAAGCAGAACTTTTCCCTTTTCCAGGACTGAGGATATAAGTGCTAGGATATATGGATTGGAAAACTCCAACCCAAGAGGAATAAAATAATCCTTTCGACCCATGGCTCTGGTCTAGCCCCAAGTGATCAAACCTTCCAGTATGAGCCATGTATATGATGGGACAGATTCAAGGAAGGACATGGGGAGTGGTGCCTGGGTGTCTCAGTCAGTTAACTATCTGACTCTTGATATCTGCTCAGGTCACAATCTCATGGTTCATGAGATTGAGCTCCACACTGGGCTCTGCACTGGGCATGGAGCATGCTTGGAATTCTCTCTCTCCCTCTCTCTCTACCCCCTCCCCTGCTTATTCTCTCTCAAAATAAATAAATACACAAAATAAATTTTTAAAAATTAAAAAAAAAAAGGAAAGACATGGGTAGCAAAGCACTGTTTGAGATTAATGTCCACAAACATTTCCTAGCTCTGTGCTGGGTGTTAAGGCTAGCCCAAGGGTAAATAAATCCTGACCTGCTCTGAATCAGGAATAAGTTCTGTATGTGCACCACAAAGTGGATGCCAATGGTGAGAGACACTTCCTGTGTGTACAGGAAGTACACACAGGTAGATCTTCCACTGAAAGGAGCTCATCACTGAGCTGAAGATCAAGTGACAACACCTTTCAGCAGCCAACTAAAGAATGTTTCAGGCAGGAATGAGTCCACAACTACAAATGAGTGTGGTATCAACTGAGAGTAAGTGCGAGCATCAGGAGGAGACGGGTAAATCGTGTTTCATCAAAAAACGGGTGCTTACAGAGATTCGCAGCCCCTGAATTTAGGCTGAGAGCATACAAACTTGAGTGGATGCATTTCAGACCCTGTCAAGGTGTCCCCACTGCCCAACACTCATCATGAGCTCCAGGGTACCAATGATTCTTTGCCCCTTCTATGCAAAAGCAACCCAGAAATTATTTCTGAAATATTAAAGACCCTCATAAGAGAAGCAGCTGCAAGTCCAATATGAGTATGGCAGTTAATAAATGCAACCATAACAAAAATCAGCAAAGACCACTTACCATATGCCAGGCATGGTTTTCAATGTCTTCTTAGTATTGACTCATTCAATCTTCCCAAGAAGCCTGAGATTCTATTATTCTATTATTAATAATTTTTCAGAAGAAGAAATTAGCATAGAGAGGTTATGAAGCTGGGAAGACTCTAAAGAACTTACCGGCAAATGTGCACTGCTGCCTGTCACAATTCCTTCTCCTGACCTGTTGTAGCCATTTTCCAGCCAGAGCTCTAGGTTAAAGGTGCACCTTGTGGCTGGGAGGCGTAATAAAACCAAAGAACTTAAAGGAGGCTTCATGCTCTTACTTTGCCTCATTAGCGCAGTTCTAAAGAATTGAGGTAATGGACACAGACCCTGTCCTTGACACTTGTGCGACCACCGTGTTAACCTTGACCAGGATGATGAGGTGTCCCACTGCTGGTTTTCTCTTCATATTGCTATGTGTCTCTAGCTCATCTCCTTATCCTTTGGCTCTATCACTTCCTTTTTTACTTAACTGCCCACCACCCTA
Organism: Hyaena hyaena; assembly: GCF_003009895.1. Taxonomy (NCBI): domain Eukaryota; kingdom Metazoa; phylum Chordata; class Mammalia; order Carnivora; family Hyaenidae; genus Hyaena; species Hyaena hyaena. The sequence goes on from NW_024081649.1 coordinate 441,656, forward strand.
TCCTTCTAAGTGTCTTAATCCATAGCCATGTGGATCTCACCGTGGTCCTAACTGCTAGAAATTACGTCTGAGTTTGGACACAGGTTGGAAATAGGGCTCGTGATTTTCTTAGCCAGAGAAATAAAGTGGAAAAGGCTATATTTCGCCCTAAGGAAGATATTAACCGAACTAGTTTTATCAAAATCTATTTATTCAGTTCCAGTGACATGATTGTTTAAACTGGCTTTAACTGAGCACTTTGTCATCCAGAAGCAGCCAGCAACTACCTTAGGACATCTAAGTAAGTCACACTAACAATAGAGCCCAGGTGCATATGTGCATGCCAAGAGAGCATGTGGCAACATGGGCTCATAGTGACAACTGGATTATGCTTGAATCCTCGAATAAACAAGCAGGGTCACACAGAATACCTGGTCTCCAGCTGACTGGCTGACGGGCTTTGTCTGATTTTTATCTGGCTGGCAGTTCCCCTCGATACCAGCAAAAACTCCATTTCCAGGGCAGTCTTTTCCTGTGCAAGCCAACCATCACAACAGAAAACAAACGCCATGGAAACACTAGGAAAGAGAAACTATAGATGCTCAGTTTTTAGGGGCTTAGATTCCTCCTCCTGCTGCTTGGTGAAGCGGCTTCAGTTCCCAGTTTCTGTCCCCACTAACTTGTGTCCATTTCTGAGTGTCTATTTCCACTGTGATCCACGAAGGCTTAGAGAAAGCCCTAGGTGTGTAAAAGGTACTAATTTAGCAATAGCAACATGTTTCTAGGCCCCAAATGCCTCAATTTAACATTTGACTTTGGCTCAGAACGTTATACCACAACCCCCACACAAGAGACCAACATCTCTTCAATGTTCTCCAAGCCGAGGATTCTTCAAAGTATGTTCCCCACTTCCTCATCACCATAGAAATATTTGAGCCATTCCTACTCTCCAGAGAAATAAAAAACTTTTCTTTTCCTTTATGAAAATCCTAGAGATGGTGCTCAGACAAAAAGGAAACAACTCAAAGACTCATTCCCAAGCAGACCAGCCCATCGTTTCCATGGACATAGGCCCTGCCCTGGTCTCCTAACCAATACTCAGTTTTACAGAATCGTTCACCAGTACAGCTGAGCTCTGAGATAGAACATTCTGTCATAGTAACCCCCCGCCTATTGGCTCATAGCCAAGAAATCTAATCAATCTGATCAATTTAGATGTCCCCCAAAAGCTTATTTAATTCTATCCTCAATTGGTGGAACTTACCTTTGTATACTAAACAATTATCAGAATTACATAGAATCCATGTGATAATTATGATAAATTATGTGCCCAAACTCAGGACATATCCACTTTGGAGCCTTAACGTGATTTAACAGAGAAAACCCACTATTTACTTCAATTGGTTGTCAACTCTTGAAGCCATGAAAATATATGCATCCAGACATTATATGTATATGCACTCCACATCCACAGAGCAGGCTTAGATGACTCAATCATTGTCTAAAATATTCCTAATTTCCTTACGGACCCACAAAAAGCAAAGCACTCTTGCAAAACCCAATCAAACCAAACCACAGTGTTGCTTGGAAACAATCAAACAAAAGACAGCTGGGCTCCTGAGGTCACACAGTGGCAGTGTCTCACAGGAACATTAAATCAGGAATTGCAGAACTGGGCTGCAGTCACAGTTCTGCTATTATTTACCTGTAGGACGGGAGGCAAGTCATTTCTCTGACTCTCAGTTTCTGTACACAACGTTGAAGGTTTGTTCTATGTTTTGTTTCATTTTAAAATCACCCATAATTTCTCTACACAAAAATATGCTAAAATATTAACAGTAGTTCATTTCTTCCAGCCTTTTCTTTAGGCAATTTTTTATCTACAGCCATGTCTGCATCCACATGCGCAGCCATATTAGAAACTATTTTCTTGGAACAATATCGTATAAAAAACATGACTGAATTCTTAGCAGTTTTCTGGCCCTAAACAATTCTGAGTTTCTAGGAATAATGAGAACAATAACCCCACTGTCGGTGTACGTGGTGGAATTAAAACATATGTAGTGAACACCTGCTGACCCGGAATGGTTAGGCAAGGGCTTTTATGGATCACAGGATATTCCAGATAGCTGAGAGTTGGTCAGCACGGGTGCAAGGTCAAGTGGGCAGAAGAAACAGGATGAAGAGGATAAGTAGACCAGAGACTACGGGAGATTTGGGGGCACTCTGCAAGGAAAGAACCAATGCGGAGAGCAAACGTGTAGCCCTGAGGGTCAGGTAGGGATGCCAATCAAAACAGCCAAGAAGAAAAGTCATAAATCACTCCCAGAATCAGCAAGAGTAAAGAGAACTGGGAAACTGTGAAATGTCTTGTACCATTAGCAGGGTTGTTTTAGGCTTTCTGAAGAGCAGTTTGGAAATATCTATCATGAGCCTTAAAAATAAGATTGCCTTTAGCCCCAGTAAGGGAGACTGCAAATTTGGCCCCAATTGTTCACACTTCCCTGAATCTAGGACTCTGTCCTGTAACTGAATAGGGTAGCATGCCCTACCCCTTGACCTTGGGCTCAGTCACCTTTCTTGCTTTGTGGTGTTAGTAAATGCAATACAAGTAGACACATGAAAAGGATGTGTAAGAATGAGCTTGCCAGGTCTCCACCAATGACACAAGAACATGCTTGAGCCAGCCTGCTGGAGAATGAGAAACAGAGCCACGTTCTCCCAGTCACCCCAGCACTGGCTAGCCTCTATCAGTGGACAACCAGCCAGTCAACGCCCAGACATGACAGCAGGCCAAGCCAAGATCAGCAGAGCCAGCTGGTAGACCCCCAGTCAGCTGGTCCCACTCAGGTGAACAATAATGCTTACTGTTCGTGCCACACAGTTTTGTTCGTTCTGCAGCATTACTGTAGCAATAGACAACTAATCCTTCCATCAGCTCCACATCTAAGAATTTGTCCAAAATAAATCAACACAAATATGTACAAAGATCTGGCTGCATGTATGCTTATCACATTGTTTATATACCAAAAATATAAAAACTTACATGATGATAAGGAGGTACTAATTAGATCACGCTATATCTGTATAACGAAATACCTCCCACCCATCAATTGCTGTAGAAAAGCACTAAGTTGAAAGAACATTTGCCATGTACTGAATTGATCATCAAACTATATGTAAAATGATACCCTTTTTATAGAAAAAAAGGCTGAAACATAAACATCAAAATATTAGTAGTTATTTTCTCTGGGTGGTGCACTTACGGGAGATTTCCATATCCTTGATTTCATTTATATGCCATTTCTACATTAAACGTGTATCTTTAGAACTGTTTTTTATGTTACTGTTGAAATTATGAAGAGGGCCCTGGTGTTGTCTGTGGAAACATGAGGGAAAAATTGAGATGGGTAAATGTGGACCCATCTCTGTGCCACAGAGACGGTAGAGTAGATGACAAATCCTGGCAGAAAAGGTCTGATCAGGGAGAACGCTGCTCTTTCACCTGACTCTCTCCATTTTCTCCTCTTTAACTTGGGATGGGGAGGAAAAAGACAGCTGCATTATTAATGCATTAATTATGATAATATTCTGTGCGCGACTAATACATGTCAAACCATCCTCATGCCAAATTGAAAACTGACATTTTTACTTCATGAATATTGCTCCATCAGTGACATTTATTGTACGTTCCCAATCTTGCAACAGTGAATGTCAGGTCAACTATCAAGCGTTTGCTTTTCTTCCACTTTATTTCCTATTTTAAAGCAGTAGACTGTCACTGTTAATTGGGATGCAAAGTCAGATGGAGAATTTGAGGCCTCTCGTTTCCCCAACATCTTGTGTCGGTCCCTGGAAAACTGTACCGCACAGGGCTGCCTGTCAACCTCTGTCTTCTTCTTTATCCTACTTAAGCCTGACATCACCATCCCCGCCCCAGCCTGCCCTCTATTTTTGGTTTTATTTTTCTTCAGAACACTCATCACCATCTAGAATACTGTACATTTTGTTGATTGCCTATCACTCTCCATTAGAATATAAGCTCTCAGAGGGAAGGAATTTGTGTTTTATCCACTGCTATCTTCCCAGCACTTATAATAATCCTACTACATAGTAAGGGTTTGATAAATACTTGTTCAGTGAATGAATACATCATGAATGAACTTCTTGGAATCCCCAGAGGTAAAGTGTTTCAGCCAAAAACTTCATCCCATTAAAAACCATACAATGATTTTCTGAATTCCAAGTTATTAGTGACCTACAAAATGGGCTTGTGAAGAAAACTGCATCATTTAGGTACTCATTTTTCATCGCCCATTTCATGCTCATTCTTGAAAACCCTCAAATGCGCTCCCTCTCCCCTGCTATGTGTCTGTTACATGACTGTCCCGTAATCACTCATTGATCACCAATTCCCAAAGGCCATGCTTTCTGGAAATTTTCACCAATTTCCATCTACAGAGTCCCCAAAGCAGTCAACAAGCATTTATTCATGATCTAGTATGTGTTTATCACTGGACTATGGAGCCATAAAGAAACAAACACATAGCCTATGATGGCTTAAGTGTATAATATAGTTAGAAGAACTATATTGGATGTGACATCATCTGGAAGTTATGCTATAATTTCATACTCGCTATGCCCAAAATTTAACATACAATATATCTGCCAAACCATCTGCCCTAGTATTTTCCTATGAAAATGGTGTGTCAGCGATAACATTAATTATAATAAAATCATGAGTCATTATTATTTAGTAAATAACATTTTATCAATAACCACATTATCACCACAATTACAGAAAAGATAAATTGCAAATTTTTACCAATAAAGAAATCAAAAAGAAAAGTGTTTTGTATGTTTAAGAAATAAAGAATATATGTGTGTGTGAAAGTTCAAGTAAACTTGTGTTCAATGAATAAATATTAAATAATGGCAAACTACGTAAGATCATTCATGGTAACTTGAACATAACTAAGCATGTAAGACTGAGGGAGTTTTGGAGCAAGGAGGGAGATGAAGCTTGGGCTGTGCCACTGGATGCCCAGCATGGTGCCAGAAATCACAGAGGACACTCCCCTGCTGCCCCTCCCTCCCACCTCCTCCCTTCCCCCACTTGTGAGGGCTGGGTAGCCACATGACACCATTTCTACCTTTTTAAGACATAGTATTCTTGCCATCAAGAAAAGAATTTTAAAAATAAGCCTATGTTTATTTAATGTAAAGAATTATCCTTTATACTGAAAAAAGTCTTTCTTATGTTTCAAAATTAAAATGTCTCTTTTGTGATAAGTAGCAATAGTTGATGAAATTTTTAAAGTGACCCTTAGTTGACAATACCATGTTTAATTTTAAAATATTTTTAAACCCAACAGACAATCAACACTCTAGACTACCCTCCTCCCCACCACCACCCACAGAGGAATTTTGACCTCAAGAAAAGAGATCTAATGATTTTGCAATGTGGGTGTGAATGTGCCTGTAACCAAGTCCTGAAACATCATTAAACGTAGAGAGAGGAATTAGAATAGCATCCAAGCAGCAGCAATATGCCTTCTAGGAAGACTGGAAGTCTCCACAGTCTAAAATAATCATGTAAAACTCTTGGAGTGGTCTGATCCAGAAAAGGTTTGGTTTCAGATCTAGATACAGCAGACAGCTCATCACGGCCTCTGGGGATGGAACACACCAGAGATCTCCTTGTGTAACCAGTCAGGGCCCCTGGCATCTCAACACACTGAAGGTAGGCAGGCTCTGTAGACCAGACTACCTAGCGACCATGAGAAGGCCTGCCACCTTCCACATGTGTGGCTCTCTGGCAGAGCAGAGCAAGGAAGAGGGAGAGGGTGGGAGAGAGGGAGCCTGGGACTGAGAGACAGAATGAGGAAAGCGACAGGAAAGGAGTGTAGTCAGGCAACTCAACAGCGTTGTCAGTAGAAACACCAGATGTGAACTGTAATTACTTTTCCCCCCATCTCTGTTCATGTTTTACAAACCACTACTGACACTTGAACAAAGAGCCTCGAAAAAGCAGGCAGGAGCTAGCTATGTAAATAGCCAGCACTTTGGATATACCCAAAGCCTTTTTCAAAGAGTGGAGAAGACAGAGATGGCAGCTTCCCAATAAGCACACCACGAGGACCAGGTGCATATAAGTCGGGCAGTGTATAAGTTCATCCAGCATAAGAAACATTTCATTGTGAACCCTTCAACTCACAGGGTTGGGGAGGTAATAACTCGGTGGAATATTTGTTAGTGAGAGGAAAGAAAAGAGGAGGTTTATAAAAGCAGCCAGGAGCCTTCAGAATATATCCTGTTCTAGCATAGACTTATCACACGGTTCATTTGGGCCTTCGAGGAATCTCAAGACCAATATGTACTTCACATTGTGTAATTGTGTGTTTGTACAAGATCATGTGGGATTTTTCCCTCTATGCCTCTACACCTTTTCAACAACAAAATCAAAAGAAATTGTATTCTTAAGTAACTATCAACATCTAACACCTAATAAACACTCAACATTTGTAGAGTTGAAAAGACCTGTAATGGAGAAAACCATAACCAAGCTGTAATCCAAACACAGTCCTATTCAGTAGCCTCTTATCTTGTTTCCCCTCCAATTCTAAGGCATCTACCCTGCCAACAGCACGAATACTTACCCCCAAAAGGCAACTAACGCTATACACAAAAGCTAAAATCTCATTTTTGTCTTCTAAGTTCAAAGATAAAATCAGGTCTCCAAACATCAGACTTGGTCAATTTCACCTCCTAAATTATTTCCTCCCATATCCTCTCATCTATATCCTCAATTTCTCAGATTACACCCCCTCGGTGGTCTCCCTACCTTGGGTCACTCCTCCTCTAATCCTATGCCCCAGATGGTGGCCAGTAATTTTTAAAAGTTTGTGATACGTCACTTTACTGCTCTAAAAACCATCGTTTCCGGGCAAAGTGGGAAAAGATGTGATGGAAGAGCTTGAGAAAGACACGTGGAAGATGAGCAGAAATGCCAGAAGGCTGCCAATGGCAAGAGTGATATCGATATCCCAGGGGTAGCCTGAGGGGGTCTCTGGCTCCTAGCACAGCCACTACTGGCCCTAAATGGGCTACTGTTCCCCTACCCCTCCCATCATCAGACAGAACTCTTCCATCCACCAAGCCTTGGGCTTCAGTAATAAAATTAGGGTCCTATCTCCCTTTCAGAATCACACAAACTTTGTGGAGTTGTGAACTCCACAAACACAGAAAGGGGGCTCAACTACTGGGCAGCTTTAAAAAAATCAAACACAATCATTTAATCAAATTAAATTACTTTTTGTCTATTTCTCAGAACATAGTGAGCATAGCAAGGATTCACTCCCACTCATCTCTGTTCCTCAGCCGTCAGCACAGCATCTGACCAGACACAGAAAACTGAAGACCCACTGCCTCTTTTTGCCAGGGCTCTAAAGGACAGAATACTGGTGGGTTGATGCTGGAAAACTGCCTGGCCACCCAGAGTTGCATAATGGGCTTAAAGTTAGAACCAAAATTAACCTGACAGAATTCCCTGTATTTCCCATCTGAGCTTCAAGCTGAGCCCTAAGAAGCTCTACAGCTTAAAAAAAAAAAAAAAAAAACTCCAAATGGGTAGACTGGCTCCAAGAAAAATCATTCCAGCATATGCCAGGTGTTCTATATATAGTAATCAATTCCTTTAATGTTGATAAATACAGTTATGGATGGAATGTCTATATACCGCCCCCCCCAATTCTGATGTTGAAACTCCAACCCCCAACATGATGGTAGTAGGAGGTGGGACATTTAGGAAGTGATAAGGTCATATGAGTAAGCTCTCGTGATGGGGTAGCATCTTATAAGAAGAGACATAGAAGGTGGATTAGGAGGAACTTAACAGAGGACCATGAGGGAGAAGAAGGGGAAAAATAGTTGGGGAGAGGGAGGGAGGCAAACTATGAGAGACTCTTGAATGCAGAGAACAAACTGAGGGCTGATGGGGATTGGGGAGAGGGAAGGGGGGAGATGGGCATGGAGGAGGGCACTTGTGGGGATGAGCACTGGGTGTTATATGGAAACCAACTTAATAATAAACTATTTAAAAAGAAGAAGAAGAGACATAAAAGAAACGATTTTCTCATGGCCATGTGAGAACACCTGATCTGCCAACACCTTGATCTTGGACTTCCCAGCCTCAAGAGCTGTGAGAAATAAATGTCTGTTGTTTAAGCCATTCAGTCTATAGTACTCAGTATGAGAGTAAGATGAACCCTTTGAAATAGGTGTGGTCCTCATTTTCATTCAGATGAGGAAACCTAAATATGTGGAAGTGGCGAATGGGCTCTTGCACTCCCGCTACTGCTTCTGAAAGTGTGGTCTGTGGATATCAGCCTCTCCTGAGAAACTGTTAGAACTTCAACATCATGGGACACACCACAGACCTGCTGAATCAGAATCCCTGATGGAGGGGCCCAGCAATCTATAGTTTAACAAGCTCTGTTGGTGTTTCTTATGCCCACAAAAGTTTGAGAAACTATTCTCTATAGCGATGCTTCCAGAAGTATGGTACACCTTCCCTCAAGGGCATGACACATTCACCACATGAACAAATTTTTATTTTTTAAAATTTAACTATAAGGTATTCATCTAAATATATATTGGGTAAAAAAAAAAACCTGGCTCACACACTGAACCCACAATTTCATAGATATACTGGTTAAGGAGATGCAAAACCTACTTAAGTCAAACAAGACAATCAGTATAAAGAAAACTAATACCGTTGTAAAAAGTAATAGTAAAAATAGCAAACCTAATCTGTAAATTACTAAAGTCTGGGATATGTATCACCCCTCCAGTCCCAGTGGTAAACTAGAGATGGGAAAATGAGCCCCACTTCTCACTGGGCTTCTTCCACGGTCCACCACCCTTTCCAAAATCACCCCTACCTAAAACCTAAACTTAACCTTTCAATCCTAATTAAGAGGGAGAGAAGTTTGTAGTTCTATTTTCTCTGATACAGCAAAAGCTTAAGAACCCAGACAGAAAGGGACGAGGGAGGAGGAAACACTACAAAAGTGGAAAAGGGCTCAGCACTGGGAAGCCATAAATCATGATCGCAAGATCTGCCATCTTCCCCAATTATGAGTCCCGGTGTCACTCACCACCCATCCCTGGGTACTTACTGGCAAAAAGACTTTCAAGCTGACGATGTTAAAATGCCAAAGGAAGTCAGGACCCACTTCATAATGTTTCTACCACCACCACCACCACCACCACTACTACTATTTTTTTTTCTTTTTTTTTTTTTTACAAATAGTTTATTGTCAAATTAGTTTCCACATAACACCCAGTGCTCATCCCCACAAGTGTCCTCCTCCATGCCCATCCCTCCTCCCCCCCACATCCATCAGTCCTCAGTTTTTGTCAGCATTCAAGAGTCTCTCATGGTTTGCCTCTCTCCCTTTCCCCCACCATTTCCCCCCTTCTTCTCCCAGTTGGTCCTCTGTTAAGTTCCTCCTAGTCCTCCTATACGTGCACACATATGATATTTGTCCTTCTCTGCCTGACTTATTTCGCTCAGCATAACACCCTCAAGGTCCATCCATGTTGCTACACATGGCCAGATTTCATTGTTTCTCATTGCCATGTAGTATTCCATGGTATAGATAAACCACATCTTCTTGATCCATTCATCTGTTGATGGACACTTAGGCTCTTTCCATGTTTTAGCTATTGTGGAGAGTGCTGCTATGAACATTGGGGTACATGTGCTCCTATGCCTCAGCATTTCTGTATCCCTTGGGTAAATTCCTAGCAGTGCTATTGCTGGGTCATAGGGGAGTTCTATTGTTAATTTTTTGAGGAATCTCCACACTGTTTTCCAGAGGGGCTGTACCAGTTTACATTCCCACCAACAGTGTAGGAGGGTTCCCTTTCTCCACATCCTCGCCAGCATCTAGAGTTCTCTGATTTGCTCATTTTAGCCACTCTGACTGGCGTGAGGTGGTATCTCAGTGTCCACCACTACTACTATTACTAACACTTGCTTAATATTATTATTATTATTCATACTAAGGCCATGTAAACACCACTCAATAAGACGTTTAACAAGCCCATTAAGAACAGGAAACCTATTTCCTGCCTGGCACTGTTTACACACATCACTAGGAGACACTCGCTGCCTGGGGGGGGGGGGGGGGGGATTAGCTCTAACCAAGAGTCTTGGCAGGAGCTCATGGAAAGAAAACAAATCCCTAAAGCAGAATTACTGTGTGGTCAGTGAGGTCATAGCTCCTGTCCAGCTGAGCTGAGGATCCAGGATGCAGGAGGATCACTCTATGGTTATACTGGATACAGGGATCCTCCTGCCCCTCTGGCTTCTGAAGCCAACAAGGCACAGTCTTCCTGTATGGCCAGCTCTGGGGAAAGCTGAAAGGTACAGAAGGCCAGTGTATTACCTACCTTCCTATCCACTGTTCCCCCATCCCGTAATAGGCCACATTCTGCCCTCTCACCTGGCTCTTCATACTCTTCTTCTGCCTCTGGGTAACTCAGAACTCTCATTCTATGGTGGCTTCTTTTGAGCCAAGAGACCACTACTAAATCCATGCTTCCATAGCCCTTGAGATTCAACTTCCCTCTCTTGCCTTCCCTTGAGAAAGGCCTGTGTCTAGCTGATCCAGGAAGCAAAGTCACCAACAGTGTTTGTTGAAAGCATCATCCATGGTGGAGGGCCTCAATATCTCAAGGTCTAACCCAGGTAAGGAGAAGCCAGAAGTCACCTCCCTTGGGAACTCAAAGGATCCAAAGCAATGAATCCCTAGTGGATAGATTCCATAGACCTGTGCCCAGCAGACACCACTCAGGAAACATTCCGGCACAAGGGGGAGGGCTCTCTGAATCTTTCTGCCCTCCTCAAGCCAAATCACACACTAGCCACAGACTGTGGGATGGATCTGCATTAAGGCTGGTTTCCCGGTACAGAGTTCAGCACCTCCCACTCTGAGTGATACATTTTCCCCACCAGAGGGCAGCAGCTGCAAGTGGCTTGAGCCACCGGTGTGCAGCCATCTCAAGCTCCGGGTAAAGTGGGAAAGGAAGGATGTTGCGGGCAGGGAAGAAGTATGAGAGCTTGCCACTTCATCACTCTGCTGTCGGCTGACACCCTGGTGAAGGCTGGTTTTCCAGCCAGTGCATCCCACAACCCAATGCTTCCTGGCTAGTCTGCCTCATCCCCAAATGGCCAGTTTGGAAGGCTTTGGGTTATTAATCTGGCCCAGCGAGCACCAGCATACTTAAACTTTACTTTCCCTTTCTCAGCTGCTGATGCCTCATGGAAAAAGGGAAGGAGAAAAAAGTCCCAATGACATTTTAGTCAGAGATTGTTCTACTTCCACAGAAGATATTTTGTGCATCAGCTTCTTTTCACTGGCAGAGACATTTACATGAAAACAGGGCTGAGGACCATAGACTCTGTGGGCCTAAGGTCACGTCATTGCTGCACTGTGGTCAAAGCTGGCGGCAGAGTGAGATCAGTCAGGGGCATCTGGTTTTTAGACGTCCTTTCAAAGGAAGCAGGCTTAGCAGAGGCTCCAGGATTACTCAGGATGGGGGCGTGCCATCAGCAAGTTGGATACACCTGATCCCCCAAGACACTGAAAAGTCTTCACAGAGGCAGAACTTTCAAGAACCAGAGGTAGCAAAATCTGAGTGTTCTGAAATGTTTTAAGGGATAGAACCTGCTGAAATCCAGAATGTTCAAAGCATGTCCAGGGTCAGGTTTTCGCTATACACGTAGCTTCCCATCTCATCTGACCTAATGATTGTCACTAAAGTTTCAGATGTGACTGCTAGCTTATAATCCTTTTCCTGGCTTTCATCTACCCATGGATCAGAGTTCTGGCCATCAGAATCCCAAATTCCTCAGCATGTCTACTATATAATGCCAGAAGGCTTCTGTCTGTACCTAGGGCAGACCCATATACAGAGTAAGCCCTCAATAAATACTAGCGGAGAGCTACAAGGTGCTGCATATGATTCCTGACGTTCATATAGTGTTTTACAACATCCAAAGTACTTTTACATTTATTATCACATGAGCACCTGGTAGCAATTCTGTAAGGTTGACAGCCACTATTAAATCCAGTTTCCAGGTGGGGAAACCAAGATATAAAGAGATGAACTGTTAAATGAGAGAGGCAAAACTGAAACTAGTAAGAGATTCTACTCAAAGTCTGCTATGGCCTTAAACTTGAGATCATGGCCTAACATTCTGATCCCCTTCACTTTAATGATCAAGACACCTTGATTGTTAAAGCATTAGCTGTGGCGAGCTCCAGATAATTTCAAAATTCTCTCACAGCAGGAAAGTTCCTCCCCTGAACCATCAGTTTCAGGAATCGGGCAACAGGGGTAAGAGCCCTCACTTCTGAAAAATCCAAATAGTAGACCTCCACTTTGATGGGAAACAGTGAAATGAAAGGCCCTGTTTTATGCAAGTTTATGAATTCCAAACTGAATAGACCGGCACCAAAAAGCAGGATTCCTTGAATCCTGGCTCCCATTTACTCCTTGATCTGTCCACTTAATGACTATTACCTGAGCACCTTCTATGTTCAAAGAACTATCTTGAGGACCCTAAGGGAATAGGAAATAAGCACAAGGAAAAGCTACCCCTGCCTGTAAGGCACTTACAGTCTATTTGGGTAGACAGCATATGGACATTCAAAATAGCATCCGATAGGACATGCCAAGTGCCAAATGAGCAGTGATGATAATGAGCGTTTTAAACATTCACAGGGGAACAGCACTAAGTGCTAAGGAAGTCAAAGAAGGTTTAACAGAGGAAGTAGATCCTAATCTGATCCCTTAAGAAAGAATCAGAAGGGGCGCCTGGGTGGCTCAGTCGGTTAAGGGTCTGACTTCAGCTCAGGTCATGATCTCACTGTTTGTGGGTTCGAGCCCTGCATCGGGCTCTATGCTGACAGCTAGCTCAGAGCCTGGAGCCTGCTTCAGATTCTGTTTCCCTCTCTCTCTGACCCTCCCCTGCTCACACTTTCTCTCTCTCTCTCAGAAATAAATAAAAACATTTAAAAATTAAAAAAAAAAAAGAAAGAATCAGAAATATGGAGAAGAGAGGTAGTGGAAGCATTCTCAATATGGCGGGGGGCGGGGGGAGGTGGATACTGACCTCACCTCTACCACGACCCCTATGTGCCAAGCACTGTGCTAGCCTGCACGAGGTTTGGGCAGAGACATGGACAAATCTACTGGAGAGATGGTGAAGATCAGCCTGGTGAACAAGTGGATACAAGGACCAGTAACAAGGAAGCTGAAACATGCAACAGCAAGCCAACGAATGATTCCAAGGAGAAAGCTTGTAGTAATGAAGTTTCTGCTCCCAGAGGTGGGGTGGGTGGTGCTCCACTGAGAGATGAAAACGGCCCGCAGGTGGGGGTAAGCAACAGCACCTAGTAAAATACTTGAAAAATAGGGATTCTGATTTCATGAAAACATTTCTCAAAACAAAAGAAGGAACACGGAGTGGGTGATGTAGGAGCCCAGTTGTCTCTAGGTAGAAACCATTCTAGAGGACATTCATGAACCTCCAATGAAGAAGATGGTGGGGGGGGGGGGGCGTTCCTAAAGAGCTAAGCTTTATAACCTTCACACTAAGGCAAGAATGGGAGGAGGGGAACCAAAGAGGGTGGAGACAAAAGACGTTCACTCCAATCAGCCAGTTACTGGCATCAAACCCAGAATTCACTTCTTCTCTCCATTATTGTTTTATTATTATTATAAGGGATAAACTGCTATTCATTAGGCCTTTTCTCCCCCCCTAAGTATTTAAAATGCTGCTGTAACAGTAAATATCACCTCTGGCATATTTGTCCTGGAAGAAAAGAGTGTGATTTGGAATACCTAATTGAAATCTGCTACAGTAGATAAGGCGGCTGCAGAGACTGACATTTAAAGGTAGGAGACACTACGGAAGACATGAAATATTACTGTTGCTGCCTCAAAGGCAAACCCCACTCTCACAGAATGGAAACATGTTCCAGCTGCCTTCCCCATGCAACCCCCACCCCATTCCCCAGATCTCTGCTACAGGGATCTAAGCTATCCCTGCTCTGCCTTTAGAACCCCACCCTGCCACTGACAATGCCAAGAGATAGGTGTTTAAAAAAAAAAAAAAAAAAAAAAAAGGCTATCATTCTTACATGCTCTTACATACCCATCTCAAAATCCTAGGTCTTATTTCTTGAATATGCGTTCGCATGGAGGTAGATAGGCCAGACATGAAAGGAAAAGATGTCTCAGGACATCTCAATTAAAAAACTGCTTGTGCCACTTTGGAAGAAACATGGTGAGAGACTACAGGTTATCTGTGCTCAATGGCCAGCAAGCCCTGTCCATCGCTAATTGGATATCATCATTTCCCAGAGGAATAAGGGTCAACTCACCACTCATTCTCTTCACCTGAGCTCCAGAATAAAGACAACTTACCCGCTAACAATCAGACCTAGTTCAATTCACATGAACCACATTTTCATCAAAACGATTTCCATCATGTCAATATCCACCTAAGTAGATGGTTTCCAAAGACGGGTCCCCAGTGAACCATGATTCCTAGTATTTAATCCTCTGTGTAGTCTTCTCACCTTGAATTTGGGCTGGCCCTGTCACTTGCTTTCGATTAAAAGAATATGGTAGAAGTGGCACTGAGTGACTGCTGCAGCTAAGTCATAAGAGGTCTTGTAGTTTCTAGCTGGCTTTCTGAGAATATTTGTTCTTAAGATCCACCCTCTTGGAACTCAGCCACCATGCTGTAAGAAGCCTAGGTCACATGGAGAAGTCACATGTAGGTTCTCTCCAGCTGCATTCCTTCATCAACTGCTACCCATGTATGTGAGCAAGATACCTTTGATGTCCCTGCTGATCAAGACACCAGATGACCATACCAGATAGTTGAAGTCACATCAAGCAGAAAAACCTTCAACTGATCATGATCAACTCACAGAACAGTGGTACATAACAAAAAGTTTTTAACACACTAAGTCTCAAAGCAGTTTGTTTTATTATAATAGATAATCAAAGACAGAAACTGATTTAAGTAGAAAGTTGCCAAAACAAAACCCATTGGTTACCCAGTGTTCAACAAAGAATGTGAGTGAGAAATAAGCCTATGCTGTTTTCAGACACCCAGAATGGGGGCTTAATTTGTTACTGCAGCATAATCAAGTCTATGCTGACTAATATAACCACAATGCAAGACGGCATCCCGAGAAAGCACAACTCCAACATGTGTTTAATCTTTCATGGATCCAGCTCTATAAATGAAGTCCTGAACCCAAACGCAACCACATTTCAGAGTAACTCAGGAAGAGATAAGATGAGATTTGCAAGAATCGCTTATTCCTTGAAGCCAGAAGTTGTACAGCGCTTTCTCTAGGAGTTTACCAAAATCTCTTCTCCCCAGCATTCCCATATAAGGGTCTCCAGACCCGCCTGCATTTCAAGACCTTTGGTATACAGAGAAATTCTGGGTGGAGCAGCCAAACTCTACACCAAAGCCTGTGCTTGGGGTGTTGAATGTAGCCAACAACACAGATGGTTACAATGACCCAGCTCACTCTTAATAACCCCCTGAGCACGGGCTGCCCTGGATGCCAGTGGGCTAGTCAGAGGTCACATCTTGAAAAAGCCTGTGAGTACCTCACCCCGCGGGAAAGGTTATACTGTACATTCAACAACAGTTTAATTAGAAAAGTGTTCCTGTTTGTTAAAGAAACACTCATGCATTATGAAACACATCATGCACTCTGCCCAGCAAGGTTGGGACCTGATTAGCTGAGAGAAAATGTTTGCTGTCTCTGGGAACTTCCCAAATTTCCCAGCCAGACGTTACCAGAGAAGACCAGGAGTCCTCTCAGGCATAACTTTCAGTTGTCAGTTTGATGGGGAAAAAATCCTATACATACAAAAGTCTAGTTTTTACCAAATACAGTTTCATATTGTTCAATGTAAGTAGGTACGTCTGATTAAAGCAGAGGGGAAATCTTCCAGAAATGAAGACAGACTGAATCACCCCCATTGGAATAGATAAGGAACCCCTGTGCTTGATGCTCCTAGCTCCAACCCACCTTGCCCCCAGCCAATGGCCTCTTACTAGCAGGGACTAGCTTCCAGAATTCAGACAATCCACTTTAGCAAACACTTACTAAGGGTCTTGCTACAAACAAAGCATTGCAGGACATCCAAAAGTGAGGAAGAAAAACATAGCTGACGACCCAAAAGATGCTCACTGCAGACAGGTACACAAATAACTACTACGCAAAGCCAAGCAATGTTTTGTAAGAAACCCATAAAGCAATTGTGGGGCAGGGGAGGAGGGTTGCTCAGAGGAAAGGATGCTCTTTCCAATCGGCATCCCAAGCTATCCCAAGCTGCCTCAATGGCAGCTCAAGTATCCCAAATTGCATGAGGCTTTTACTTATGATACCATCTTGTATATATCAAACGGTAATGATTACAAAGGAGGCTAATGGTTGTTTCACCAGGACAAGCCCACCCTACTGGTGCCTGTACGCTCCTGTACCACATTCTACGGGACAAGGTGGCGAGCATTGGGAGAGGCAGTGGGCAAACCTGGCCCAGTCCAGCAGTCGGGCGGGACGCAGACACCGAAGCACGAAGGCACAGGAGAGCAGGCGCTTTGGGAAGGGCACGGGAACCTGAAGGCCCAGGTGAGTGCGAGCCTCTAGAAGCACGTGCGCGCACCTCACTTCCTGGCCCCTCCCTGCGCGAGCCGCCTGGCCACACCCCTTCCTTCCGCTTCTGCGGTCCTGTCGCTGTGTCTGGAAAGTTCCTTTGCTGCGGAGCCCCGAGCCCAGGGTCAGGCGCGTGAGCTTGCCCTAATGCCCCTCAGATCAGTCCTTCTACGACCGAATTGACC
Source organism: Hyaena hyaena (assembly GCF_003009895.1). Taxonomy (NCBI): domain Eukaryota; kingdom Metazoa; phylum Chordata; class Mammalia; order Carnivora; family Hyaenidae; genus Hyaena; species Hyaena hyaena. Next base: position 458,586 of record NW_024081649.1, read on the forward strand.
CCCTGACTCTCCCCCCCTCGCCGGCATAACTGTGCCTCTTCACAGCTCCCCCATTCCCCCCCCCCCCAACTGCTCGCGGGGTCCTTCTGAGCTACACCATCCTGCAAAGTTCCAACTAAGCCCAGGGTTTGTGAGGGTGTAGGTCTCCTGGCCCTGAAGCCCACGCGACCGGGCCGCCGACTCGCAGGCCCCGGAGCTGGTGCTGCCAGGCCCGGCCGCGGGAGGAGCAGCAGCTCCCCAGGCTGTGCCTGAAGCCGGCCTCTGCCGCCCGGGGCCAGGCCATCTTAGAAGACCTTTACCTGGGTGCGCACTGCCTCCGGCGCGGACACTGGGATGCATAAGCTGCTCTATGTGCTGTATCTTTTATTCCTGCTTACATTTGATTTTTTCACATCCATCCAGGTGTATCACTTATACTGAAGAGCATCATTTGTAATAAAGAGTTAATGGTCGGGGCGGTGGGGGGGGCAAGGTGAATAATGCCAAGTATCGTCAAGAATTTGGCACTTTTAAACTTTTTCTTGTGCATGGCTGGTGGGAGTTTAAACTGGTACAGCCCTTCTGGAAAGCAATCTGGAAGCTTTGGGTGTAATTAAGCATGCATACACCCTATAACCCAGCAACATCACTCCTAGGAATATATCCCCGAGAAGTTGAGTCAGCGCCATGTACCACGTTGTTAGTAAAAGCAGAGTTCCAACACTGGAGTAATGGAGGTGGAAGACACGGTAGAGGCATATTATGGAATGCCATCCAGCAGTTAGTAAATGTATACGTAGCAACATGAAAAGATCTTAAATACACAGCACTAAAGGAAAAAAATCATATCAAGAGATACAACACATTATGTTAATATAAATTTAAAATGCATAACAAAATCATACTACATATATTACAAGGAATAGAGCCAAATATATTTATATAAATATATATTTACATATATAGGTATATTTATAATATATAGTTATGTAATGGGGCTCCCATTACACAGGAAGGAGAATAGGAAGTATGATTAGGGGTAAAGGAGGAAAAATAAACCCAAGGAGACTTTGCACTACTAGTGATGATGTGCAAACTGAAAGGCTTATATTCAACTCTCTTTACCTGAGGTCAAAAGGAGAAAAAGCATTTTGATTGATTTGGGCAAAATATGAGATTTGTGTCCACACTGAATTCATCTATCTAGTGTGGTGTAGTAGTTTAGGACAGGCACTGATGTCAGAAAGACTTGGTTTTTAATTAGAGTCCTATCTCTTATTAACCATGTCTGCAAGGATTAAGAAGGGATAATGTATGTAAAGCACTTAGTACCGTGCCTGCTGCAAAGCCAGCAATGAGTAAATGGTAGCTCTTCATGATAGATAAAATAATTTATCATTTTCTTCATCTTCCTGCTACTTTAGTCCACACACCTTGAAACATTTTACATGGTAATAAAATCATAAGCTTCTTATTGGCTTATAGTTTATACCCTCCCTACATCCAAGAGATTCGGAGGAATTATATAGGATTAATCAATAAGAAAAGCAGAACAATCAGGGATTAAAAAAATAGAGCAGATATCCTCTAAAGGAAGCAGGGAAAGTAAATATCAGCAGGTACCTGAACAGAGCTGGCGACTACACTTGGGAACGGAAGTTGGTCCAAGAGCCATGGAAAGGGGAGTAGAAAGGGAACTGTATGGGCTTCATAGCTTTCATTTCATGTCAAGGAAGTTCACAAATCCCTTGCAGCAACACACTCTGTGTATGTCCCTTACCGCTTGTTTTTCACATTGGGAATATTGGATAACATGGAACACAATACTGGCGACAAGTTTGGCAAAGACACAGAATGTCTCAACAGGTGCTCCTTGTGCACTGAGGGCTGGACATTAAGTTGTTAGGAAGGAGGAAGGGGGTGCTCAAGTCATTAGCTCTGGTCTCTTGCTATCTGATAATGTCACTAAGCCCAGGGGAAGAACTTGAAGACTCAGGAGGAAATGCTGGCTAATACAACTGTTAGTCTTTCTCACATAGTATAACAATCAAGTTCCTAAGCTCTGGGGCCAAACCATCTAGGTTCAAATTATGCTGTGATCTTGGGGAACTTACTTTACCTCTCTTGCCTCAGTTTTTTCATCTGTAAAATGGAGGTCTACATCAGAGAGTTTTTCTGAGGATTAAAGGAGTATTTTTTAAGGCACTTACAGTGCTGCATACATGGTAAAACTACATGAGCTGTATGAGCATGTGTAAAATAAATGAAAAAATAAATATCAGATGCCATAAGCAAGCCTCTGGCAGGTGCTGGATTGTAGTAGATTCTGACTGAATTGTCTAACAAGTACATGGAGTGTAGATACTCTTTGATGCTTTAAGTACCAACTGTGAGGGAGCAAAGTGGTCTCCTGTGGACAGTTAGATGCTGAACTTATATTCTCACACAGATAAAATATACTTTTGTTTGCCAGGCACTGGAGGGACATGTAAAAGGATAGCAACAACAGTAATCCTATAGCTGTCATAATAACTGAAGGCCACTTGGTACCTGGCTTTGTGCTAGGACCTTCATGCATCTTAGTTCTCATCCTCAAAACAAAGTAGGCACTATCATTAGCCCCATTTTACAAACTAGAACACTAGAGCTCAGAGAGGTTGAGTGACTTGTTCAAGGCCACACAGCTTGTTAAATGTCAGAGTCACTTTGGCTCAAACCCTGTGCTCTTTCCACTAAACGATACTGTCCCTTCCTCATCCATTTAAATTTGGAAGTGGGAGGGCATTAAAATGAGAGATGTCCTAGATATCTTTTCTTGCCATCATCTGCTAAGGAGAAACCCAATGAACCACAATTCTACTCCTTAGGATCTTTGAAAATAATTATCAGGCATTTGTTAACACAAAAGAGAAGCTTAAAGTTGATATATTCCTTTTTTTTTCTATTGCAACTTGCATGATGAATGATATTGATATGCAAGGCACACTCCCATGACAAAGTATCTCCAAAGAGCACATTAGAATGCAGGTAGGTGGAAGTGATGTTTTAGCAATAACTCTGAGCCTAATCTAATTTAAATTTCTAGTAAATCTTTGGCAAAATTTCAGTATATGAATTATTATTTAGTAACATATTACATGTGATATCCCTCACAACTGATCATGACACATTAGCATTTCCCAGCACCAACGCGGATTTCTGCTAATTTAAGAAGTGCCATTAAAGCCCACCCTCACACATTTCCTTTAGAGTCACAAAATGCAATGGCTGATATTACGCCTTTTGAGATTTGGCTGTTTTTAAGAACTCTGGAGTGTTGAGAGCTCCAGATTAAAATGGAAATGCCATCTATACTATTATTGTTTAACAAAGAATAATTTCTAATTTAACCAGTCTCGAGGCACGCATCACAGAATAGATGCATGGATTCGTGTGCCAGGCTGAAGAATAAGGAGAACCAATGGAAATTGTCACTTCCTTTGCAACCTCCTTGGAAAGTGGTCCATACCCACCTAGTCAGGAGCAGTCTGGGCTGGAGGAGAGGCTCCAGTCAGTCGGGACAGGGCTGATGCATAAGGGCACACACACGGGAGCATTCCCTTTGGGAAGGGAAACTAAAGCTCCTCCCAAACAGGATCCCAGTCTCTCACTTCAACATCATCAAAATTTAACATCTTTCCATAGCAGCCAACTGCATTATTCATTTTGTTAAAAAGACAACCTCCAAACTGAAGCAATAGAATAATTAAGGATATAACTTGACCTCTTCTGTTTTCTTCTTAGATAGCATCTTTGTTTTGCTTGCACAATGTTGTTGGAAAGGATATTCTTCCCTTTCTCAGTATTCCATCCCTGGCTCTTTCTGGTATTTCCAATTTGTGTTTTAGCTACAGAATATATACCACATATGTATGTACATATATATATGTATAAAATATGTGCAAAATATATGTATGTATAAATATATGCATGCACATACAAAAAGAAATAATTGTCATGTTCCATGTAAAGGTGGGGGGTTTGGAGCTCAGCCAGATAAAACGATTTGTCCAAGATCACAAGGCATGGTGACTATCCAAGTCAGGGGTTCCCTCCTCTGAGCCACACATCTTTGGACTGGGGCAGCTGTGTGACATTTCTCACTCTCCCCTGCACCCTGTTGCACTAGTGGAACAGGCTAAATAGTGCTGAGGGATGATATGAATGTGTTTGCCTGGCAAACAACAATAAAAAATAATCTAGAACCAGAAGACCTGAACTCTGGATCTTCTTAGTTATAAACCTTGGGAAAGTCACCAATCCAATGCATGACTCAATTTTCCCATTAATTAAAGGCTTATCTTAAGAACTCTGCTCTCCCCAATGTATAAGGACATTGCCCCAAAATTATAAACTAAGGCTTTCTGAATGTTGATCCTTACAGTGTGATTTATTTTGTGCTTAATATGCAGGCACAGTACGAACCTCTTCATATCCTTTATCTCCTTAACTCTCGCAATGATCCTTTGAAGCAGATGCCATTAAGGTCCCCTTTTTATACATGAGAAAATGAAGACACAGAGATAGTAGATGAGTGCCCAAGAAAACTCAAGTTGGTGGGTGGCAAAGTTGAGGGATGATTCCCCCCCGCCCCAGTTCACTGCTGAGCCCATGATCTTGACTGCTCTATGGTGTGTATACAATGGACTATATAAGGGATCTGAAAGGATAAATAGATGACTTTGGAAGATAAGATCCAGTGACGTATCCCCCAGAAAATAGAGTTAGTTTTTCCAAGTCTAAAAAACATTGGAAGATACTCCCCTGAACCACCCTTCTTGCTGACCTCAGAAAACTGGCCCATAAAAGGCTAAAATGTCAGCATTCAATTTCCCTAAATTCAGGCTTCTGGTGTTCTGAGTGTCCTGCAGGTGAAAAAGATTAATAATCCAAGGTGATGCTTAGGACCTGGAATCACAGACGTGGCTGCTCCCAGGTGTAGCCAACTTGCAAGATCCGTGTAGAAGGTTTTATTTGACATAGCACATAGATGTCATGAGAATTATACTTTTCCCTTTTCCTTTGAAGGCCATATTCTGGAGCCTCTGTCCTAAAGGGAGCCCCTTCTGCACCAGAGGCAGCCTCTCTCTGCCCTGCCTCTAGGTGGTGGGCCCAGGAGGACAGCAGTGAGCACAAGGAGTCCAGAGGAGAGGAAGGGTGCCCAGCAGAAGGCTCCAGCTCCAGCTCCCCCACAAGTAACCACACACCCAGTGGCCCCTTACTTGCTCGTGACTGCCAAGCTGAGTAAGTTCAACGTCTTCTCCCTCCTTCCTTTGTGTGCGAGCAGCTTGGTCGTCCTCCTAATAAGCCCTCCATTAATTAGGAGTAGGTGTCAACGTGCCAACAAAATTAACAGTTTCAATATCTCCCCAAAGTGTGAGTGTTTCAAAGGAAATGAAGGCTCGGTCACTCCCTGGTTATTTTTACTCTCTGCCACCCACCTGCCTTTTGGGCAATCTGTTCCCATCAGAATACAACTTCATCTTCCTCCACACACTCTTCCCTCCCTGCCTTTCTGGTTCTTTTTTTAAAATGTTATGTCTTTTCCCTCCTCTTTTCAAACCTGATAAATCCCAACATCCCCCTCCCCCAGCATTACTCCCTGGTAAAAGCCAGTTATAAGTTGATAAGCCAGTTGCTGTGGGCACAGCTAACTTGGGCAGTCATTTGGACAGTGAGTTTAAAGATAAAACTAAATGGGTAATGAAGAACGAAAAATAGCAAGATTTAGATACACTGGCTGGGACATGGGGACTGGGGAAGGGTAGAAATACAGAACTTGTGACAAAGCATCTGGCTCCTAGGACTTAGCAAAATTGTAACTTTGTTACCATGAAATCACAAGCGTTCCTTCTCCTCAAAGAAAAAGCTCCACTGTCAAGCCTCTGATGAATCGCCTCCCTGATGAATCCTTTTCCTGCAAGTCTGTGAAGGGAGGAGTGGATGGAGGAAGGGTCCCCCAGTACGGGGGGAACAAAATTTCTGGGACTAAGGTTTGAAGGTAAACACAATCTGGGAAGCCCTGAAAAGGGTGGGTCTCAAAATCAGTGGAAACTATAGCAGGGCTCACGAGTCAGTGCTCAGGTGTTTCAAGAAGCAAATAAAACGACGCGGACAGTCACAACTGCACATTCATCACTCTCAGGGCTCCTCATATTGGCTACCAGCAATTCTGTCTGAGGTGCCCAATACATTATGGTTGAAGTCAATCTAAGACCCCTCAATACATATTTGGGATCTGAACACATTAGACAAGGAATGGGGTCAATGATCCAGACTTGTACAGAGACTAAAATAAAAACAAAACACTCTGGCTGCAGACATTTTACCATCTATGTGGTTAAAAATAATAATAGTATTTACCCCACTGGGTTTGTTACAGAGATAAAATGAAATAGTCCTGGGAAAGTAAATTCACAGTAAGTGTTATTGTTGTTGTTGTTTTAATTTTTATTTATTTCTCAGAGAGAGAGAGAGAGAAAGACAGTGTGAGGAGGGGAGGGTCAGAAAGAGGGAGACACAGAATCTGAAGCAAGCTCCAGGCTCTGAGCTGTCAGCACAGAGCCCGAAGCAGGGCCCGAACCCACAAACCATGAGATCATGACCTGAGCCGAAGTCGGACACTTAACCAACTGAGCCACCCAGATGCCCCAAGTGTTTTATTTTTATTTTCTGACTTAATGCCTGTTGCTGGGACTTCTTGGAGGCAGCCGGGTGGGGGTTCTAAGTGGCTAAGATGATAATAACTAGCCTTTCTCCCTTTCCAAGATGTACAACAAGGCCACTTTCTTCCATCATCACCCTGTGTGTGCAGAAGTAATCAGGATTCTATACTGTTCACCCAAGGAAGGAAGAAAAGAAACAATTGTTAACACCTACTATGTGACCAATCTGCAACGCACTGCTTGTTATTTGCGAAAGGAATTATTTTCCACATCTAAGAGATATCACCTAGGCTCTGGAAGTTTTAGTAGCTCAGCCAAGATAATTCTGTTAGCAAGTGGTGGAATGAGGACTGAAATACAAGCCTTCCTGAATTATAATATATTCTGGGACACCACACACAAATACCATTCCACATCCCAATTCTGACCTACTGAGCCAATATCACTGGGGCAGGGCCCAGCTTTTAAATGCTGCCCAGGGTTTCATTACCAACTGGCCATGTCTGAGAATCTCGAAGTACTTGATCTCTAAGGATACTTCCAGCCCTAATATTCTAAAATGAGAAGAAAATGTTATCCTCTTAACAGCAGTGTGATTTTTTTTCCCTTAGGGAGAGACTTGCCCTTGTTAAAACACAAAGATATTTTGATGAGATCCACTTACAGAAAAGGGAAATGTGGGAGCTCCAGGGAAGAATGGGGGCAGTGGAATGGGGGACAGAAAAAGAGAGAGATAAAAGGGGAAAGGAAGGAAAGGAGTAGAAAAGAGGAGAGGAAAATGGAGGGGCAATGAGAGGGAGGGATAAAGGGTAAATAGAAGAGGGAGAGTGACTGTGGAATTTCTTGTGGAAATCAGTAAGAAGACAAAGTTCTGCATTTGGATTAGAAACAGGGACATACACAGAGGTAAGGGGGAAAAAATAAACTGAGTTGGGTTTTAACTTTATAGGTCCATTCATAAATTGGAATAAAGCAAGACTCAGTCCTTCAATAGAACTCCCCTATGACCCAGCAAGAGCACTGCTAGGAATTTACCCAAGGGATACAGGAGTGCTGAGGCATAGGAGCACATGTACCCCAATGTTCATAGCAGCACTCTCCACAATAGCCAAAGCATGGAAAGAGCCTAAGTGTCCATCACCTGATGAATGGATCAGAAGATGTGGTTTATCTATACCATGGAATACTACATGGCAATGAGAAACAATGAAATCTGGCCATGTGTAGCAACGTGGATGGACCTTGAGGGTGTTATGCTGAGCAAAATAAGTCAGGCAGAGAAGGACAGATACCATATTTTGCACATATAGGAGGATTAGGAGGAACTTAATGGAGGATCGTGGGGGAGAAGAAGGGGAAAAATAGTGGGGGAGAGGGAGGGAGACAAACCAAGAGAGACACTTGAATGCCGAGAACAAACTGAGGACTGTTGGGGGTAGGGGGAAGGGGAAGGGGGGTGATGGGCATGGAGGAGGGCACTTGTGGGGATGAGCACTGGGTGTTATATGTAAACCAACTTGACAATAAACTATTAATAAATAAATAACTAAAGCCAATGAAAAGGTTTAGACTGGCCCTTGCCTGGTGACATGGAGCCCTACATTTGTGTCTGTTGTAGCTTTAATGATGAGAGTCTCACCAACTGAGTGCTATGTGCCATGCATGCATGAGCTCTCAATAAATTATCTCATCTCATCCTTAACCACCTATGAGGGGTTCTATATGACCCTTATGATATATAGAGAGAAATTGAAGGAAACAGAGGTTAGAAACTTGGATAAGGTCATTGACACTTAAGTAGTGACAGGCCGAGTCTGAACCCAACCAATCAGACAGTGTAACCATCATGCTCTACCATTACACTGCATTGACTCATAAAGGCTTTACATCTCTTATCTCATTTGTTACCTTCAAGAATGACTGTGTAGATATGTATTGCTGTCCTCATTTTACAGAGAAGGACACTGAGGCTCAGAAAGGTCACATGAACTACTTAAGGTCACACAGTGGTACATAGGTAGAAGTTGACTTGTCTTCCAGTCTCCGAATCCACATGTCCTGTGCTACCTCCAGTCTAATCTCTATGCCATCCAAGGCTGTCCTCAGGTATACCAACCAGGAAGGACTCTTGGTCTTTTCTGTGGAACAAGTTGAACCTTACTAATAATGGCCTACTCACCCAAAAATATCTTCCCAACTGATGCTTATCTGAAATTCTGGCATGGATTTTTTTGTTTTTGGTTTTAACCATCACTGTCGTTTTCTTGGAAAACACGATTACTATCAAAAGAATGGTCATTTGAACTTCCTTAATAATTGACTATGAGTGACTTTAGTACATAGTCTTCCTTTTGGACACCAACACCCCAGTTGCACCATGGGTGCACAAATGGGGAGCTGTCAGGGAGAAACCAAGAGAAAAAGAAGGTCATGGTGGTTGCAGCTTGCAAGACCAATTCTGTCTTCTCCTTGAGGAATCCTCTTTAATAAGTCAAAGGATTCCAAGAGCGTCTTATTTTATTAAATAGAACTCTCCCAACAGGGAGAGCGAGAGTGATAAGGTAGGGGCAGTGTAAGTCAAACAAGATTAGAATAAACAGATGAAAGACAAGGATACAAGACCCAGGATGCAAGGAAGAAATGTAGTGCAGTCTAAAAGTTCACCCAGCATTTACCCAGCATCCTCATCAGAGACAAGAGCTAGGAGGTTAATGGAATTGGAAGAGAAAAGGTAAAATTAGACCACAAATTATGAAAAGATAGGACCAACATCACTGCTAACAAAGCCTTGCTTAGTTCATTCATACATTTATTCATTTACTCAGAAAATACTCACTCGGATCACCCGTGTACCATTCACTGCACTAGAAGCTGAGCACACTGATGAGGCATTGACAGTCTAATGGAGGCAGTAGACAAATGAACAGATAATTATCTGAATCAGTGTGGCAAGCTTGATGCACACTGGGTGTTGTAGCAACTTTGAAGGGGACATCTAACAGGCACTGGGACTATGGGCTCAGGAAGGGCTTCCGAGAAGAGATGACACATGAGCTGAAGCTTTAAAAATAAGAGTTAGCAAGTGAACAGAGATAGAACGAGGAAGGGCATCCTAGAGAAAGGGAATAGTAACACCAAAGGCGTGAATAGTACTGTTTGGATTAACAAAGACCTACTTACTAGGCATAAGACATGATCCTGGATGCTGTGTAGACTTGAAACAGGGAAGAAGGCAAAGCATCCTCTTGGCAAGAGGATAGAACTGGTTAGATTGGACCTGGTTTCTCTAACCAAAAAATAACATATATTACAGCTTACAAAAAATAAAAATCTGACCCTCAAATCTTTCTCCTTGAGGAATCAACCTGTTCCCCTGAATCTACTGGGGCTGTTTTAAGAAGATTCCACCTCCCTAGTCAAAGGGTGGGAACAGATCCAAGCTAGGGCAATGAGATGCTCCTTCTCTGGAATTTGAACTTTGAAAATAAAAATGGTTAATTATTGATAGAATAGAGAAAGCTTTTGATATTATATACTTAGCTTATAGACCTGTCCAGCTGACAAAATTATCTTTCAGTCAGCAAGTTTTTAACCAGAGCTGCTTAGATTTCTTGATATGCAATTATAGCATCAGTAAAAAGAGGTATTTTAACTCTATTTTTCTGACATTTATACCAATTATTTTATTTTTTTTTCCTTGGAGGGTATAGCAAATGTAATGTTTATTACTGGCAGCATGGGCATCTCTGAATTTCAATGCAGTGATTCTCATGTTTGTCAGATCTGCTGTTGTTTTTAGTAAACAATCTTTATGTATCTAAACAATCATATTTTATTTCCATCTTACCTAGATTTTATTAAGAATGGTTGCTGAAATGTATCAATGCTGTTTTAGCCTGTATCAATATGATCATTTTTAATTAGTTAATAAAAAAGATTATATTGATAGCTTTCTTCATATTGATTGCATATAAAATAAATATACAAAATCAATACCTTTTTCTCTACCATAGCAATAACCATGAAACAATAGAAATCGGAGAAAAATATTTCATTCACAACATCAATAAAAACTTTAAAGTATTTATGAATAAATTTAACTAAAAATGCAGAAGGCAACACAGAGAAGAGTATAACATATTACTGGAAAATATGAAATAAATATCTGAGGAGAAAAGTATGCTACACTTTAAGTGGGACTATTTAACATGAATATGCCAATTGTCCCCAAGTTATTATATTAATTTAACACAATTTCAGTTAGAATCCCACCAGATATTTTAATTGTATACAATGAATATAAATTATATGTGGAAGAATGAATGCCTGCAAAATAGTTATCAAATGAATGATAAAAGAAGGAGGGAGGACTGGAATGTATAGATGTTGGGCATTATACAGCTACTATAATCAAATCAATAAGGAATTATTATAGGAATAGGAGAATAGATTAGGGAACAGAATAGAGAATGTAGAAATAGACTCTGATGTGCATGAAAATTTAATAAAGGACAAAAGCAGTAATGCAACTCAATGGAAAAAAAATGGATTTTTTTAACAAATAGTCCTGGCTCATGAGTTAAGCCAAGCAATAAATACTATAGCAGGACTAAAGAGCCACATTACCTGGGTTTAAAGCCCTGTTTTACCACGCTACCTTTGTATGACCTTTGAACTTACTCAGCTTCTCTGTGTTTTATTTTTCCTTATGTGAAAAATGGGGATAAGTAAGAAAATCTATGACTTGGAGTTGTGAGGAACGGGATTAAAATTAGTTAATATACATAAAGCCCTTGTGTAAGAGTAGAGCACACAATTAGCCCTCAGTAGAGTATTCACTATCATTATTATAATTATCATTAGAAAGAAAATAAATGTGGACCTCCAGCTTCTACTGAACACAAAAATTTCCAGTTAGCTTAAGATTTAAATATAAAAAGTAAAACCATTTTTTTTTTAAATTTTGATAATCTAAGTAACTAATCATGCCCTTTAGAGATGAGGATGGAGGAAACATTCTCTATCAAGACTGGAAACCCAAAAGCTATACATTAAAAAAAAAAAAAAAGATATTTAACTGCATAAAAGTAACACATTTGATGGAAAAATATACCCTCAAAAAAATAAACAAGTATTGGACACTGAAAAGAGAAGAAAAAAGAAACATCTCCACTGAAGAAATGAGCAAAAGCCATGAATAGTCCCTTCACAGAGGTACTCAGCTGGATGACCTACAAACAAATGCAAAGATGCTCAGATTCACAATTAAAATAACAATGAGAGGGGCTCATGGGTGGTTCAGTCAGCTTAGCAACTGACTCTTGATTTCAGTTCAGGTCATGATCATGGTTCCTGGGATGGAGCCCTACATCAGACTCATACTGACAGCATGGAGCTTGCTGGGGATTCTCTCCCCTCTCTCTGCTCCTCCCTTGCTCATTCTCTCTCTCTTTCTCTCTCCCTCTCCCTCTCAAAACATATAAGTAAACTTTAAATAAAATAAAATAACAATGAGATATTTTACAGTCCTCAGCCTGGTACAAATAAAAAGGGCAATAGCCCCAATTCCCGATTCCTATCAGGGATGTGTGTGAAGGGTGTTCTCACACAGGGCTGGAGGTAACACTTGTGAAGTAATATGATGGCATCTCTTCATTTCCTCTCCTATTCATCAATCCCACTCCCAGACTACCCCATAGAGATAAAAGCACCAGGTGCAAACAGCACAGGGACGATTACTGCAACATCATGCATGGTAAAATAAAAAGCTGGTAATAAAATTATAATTAATAGAGGAATGCCATCTATATATGATACATCCTCACAATGGAGTATTATGCACCCCTTAAAAAGAGTCAGTTAGAGCTCTGCTTTTGACATAGAGGGATTTCCATGAGGTAAATTTACACAAGGAAAACAAAATGTATAAAGAGGAGCATAGGACTGATCTCAAGTAAATGTTTGCTGTGCTATTCTTCAAACCATATAAATATATTATAAGCTCTTTTGTATTTATTCTATTTTACAATAAAATTTTATCTAGAAAGGAAATCAAGATGCAAAATAACCCTAGAGTATCCCATTCTATAAGACATTGAACTGAAAAATGTGTATATCTATTCATTTCCATCTGGTCTCTAGCCTCTCAGTATATTCCCTGTTGAATTAACTTCTGTTGCTTGCAAACTTAACTAATGCAAGTAAGAATATATGTAGGCTTATTCTCAAAGACATCCCTGCATGTGCCTTCTTTTGACTCCAGAGCACAGAATATCCATTAGCAGTCCAGCCTCTTGCTCCTATCTATCCTGATTCTCCCAGACTCTCTACCTTCCTTCTAAATTTTACAAAAAAAAAAAAAAGAACCAGTTCATCAGTATCACAAGAGTTAAATCATATCTATAGCAATGCCAATAAATCAACATCTAAAGCAACTATTAAGGGAGAAAACAATGGAAATGAGTTTTTAGGCTCCATGGCAGCCTATGAAGGTACATAGCAAAAGCAGGGTTGGCCGACAACTTGGGAATCCAATACCTATGCCCAGAATCCCCCAGCAGTCTCTTGGGTGACCTCACCCCACTCACCTCTCTGCTGCCACCTCTAGCCATGCTGGAGATCAAACCAGTTGCGAGCAAAAGTTCCCAATGGTTAAGATTTGGCAGGTCATGCATGTGTGTTCTCCCAATAAGATGGTGAAACTATGGAACACCCATCAACATATCTTTATCTGAGCTGTTTTTCTTTTCTAATGATGTGTTGCCAGAGAGCAGAATGATGTCATAGAAAACTTCAGAGAAAAGAAGGAAAAGGTTCCATGATGTGTTAACTATGGGACCCCTGTCCATTCTCAGCTAGCCACTGTGAGCTATAACTTACTTGTTTGTGGGGGGAAAAAAAACAAAACAGGAATTCCAGTATATACTCTACATAACTCAGAGGATGAGTTGAGAATCAAATAAAATAGCTTATGGGAATGTACCTTTCCTGAAATGAAGTTCAACTCTCTACCACATTTCCTCTTCCTTATGATCCATATGTTCCAACAACAATGTTAGAATGAATATGGCCTCAATGAGGGGGATGCTAGCATGGAGAAGGCTATCAGACAACTTTAATGCCCTGCAGCATATCTTCTCTACTCACCTCTATGTCCCAGTGATTGCTCCTGCTAACAACTGTAGGTAAACCTCTATAGTGCATTGCCTCGGCTCTATCATGTATCTCTCATTTTGTGCCCTGGGGCTTCTCTGCCACCAACATGTGAGAGACCTGCAGGAACCCACAGGGCATCTGAACAAATCTGGATATGCCTCCCTGTAAAGCAACCATTGAGTTCTGGGTCCCAAAGCTCCAGGTCTGAGCCCTCCTGGAACCCCAAGGAACATTATTATTACAATCAATAACATCAGTGCTAAAAAAAAATTCCTTCAAATATTCCTAAAATTAGACATCAAGCTGAGGTGGTTTTTAACATGCTGATGACCCCTATTAAAATCCAAAAGCTCCTAACTTCTTCTCCAGAAAAAAAAATGCACATAAATACAAAGCTTTGTATAAAATATTGGGATGGTTATGGACCCTGAAAAGCCCATTCATGACCTCAGGCCAGGACTGCATCATCACAGTTGGCTAAATCTAGAAAGATTATAGGAAATGGACATCTGGTCATATTGCCTCCACCTTCCCTAGTGCAGACCTGTTACTCCACTGATCATAGACATACAGATCACCTTAAATCAGGGAAGCCAGTTTAAAAGAATCCCTAATTGGAAGGATGTGATATAGCCTGATGCATTTGGGGCTATAATGGCCCTCAAAATCTCACATGAAGCCAGACCTCCCCAGAACAACCTTAAGCCTAAGGTTAGCCCTGGAATCAATATGATGATCCTATTTCACCCACTCATATCATAATCCCACAATGTCCTTCTGATAAAGAAGGTCAGTAAGTTTCTCATAGTCCCTAGCAACCCAAGCACACTGACAGGTATTCAGACAGGTATGATTTATGAAGAGATTCAATAGGCCCCCAGTCATATTTATTCAAACCTATGATTAAGCCTTAAACTAGATGGAACTAGTTCTGTTGTAAGCAGCTTCCTACAGAAAAAGTCCTAAAGATCTCTATATAATAATTATCCATAAGCATCATTGTGCTGTGGGGTAGCCGTGTGTCTAGTTTGGGTTTCTTCAGAAGTGTATTTTGAGACCAGGATTGAAATGCAGTTAATGTTTTTCATGAGATGACATGTGACTGACATAAGGATGGGACAGCAGACAATATAGGGTGCATTATAACCTACATACTATATATTAGCCACATATTACTAAGGGAAAATGGAACTTACGCTTATTGAGCAAAGTCTAGGAGCCAGTGAAAAACACCACTCATTGGTTGGGGGATGCTGAGGAAAGAGGCTGTTAATTCCTCTGCACTTTGGCAAAGTGGAGCCTAGTGGCAAGAAAAAGCCCATCCAGGCAGAGAATCATATGTGCTGATAGAAGTTGGACTGGTGTGCTCTGCAGTGGTAAGAATAAGAGGGCATGGAGGTACTCTGACAGCAGCTGTTATACCATGAAATGCTCTCCAACGTCAAAGTTTGCTCGGAGAATTAGGAATCAGGAGTCTGATGGCAACATTGAACAGAACAGGACACATGGATTCATACCATAAAATGTCATTTGAGAATAGTATAAATCATAGCTAACCTCTGTTCAACATCAGTAGCACACCACCAAAATTAGCATTTACTTAGTTCCTATTAACAGAAAGATAAGGCAGTAGGCAACCGGATATCTACATATACATTGTCATATTTAATCCTTAGAACCATAAATAAGCATGGATATCCCTTTTTTTCTTCTAGATTTGGAAAACGATGGCCCTCAAAGTTTAAGTTGCCTTATCCATCATAATACAGCTAGTAGGAAATGAATACAGGATTTAAATACTAATCCTGCCTTCTTTCAACATTATATTATCCTTGGACTTCTTAGTCACTTCCTCTCCTCCTTTTTCTCATAGAGAATATTTACAGCACCGTGTCTATATGCCAGCCACTGAAGTAAGCACCTCCACATTAAATGTTCACAAAAACATGTGATGTGGGTGCTGTCATTGATTCCCTTGTACAGTAAGAATAACTAAATCCTGGAAAATTTAAGTAATTTCCTAAAATCACAAGTTATTAGTACAGTGGCAAACCCAGCACCAGGAATCTAGTCTTTCTAAACACCAAAGCTTCAGCTTTTTTAAAAAAAAAAATTGAATGTTTATTTATTTATTTTTGAGACAGACAGAGAGAGAGCGAGAGAGAGAGAGAAAGTGTGAGCAGGGGAGGGGCAGAGAGAGAGAAACACAGAATCTGAAACAGGTTCCAGGCTCCAAGCAGTCAGCACAGAGCCCAAAAAAAGCTTCAGCTTTTGATCATTAAACTATTTTGTTGCCTGATCCTAAGAATAACACAGGTATGAGTGGATGGGTCCTACTGAAATCAGTTTGCCACATAACCCAGACTGAAACTAAGCCCCAAATTAAACAGATATTTTTCCTTCCTCTTCCCACCCTCCCTCCAGGATGCACCCAGCAAACATTAGAGAAACAGAATGTCTGATACCTTCATATTTGGCAGAAGTAGGGCAGCTGAGAAGTCAGTCTCACTCTACTTGAGGGGAAAAAGAGAATTCTTTTTTTCAATTAAAAGATAAGACAAACATTTCAAGAAATTGGCTCTCATTTTCTCGCATTATTGCTCTAATTTGCTCATTATACACAATTATTAAATGTGCTTCATTATGATTAGATGGTCTTTACTTATAACAAAGGAACAATCATGTCTTCCCTTGTTTGTATTCATTTGTGTACATATACAAATGGGGAAGGGGAAGAAAAACTAATTTTTAAAGTGAAACCATGAGTAATATACAAATAAGCATTATCACTAAAAGTACACATAATTGCCTACTATAAAAACTGCACAAATACAGGTTGTAGAACACCTGTTTTTTTGGTGAATATCAAAGAAAACAAGAGAGGAGAATCCAGGGGTCCTAGTGGAATACAAAAATGCTACCTTTTGTAAAGGAAAACCTAACCCCAGGAATACTTAATAGGAATGCAGCATAGTGATCTTCTTGGAATTCTACACCAGAATCTGGTTTAGAATTTTACATACTAAAGAGAAAGAAACTGGGAAATGGCTCTGAGGGATGCCTTGACAATTACTCAAACAAAACGGAATCTAGAAGTAAAGGTTAAAGAAATAAGGATGACTGCATCTGGCTAGCTGCTCTGTACCACAGTTGCTCCTTATTGCTTTATCATGTATTCTTTATGCATTGGGCAATCACTCAAAAGCACATTTCACTCTTACTCTACTTTCAGAATATGATTACAACATTCACTAAAATCTTATTTTATAAAGTTTACATTTGTATAAAATTCGGCATGGCTTTCATAAGTCCACTGATGTCTGTGATTGACATTTTCCTCCAGCTGACAGCACATATCTATAGTCATTAATGTCAGTGAACATTTCTCCTTATTTATCTTAGTTTTGATAGAAAATAACATCATATGTTTAAAAGTCTTCATAACGGAATTCCATGATATTCAAAAGAGAAGAGGCCAACTCCCTATTTCCTCATTATCTCCCAGTGGTGGAGATTTCACTTTAGACTCTAGATGTCATTTGGTTTAAATCAGAATTTCCACTAAATTGACAAATAAGCCACAAAAATGATCTTCAAAATTTTTTCAACCCACTGACCTTCAAATTCCCCCTTATTTCACAGGAAAAGACTCGATTTCTTCAACCTGCTCTAAATTTGGCATAAATGTATTAAACTTACATCTATTTAGCACCTCTTGTGTGTCAAGAACTCTGCTCAGTGCTAGAGATGCAAATGATGCACTGAGGGAATATGGAGACATATTGAGGAAAGTAAATACAGGAAGAGATAATCATAATTCAATACCATGAGTGTAATAGTAGCCATATGCACAGTATTTTATCCAACAGAAAGGAGGGTGACTAACCCCATATGATAAGAGGTGGAAGAAGCATGGGAGAAACATCAGGGAGGGCTTGCTGGAGACGTGATAACCTGAGCTGATTCTTAAAGAATTAGTATGAATTAACTAAGCAAATAGGGAAAGGCCAATGCTAGCAGAGGGGAAAGCTCAAGCAAACCATGGATCTGAGAAACCATATATCAAACCCAAGGAACTACCAATAACTGGGTGTTGCTGGAAGATAAAAAGTAAGATAAGAGGGGCACCTGGGTGGCTTAGTCGGTTAAGCATCCGACTTTCGCTTAGGTCATGATCTCACGGTTCATGGGTTCGAGCCCCGCGTCGGGCTCTGTGCTGACTGCCAGCTCAGAGCCTGGAGCCTGTTTCAGAGTCTGTGTCTCCCTCTCTCTCTGACCCTCCCCTGCTCACGCTGTCTCTTTCTCTCTCTCTCCTAGAAAGAAATAAAAATATTTTTTAAAAAAAGTAAGATAAGAGTTGGAGGGAACAAAAGGCAGGAAAACTGGTAGCCATACTATGGAGAGTCTTGTGAAGAAAATTGGACATTATCCTACAGGCAATAGGGAGGTGACAAGGGTTTTAATCAGGGCAGCTCTTTATTTCACCTGGCTAATGTGGGGGGATGTATGCTAGTGATAAGGAGGATGGACTTCAAAAGGCAAGGATTAGAGGAAGAGATAATAGGTGGTTGATACGGTGGGAGAGTAAGACACCATATAGATGTGGACAGGGGTGGTAGTAGTAGCAATAGAGAGGAAAAGATCAAATAGAGAGCTTTCAAGGAAGAGATAATTAATGGAGTTTGGTTATTTGTAGAAGATGTGAAAAGGGGCAGGGTGAAGTTTTTGAATTAGCTAGCTGGATAATAGTGGTGCCACATTCAGAAATGGCAAATATTGGAGGAATATCAAATTTGGTAAGAAGATAAATCATTGGCCTACGGAAAATTCACTGAATCTGAAAAAAGAAAGTTCAGATTTCAAGGAGTTGGATAATGAATGGTGGTTTGGATTTAAAAAGAAGGAGGAGGAGAAAAGAAATAAGATAAAAAGAAGCAAGTTGAGAGCTAAAGGGATGTGAGGTCAGAGGGGAAATTTGGTAGGTGGGAGGATGGGAAAGGCTATTCTAAGCTGGCGGAATGAAGCCAAGTGGAGAGGGAGAGGCTGAAGATCATGCAGTGGGTGCAGAGTGAGTTATAGAGAAAGGTCCTGAAAGATAGAAGGGACTGGTCTTGAAACAGAGAAGGAACATCTAAGCCTGAAGAAAAGGACATAAGAATGAATTACGAAAAAGAGTTTATACATTTAAAAAAAGCTGGAGAATTAAAAGATATACTACAACATAAAATCAACGTTCTCCAGATTTAGAAGTAAGATTTTCCAATGAAATAGAGGGTTGAACAAGGGAAATAGGAGAATTGTGATATTTTGGAACCATCATTGAAGGACATGGAAGGAGGGACCACCACAAAGTAGAATGTTGAATTAAAATGCTGAGGGCTCTACTGAGGCTGAAGATGACCCTTACCATTCCACAGGGTTATAAGGAAGATCTAAGGTGACTGTGGTGTGTGTAAAACTTATTTGAGAATGATTATTAATACAAAATCCTATTCTCATGCTATCTCCATGCCTTTTGCTATGGCTACTCTGGCCATAGTCTGGGCCCAGGCATGACCAATGTTTGTTATCATACTAAATAGGAGCAGGAGAGGATATATACAGTATCCTAAGATGAGTGGAGGTTGACAATATAGAATGGGATGTATTAGGCCACCCCTTAGGAAGAAAGAGAGAGCCCTTCATTTTAGCACCACAAGCTAGTATAAGTGAGGCCATTTTTACATTTATTCATAAGACTTTCCCCCAAAAGATTTGTCTTCTTGAAAAGAAGCATAAAATAGGGTCTCAAAGTGTCCACATTATTCCTAAGGATAAAAAGAGAGTAAGCATGTTAGAGAAATCTGGCCTTTATCTACCACCTAATGGAGTCCTTTCTGCACAACTCATGAAGGATTCTAAATATCCTATCAGGCTCTAAAGGCCAACAGTAGGTACCAGCATAAGCCTAAAAGGTAAAGTCACTCTGATTCAGTTTGGATCTGGGCAGGTAGATAACAGATGGATCACAGGTGGATAACATGAACTATATCATGAGCTCTTTTGTAAAAACAAACAAATAAAACATAAATGCCCCTTGGTAAACCCTGAATTTTCTCTCAAGCCAACATTATAAGGTAATTTGTGGTTCAGGTAAAATTTCAACTCCTACTCTTCCATCAGGCAGTCTTAGTTTTAGTGATTCTCATTGTGGTGTACAAATACCCAGACTGGGAGATCTCCGATTCTATGATTATAGCAATTGGATGCTGAGAAGGAGATAGACATTAGGTGTAGGAAGAAAACCTCTCCCATTTTTTTGAATTTGAGACGCAGGCAGAAATATCCACCTGGAATTGTTCCTAGGTGCAGGCAAAAGGGCAGATAGCTCTGGCATTTGGCCAATCTCTTTCAGTTCCTGTCCTCACCAAAGGATCTCAGGATATCTATCACCATAAGAAGAAGACAATCTAAGAGTGTATATGATGGCTAGAAATGGGACAAAAAAGGAAGAAACAGATTGCAAAAATTAAAGATGTTTCAAGAAAAATGAAGGAAAGTCATCAAATGTAGAAAACAAAGTAATACTCAGAAAATACAGAATAAGAGCCCTCCCCACCCCAAAAGCCATTTTAATGTGCCTCAGCAAAATCTACATTCTAATATAGCTAATGAGAAGACAGAATCTTCAAGAAAGGCAAGGGTTGGAGGGTTATCATCTTTTCCTTAAAAAGGATTCAACAGAGACTGAGACTCAATCTGGCTTTTGGGTTTTACAGCCAAATGCAGTAACATCTGAAAGTTTGGGAAGAATTTATCCTCATGGGTGTGCATATTATATTCTACCAGTTACATCTTAACAGAGCTTACTAATTTTCCTAATTTTTGCTCTGGCAATATGACGGCCTTGAGTGCTCCATGAACCACTGGGCCTACTTCCAACCTACACTTGGTTACTTGCATGAGGGTAATGCCTAGAATAAGAGACGTCTCAGCAATCAGCAGGGACACCTACTACTGGTGGTTCCCCTGGAGTGTCAAAACTCAGAAGATACCAATTTCCATGGCAGCCCCCCCTTCATCCTCTAGGCATCTGAAAACCAACCTGTAAAAGCCTAAGTGCCTTGACAGCTGAAAATGTGATTCGTCCAAGGGAAAGGGGAAATAAAAAGGGTCTAAGTGAATGTTCTCCTGCTAAAAGGGGGTAATTTCCACCACAGTGGCTGAGAGCCTTGTCCCAAACCCTGAGTATTTCTTCATCCTGCTGTTCAGGGAGTTACAGATAAAAGGAAGTGTGGTGCCTCTGTCCATGGTGCTGAAATCCTCCAAAAGAGCATGGGACACAGCCAGCAAGTGTTGGACCTATTTAAAAAGACTGGATCCAAAGCTCCAATTGTTTATCAGGCCACATGCAAAACGTCACAGCTTGTTTTCTTTCTTTCATCTTCATGATTATCCATGCTGTGGTTTTGCTATGAAACGTGTTGCATTTTGGCCATTTTCAAAATTCTTATGTGAATTTTAGGGGATACCCAATTTGGAGTAAATGAAATTGCACTTATGTAATTATTTATTCATCCAATAGTATTGTAGACCTCCTACGTTTGCAGCCAAGAACTACAATAGATGCTAAGTATTCACTGCAGAGCAAAGCAAAGCCCCTGCCTGTGTGATTCTTTTACCCAGTCTAAATGTGTGTTATCCTATATAAAAATCATTCAAGAAAAGGAGATGTGGTTGCAAGGTGATTTGTTAATGGGGGATGGGATGGCCCAGCATGAGAATTTGGAAGTGCCATAATGCGGCCATTGCACAGTAATTGTGAAAGCTCATGTGTTTTAGGACAGCAGAGAGCCAATTCAATGTGTTAGAAAGTGCTGTAATACAGGACCCAGTGCTATAGGAGCAGATAACTAATGGGGGGATAGAGAACTGGGGAAGCAGTCTTGCTGATTAGAGCTTCAAAGGTAAAGAAGAAGCCATAACAATAAATTTCTATGGGGAAGGAGAAGATGCTGCCAATCTAAGGTTCAAGTTGATTCAAGAAAATAATTCTGACCTGAAATTGAAGAGGTGTCTAAGACCCAGAAAGAAAGAAAAAAGACCCTGTTTCTTTAGTGATCAACAAAATTACAGAACTTGTTTCTACTTATGGCCTCTTTCCCCAGTTTTCCATCAACCCCACCATGTTTTTGTACCCAACCCAAGATGTTTGCATTTACCACTCTTATTTTATGTCATTTTCTAGAACCCAGTACACCTCATCTTCCACTACTATAAAGTAGTTCTTTCAGCCTAATTTAAGTTCTACCTGTTGCAACTTGCAGCTATTTCTACTTGTTGGATGAGAAGAAGATTTGGTGCTAAACAGACATGTGCAATTCATGGACTCTACACTTTTTGCCCTGGTATATTTAGTCAGGTTTTATTATGAGATCACACTCTAGTGACGTTCATCTGTCACAATACTTTTTCCACTTGCTATAGCAGGAAGAGCACTGAACTGTGAATCAGGAGACATGGGTTATTAATATTAGTATTGTTATTTAAAGCCTCTGTTTCTTCATGTGGAAAATGAAGGAATAGGACTAGTAGACTACCTAGTATTGTGTCTGCTATACAGTGTTGGGACTAGGATGAGACAGTATCCTACTTGTCTTGAGCACAAAATTTAAAGAAGTACCCAAAAACCTGTTCAGTAGTCAATAAATAATATTTTAAAGCAACTTTTTAAAAATGAATACAAAAGTCCATGATGAACAAAATGCCAAAACTTTAAATAAAGACAGGATGTGACTGTATATTTACAGGACTATCCTTCCCTTGCCTTCATCCTAAAAGATAGGTTCAATGAGAGAAGTCCCTTCTGCCTATGGGATTCTATCATTCTCCTAAATTCACTTCAAACTACTTCCATGGGCAATTGTTTCACTACCATTATCCCACGTCTATCCAAAGTGCAATCTAGGAATTAAGCGCAACATTTATAACACTAAAATGTATCCTTGAGTTCAAACATGATTGGCTCTCTGACTTACTGACTGCCTTCATCTGTAAAATGGGGATAATGTTATTCTAACCTCATGGATTTTTCAGGAAAATCAAAGGAAACAACCATCTAAACCATATCCCACATCCTGGCCAGTGGCCTGGAAAAAAGTTGGGTGATTTTTCACAGATGATTGGGAGCATGGAGACATAAAACAATCTAATCCTCCTTCTAGAAAAACAAAACAAAATATATATATTCTACCAAAGGGAAGTTGTTGCATCACCTCCACCTAGGAAGGCAAGAAAATCAAGCACTCCTTTTGCCTCTGGGCCAGGAGCCAGGCAAAGCAAACTAACAGAGGGAGACAAAGTGTGATAAGATAAAAAGCTCTCTCAGTTCATTTAAATTTGGGTTGTCTTTCTGCCATTAACTCCCTCAAACTCACAGAAGAATTCTAAAAAGATAATCTGTAACTGGGAATACTTTGAAAAGCAAAGGAGCTATAAAAGAAAGTGAATTGAGTTTAATATTTATACAGGGCAGTTCTAATTAAATTAACACACTCACAGATATGCTAAACAGCAGACAGTTGTCTGCTTTTCTTCTCATTATCCTTTCCCTACCAATTACTGCACAGCTTCTTTTTTTAATTTTCAATTCTCCTTGATATAATTTTATTTCACAGAGAAGGAAGAAAATTAGCAAATGGCAATCTTTTTAAAGAAGAAAATAAATATCAGAAGTCATTTCTTCCAAATAAGAGAGATGTAGTCCTGTAGCAGTAACAAATACTAAATCAGCAATCAACATGGTTACTATTAGGCCCAACATCTATATTGGTTCATCATTGACAAAGTACCTTAATGTCTGCTATCTTATTTAATTCTCCTATTTACCTTCCTTCCACACACACACCAGCCAGTAAAAGGTATTATTAACTGCATTTTTCAGATCATAAAAACTGGAGCATAGAAAGCTCAGTAAGACAGAACTCTGGAAGACAATGCAGAAAAGAAGGTGTAAGGAGAAATAAAGGGATGGATTTAGTTTATTGATATTTATTTGGTTACTTTAGGAAGTTAGTCAATAAGACCTCATGAAAGAACTCTGGAATTCATATGCACTCTTAACACGCAGTTTCTATCCAGCTACAGAACACCTCTTGGATTCTGTTTCTCATGACCACCTCACTACCTCCATCCACACAACTGAGAACAAAGAGTCTTCCTTTTGGACTTCATTGAGATGAAATGACTTCATGGAATCAAGACTAACGACAGAAATCACCTTTAGGGTAATTCTGGGTTATAGCAGCAATATTCAGGAAAAACAAGCAACATGAAGCCCCTTCCTTTTACATATTCTATTCAGTGCTACTTAATCCCATTTGGTCCAGTTCAGTTTCTCCACCTGTAAAATGGAAATAATCATAATTCCTACCTACTTCTTAGGATTATTAAGTATTAAATAATATAATAATGCACAAAAAGGACTTCCTCCGGTGTCTAGTGAATAGTAAGCATTCAGTTAATTCTAGTTACTACTATTGGATATGGCCAAAATGTTCCAATGCTCCATTTTTATTAATAATGATAGGAAGATCCACAGACATTAAGAACCCAAGGTCACAACTTGAATGTGATAAAGTATGTAAAACACTTAGTCCACTGTTTTGGATATAGGAAAGCTCAAAGTAATAATAATATTACATGTGTGTGTGTGTGTGTGTGAGAGAGAGAGAGAGAGAGAGAGATCACACTGGAATGCAGTTTGGTGACTCCAAGCTCTCTATCCACAGAAACATTTGCATCATGTTGACATGAGAAAGCTAGGCCTGCTGGCTATAGTGCTATCTGTGCAGATTTGAAGTTTGGAGCCCAAGGGTCTCTTCAAAGTCAAGAGAGGGACTGTAGATCGTGTTCAGACAGCCACTTGATGTCATTCTGCACGGCAGATGTCCACAATGGCCTGGCATGCTTTCTGATCGTATCAGCCTATTTTTCTGCTATTGAGCTGTGACATCCCATACAAACTCTTCCTTTGCAAACTCATCTCTGGGATGCAGCTGTTCAGGGTTTGCAACTAAGCAATTCTGTGGCAATCTAGGCTTCCCATGGTTTTCACTCTCTGGCCACACTCTTTTCATTTCACTAGACCCATGATTGTATGGCCTAAGTTCTAGGAACACAATAAAAAAAGCCATGAAGGAAGTCTCTTATCATTCCTAACCAGTTAGAAATCTAGGAATGCATTTGGAACTCTCTTATGGAACCAGAATTGGAAGAAAGTCCAAGATCCTATTACCTAGCCTCTTTACTTAAGAAAAGGAAAACCCAGGACCTAAATAAACCTAAAAATCAAGGTCACCTTGCTGATGAGTAGCAAAACCAGGAGAACTCGCTGTGCCACCACTATCTTGATTCCCATCAGTTGCCAGCTAATCTCTCCTAAAGTATTAATTGATAATTAAAGGATAAGCTGATAAAGGGATTAAGTTTAGACCCTTCTCAGGAGTATTTTAATTTAGAGAGATTTGAATTCCCAACTGGATGAACTAATTACGGTATAATGTCAAGCAGAGGTACTGAAGTACTGGGGCAAGTGGTCATGCCTTTTTATCCCTGAGATCATACCCCACAGAAGGTAGAACACAGATAGGGCTGGGTCTATAGGAAGAGAATCCCTGTTCTTATCAATGGAAAGTGAAGGATGTCCCTCATCATGCTCTAATTTCCTTGATGATGTAACCAAAAGAAATAGTCAAGCCTATTAAAGAACTTTAACACACACTGATCAATGTTCTCAGTACCTAGGCATGTGGGCCAGTGTTCATGTTCATGGTTCCTTTTATCTTGCATCTTATGACTGAGATCGATAATCCTCTGGCCCATACTAACGGTACACATAACATGAGCCAGCTTGGAGATGAGGAAGAAGGCATGCTTATATCTCTCTCTACCAAACTTTAAAAGCTGGAAACATTGCCCCCAGACTGTACAAAGGTCTCTCCATTTTCTAAGCTCCCAAGAATCCCAATTTGTATAAAAATGGAGAAACAGAGTTGATTTCCCTCTGTAATATTTAAAGGTTCTCAGAAATAGGTGGAAGCTAGCAAACCATAGAAAGGATTGTCAGAGAAGTAGATCAGATAAAATATTGATAGAACACATGCAGTTAAGAGGATTATGCCAAGCGGATTAGCTGCCAGGAGAATGCAAAAGAAGGGGGGAAAGAGACACTTATTGGAGTCATCATTTCCTCTAAAATTAACATTGAGGCTCCCAGACTCTCATTCTGTCCCTTTTCATAATCTTTTTCTCCCCCCACAACCTACAAATTGACAAAATCTGGTTAATTTTAATGCCATTTTCAACCATTTTACCTAGGTCCAGATGAGGTTTGAGTAATGGATCTTAGTAAGAAAAATAGAATCAGTAAAACATTACGAGTATGGACACCTTAGAATTACGAGTCAAATTAAAAATAGAACAGAGAATTAAGAAGCTAAAAAAGCATATCTGTGACATAACCTCACGTATATGGCCCATAACCCACATGGGCCTCAGTAGCAGCACAAAACAACAATGTCAACAGTAACAATAAGCAAGGGGGAGGGAAACATATTTAGTCTGCAATACCAGGGATTTATGTGTGATGAGATAGAATATTTTGAAAATGAAGTTTATTGAATAAAAATTTTGTTGAGAGAGGTTGCAGATATATTTTTGTAAACATCTTTGAAAACAGGTTAGAGTTTTATCTAGCTCATAAGATTTCAGAGTGATGTTTTTTAACTTGAAGGTAAAAGATGAATGGATCTCCAAGGGCTATTTTGTGAACTGGCATAAGAATCACCTGAGAAAGGTGTTATAAATAAGTATGCTTATGCCCTACTGCCCTGCCAAAAGATCTTGATTCAGTAGGTCTTGAGTGGAGCCCAGGAACCAGTGTTTTTAGTAAGTTCTCCAGGCATTCTGTTGTACAGTTAAGCTTGAGAATTACTGAGTTAGAAAGATGATCTCAAGTAGTCCCCTAAGGACCTTCGCTCTGGTTCAATGATTCTGTTAAGAGACACACCCTGTAATATGACCTGTTGAAAAACATATATACAGCACTTTTCTTCAGTAGATTGCTATACCACAATATAGAGATTTTTTTCCTCAGTATGGTATATCTTAGGAGAGCATTGTCCACATATAGGTGAAAATATAAACATATTCATTAAACTCAAAGAAGTAACATACATAAAGATTTCTGAGAATAGTGCAGTGATTCCCAGAATGTTGACCAGTACTCAAGCACTGTTTGCTGTACATCTTTGTGTCAGAAATCACTCATGAGATATATTGCTAACATGCATTATGATGGTGATGATGATGATGCTAAAGTACCCAAATCTGTGGATTGTTTACTCCTTTTCCTCAATCTGATTCCCTGGACAGAATCCAAGGCATTGACTGGGCTATATTTTCTAGTTGAAGGAAGCACTGAAATTCACATTGTTCATTTGGGTGTGGCTTTCTCCACTATTTCCTGCCTGTGCAGGAACCCAACCCACATTTAGATTCTTGATTAATGTCTGACCTGCTGATCATTGTCTCTTGCATTTCTTACTCCTGTTACTGGGCACTGTGAGCTTATAACTGACTGGAAAGAAGATTTGAATCAGAGGGTGGAGAGAGTTTGCTTATGTTTGAGACTAAGCCCTATGCTCCAACCAAGTTGATTGGAAAGCTATTGGGAGTTCTGAACACAAGTGCAATTGACAATAAAGCAGTACCTCAATTCTAATTTGGCATTATACCTGGAGTTTACAGCAACCTCCACAGGGAGGAGAGATGGCTCAATCAAGGCAAATTCAGGCATTCTGCCAGGCATTATAGAGTCTAAGGCACTAATGGTATTTTCTGGCCAACCAGCTGATCTCCCACAGCAGTCCAGAAACAATCTGGGAACCAAGGGCAGGTGCCAAAGTCTTCAAAAAGTCTGGATCAGGCTTTGTGTCCACTATTATCAGTTGTAATTAGTGCTGCTTCACTGACTACAGATATGTGATTTATCAAGCCACTTACACAAAATAAGATAACAATCACAGACTTCTGTGCATTTTAAAAACAATTTGGTTGCAACTAAGCCTAAGATACCAAAAACATTATAGAGTCACATCCTTTTAAAGAATAAAAATAATTAGGTTAAAGTGTGGGTAGACATAGGGTCTTAAAGAATATCATTAGGGTTTGACTCTTTTTATTGCTTATATTTCAATCTCTTTTTGTCTCCAATTAATGGGAACAGTTACTACTAGCAGTCTCAGCCTTGCTTCCTACATGCTTAACAATCCCAGAATATAGGAATCATCTTCCCTAATGATTCTAGCAGAAGGTAAAATCAGCTTGGGCAACATGAAAAATCAAGAGCTGTGGTCAGAAGAATAGGCTATTCTAAATCAGGACTAGATTATGTGCCCAGCCTTATAACTGGAGGTAAACTGAAGTGAAAGGAATTCATACCTTCAGCAGAAAAAAATGTGGTGGCTCAGGTGGTTAAGCTCAGGTCATGATCTCACAGTTCATGAGTTTGAGCTCTGTGTTGAAAGCACAGAGCATGATGTCTGCTTTGGATTCAGTGTCTCCCTCTCTCTCTGTTCCTCTCCCACTCATTCTCTGTCTCGCTCTGTTTCTCAAAAATAAATAAACATTAAAAACTTAAAAACTAAAAATAAGTTAAAAAAAATTTAAAAACCAAATGTGGAAAACAATGCTATTGCCCCAAAAAAGGGCAAAGATGGTAGTCAGGCAACACAAAGATGTCTACTACTATGATAATACCAGAAATTATTCTCATTATAGCCAAGTGTTTCTGATAATATACCTGTAGAAAAGGCTAAGAGAAAACAATGGATCCACTCTCTTAACTTGAATAGAGAGGAGCCCGTCAACAATTATTTATTGGGCATCATAGTAAAATATGAAGGGTTTAGAATATGGAATTTAGAGTCAGACACACCTGGATGTAAATCCTGACTCTGACATATCATAGCTATACAACACTGATCAAGTTACTTAGCTTTTTTTTTTTTCAGTTTTCTCATTGATAAAATAAATGTAGAAATAACTTACTTATTGCACTCTTGATTAAATGAAATAGTTCATGTAAAAAAAACTCATAGTATGCACTCCGTAGTATGAGTTCAATAAAGATTCATCCTCTACCTTAAACATACATACCCTTCCTCCACCTTTATAGACTTTATCTTGTGACAAGATGGCACCTAAATCATATCAGTCAGATAAGAAATACCCTATTTTGAGAAACCTATGATATAAAAAATAAACAATAAGGATATTTTATTGAAGTTCAACTAAAATCATTCCTCTTCACTCTTATCTATTCCTTTCTACTAATTTATCAGTGAGATTAAAAAGCAGTGGGTCTGGGATGCCTGGGTGGCTCAGTTGGTTAAGCAACTGACTCTTGATCTTGACTCAGGTAACGATCTCACAGTCTTTGAGTTTGAGCCCCGTGTAGAGTTCTGTGCTGGCAGCATGGAGCCTGCTTGGGATTCTATGTCTCCCTCTCTTTCTGCCCCTCCCCCACTCTCTATCTCTCTCAAAATAAATAAATAAACATTTTTTAAAAAAACCTGTGGGTCATTATCCTCTATAATGTGAATTTTTCAAACAGTAAAAGACAACAATAAAGAAATTTCTTTCTTTTTTTTTTTTAATTTATTTCTAGGAGAGAGAGAGAGACAGCGTGAGCAGGGGAGGGTCAGAGAGAGAGGGAGACACAGACTGAAACAGGCTCCAGGTTCTGAGCTGGCAGTCAGCACAGAGCCCGACGCGGGGCTCGAACCCGCGAACCGCGAGATCACGACCTAAGCGAAAGTCAGACGCTTAACCGACTAAGCCACCCAGGCGCCCCAGCAATTTCTTTTTTTAATGCTTTTTTTGAGAGAGAGAGAGTAGGGGAGGGGCAGAGAGAGAGAGGGGGACACAGAATCTAAGACAGGCTCCAGGCTCTGCGCTGTTAGCATAAAGCCCGATGCAGGGCTCAAACTCATGAACTGCAAGATCATGACCAGAGCCTATGTCGGACACTTAACCAACTGAGCCACCCAGGCACCCAACAATAAAATAATTTTCATTCTTCTTTTCTTCTGGTCCCCAAGTTTTCTTTTGTATATCCTCCAAGAATACATATTCCATTGCTTTTTAATTCACACAGATATACAAATAAGCTCTACTGAGAGAGTGAGCCTCTTACCCAATTTTCTCATTTTATTATCTTACATTGTAAACCACCCACTATAATAAACTTTTGTAAGTTCTTATAAAAGTATATATTCCATCTCTCCAAGAAAAATCTGAGAGTGATTTTCCCCACCCCAAAATTTACATCTATCCTCCAAAATAATTAGTACAAGAGCCTACATATGTCACTCATTTTCTATCCTTGATTGCTAAGTAGTCATTGTAAAAATCAACCCTGGGTTTTAGGTAGGGCATGTTTCCTGCATTGCATTGGCTAATTAATGACTTTCAAGAATAAGGAATCTTCCTCCACTATTTATTTCTAATGACTAATATCTAAATGGCATCTATGAGATGTGATAGATGTCTTTCTGGAAAGATGTGTCCTTTGGAGAGGATCTGATGCCAAACTAACCTAAACATCAAGAGAAACAGGCCAGAGGGTGAGAGCAACCATTTTCTAATTGGCTGTGCTTGTCATTAGACAAGACTGAACACCAGAAAGAGCTAGAAAGAAATGGATGGTGGAAAGAATAGGATGGAAGAGAGAGAGAGAAAGAAGACAAGGGGGTATGCAATGGGTCTCCCATAAATTATTCCATTTGGACTTCAATTACATTGATTGATATGCATTTGCCACTGATAGGAAAATGAGACTCTTTTTCCCTCCAGCCTTGTTTAGCCTCCAAATGGCAAAGTAAAACAATGTCATTCAGAACCCATAAATCTAGCTGAGAGAGAGCCCCAATGACAGCTTCCATGCAGAGCTATTAAAAAAAAGAAACAGATTAACTTCTCAGCTCCATCATTTTAATGTCTGTGTCTCCTCTGCCCTCTGTGATCCTCACAGACCCTAACCTTTACTGTGGTGATGAGCAGTGTACTCTCTATACCCCTCATGACGGGTTGGACAGCCATCCACCTTATCCAGTAATAATTCCCAACCTTACTTTCAAACTCCCTTCAAAAACATGAGGATAGTTGAGTCTCAGTATAACTTTTTAAGTAGACAAGAAATAACCTATCTGTATTTTACAAATAAGGATATTTATTGAGGCTTCAAAATAAGCTAAATGACTACGCACATTGTAAGTGGTGAAATCCAGATTTGAATTTGTACCGTCTTTTGTGTCCCCATCCACAAACTTTCTTACACCTATATTCTCCCTTTTTCCCCCGATTCACCTAAGAAACTCCTACTCATTCTTTGCGGCCCTGAACAAATGTCACCTTCTCTGTGAATCTTTCCAACCAACCTAGACATTGCTATTTTTTTTTTTTTTGGCAGTTTGCACTTGACTCAATGATATTTCTCACTCTCTATTACAATAATTTATTATTAACCTCTACAAATAGAAACGACTTCAAGGATAAGTACAGTGGGTTATTATTTTGTTTTCCCAGTGCCAGGTACACTGTATATGCTGAACTAACATGTACTGAATAAATGACTAAGTAGTCTTAAATTTCACATAAGGGGGAACCACTTCAATAAAATGCTTCCTAAATAAACATACAGGGAATGGAAGGAGCCATGGGATAGATGAAAATGAATCATTTTCTTGCGAAGGCACCATAATGATTGCAGTGGGCTAGCAGATGTAGGGAATTCAATCATCACATTCATGATTTTCAGAGCCCAGATTTTCCTGAGTCAGGGTGATGGGTAGGGTAGAGACCCTTTGTTTTGCCACAATGGTCTTTAGCAAAGGCATATATTTCACAAACAGCTCCCAAATTCTCCCAATTCTCCCAGATTCTTTGCTACCATAAGTTTTAACTTCTTTGTAAGGTTTTTACATACTAGACCTTACTCTTTGTCTGTGATGATCTATAGACAAGTTGCATGGTAAATTATTGAACCACTACCTAACATGGAGCAGTATATATACCAGAGCCTATCTTTGGTTTTTTTGTTTTTTGTTTTTTGTTTTTTTTCTTTCAAGAGGTTATTTAATTGTTTTATTTTATTTTATTTTTACAAATAGTTTATTGTCAGATTAGTTTCCACATAACACTCAGTGCTCATCCCCATAAGTGTCCTCCTCTATGCCCATCCCCCCCCCCCCCCCCCCTCCATCAGTCCTCAGTTTTTGTCAGCATTCAAGAGTCTCTCATGGTTTGCCTCTCTCCCTTTCCCCCACCATTTCCGCCCTTCTTCTCCCCCTTGTTCCTCCGTCAAGTTCCTCCTAATCCTCCTATACATGCAAACATATGATATTTGTCCTTCTCTGCCTGACTTATTTCGCTCAGCATAACACCCTCAAGGTCCATCCACGTTGCTACACACGGCCAGATTTCATTGTTTCTCATTGCCATGTAGTATTCCATGGTATAGATAAACCACATCTTCTTGATCCATTCATCTGTTGATGGACACTTAGGCTCTTTCCATGTTTTAGCTATTGTGGAGAGTGCTGCTATGAACATTGGGGTACATGTTACCAGAGCCTATCTTTGTATAGGCTAAAGGGCAGCTGACTGACTCCTTGGAGAAGACTGACAGTCCCTGGTTAAGTTTCTTTTTCCCATGACGAGGCAACTGGTAGAGCAAAAGCTAGCAAAGAGAGAAGAGTCAAAAGAATAATCAATGGGACAACCCATTGCAGGCCCGTCTTATCTCCCATAACATATCCAGAATGTACTCTTTTCCTTTCTGAGGAAAACTTTGGAATAAAAAAACTGAAGAATTACCCCTACTTGCTTCAGGATGTTCCTGAATAATGTATCCATTTGTTAACCAATTGAAGCAGGGATGATGAGTTCACCACTTTACAGCAGAAGAAGAGACAAAGGCATAAATTCAGTAAGTCTGGCTTCTAGGTGAAATTCTGCTTCTTATAAAGCTTGCTCCCATATACATCAAGGACAAGTACCAAAGAAGTGTCTATCCCTAGTTACAGATGAAATCACACCCATATATGGACCTCCTTCAGTTTTGACAGTTCGTACAGACTTTTTCATTGGTTCTCAAGTCACCTTTGCTTTGGGGCCTTTACTTTCTTCCCTTTTACTTCATATATGAAGCAAAAGTCAAATTAAGCACATTTCCTAATTCTGGCTCCTAAAACTCCAGAATAGGTCGTATCACTGCCTGTAGAAGAATTCAAGCAACAAAGAGTGTCACTGAACATGAAGAAGGCAGTTGTTCTAGGTGAGTGAAAATTCCACATAAGCTACCATTTCCTCAGAAACTCAGCCTCTTTTCTGACCTCCCATAACCTTCATTACAGGCATCATAGTTGGGTAGTTCATGCACTATATTACAGGAAATTTAAAACTGCCAAGAAACTACTAAAAATAAGGTTCCAAGTGTATAAGTGTAAACCTTAACTCCCCAAATAGGTTGTAAAGTCTTATGAGCAGATACTATGTTTTAGATATTGTTTTCCAAAATCCATAGGTTAATCTTCTATGCAATCCGGGTTCTAATAACTTCACAGAAGCAGGTTACTCTATTTGCCACTCCAGCTGAGATATTCATCAAAGACACACATATCATCCCCAAAGGTCTACTTGTCTCCTCAGAAAGTTGAAGCACAGGAAGTTGGATTTCTGGTTCTCCAGCAGCAATACATGAGGACTGACAACTTTACATATTTTGGACAAGCTTTTTTGACAGTCCAAACTGACAATGAACATCTTGTGTTTCCCTCTAATGACTTAGGAACAGAAAATGAACCCGAATTTGCAGAGGTGAAAATTTAGTTTTTGACAACTGGATAGTCCATCTAATTGTCCCAGGCACTTTTCTTTTCTTTATTGCTTGCTTTTCCAGGTAATTGAATTGAAGTCCAAAACACTTTCTAGGGCTGTAAGCTTTGATAATGAATCACTAAGTGGTATTCACCTATCTCTAAAGAGAAAGAGCAGCCTGTCGGCAGCTGACAGTCTAGTTTCTGAACTTGACTAATGCAATGAAGAGAACGAGGTGAACAAATGTGAATTGGAGATAACATATGAGCTTCTTGATAATGAGCATGGGGAGTCTGTTTCTGTGACAAATATGATGACAGGGAAAACAGGTGTGCTTAAAGATTCATCTCTGTGCCTGTACAGTGGGGACAACTCAGCAGACGGCACTCTCTCACCAAATTCCAGGCACCCATATATACTAGGCAAAAGCAGAGTTAGGAAAGACCCTGTTAATGTGATGTTCTCATAAGAGCCTGGTCACTACAACTCATAACCCAGCATTACTTCAATCAACTTTTTAAACAGCCTAAGATGCTTTTTCACTTTCTATTCCTGAAGCCATTGGCTTCACCTCCAATAAATCCACATTGATTTATACATTTCTACAATGTCTATTTCCATTCATCCCAAGAGAAAGAAATCCTAAAATACATTCAAATAAAACAAAGCTGGATACGGCATGAAAATCTGGGAAGGCAGAATACTTTCTCAGTTGCTGCCTTAAGCTTGTATACCATGGAGCCCAAACCATCAGCTTCTCTGTACTCCATAGAATAATCATATTTTTGGGGGGGTTTTAATTAGTAGTTTCTAGTTTTATTTTCTTTCTTTTTTTTCTTAAATAGTTTATTGTCAAGTTGGTTTCCATACAACACCCAGTAGAATAATAGTATTTTAAACAAAAAGATGAATTAGGCATCACCTAATTCCTTACTTTTCAGTAATGTCCTTACTTTTCCTGCTTTTCTTAATGTCCTTACTTTTCAGACTGAAGAAACTGAGGGCTAGCTTATTCCAGTTACTTGCATGCAAAAATAGTCTAGCATGTAGGCTTCCTAATTCTCAGTTCATTATAATTATATATAATGTTAATAAGATTTTTTTTAATTCTTTGCTAATTCCCCTCATGATTCACTGACTACTTCATTTCTTAAATTTCAACAACATTCTCTCCAATATTCTACCTTACCCACCCAGAGAACTCAGCTGCTATTTTTTTTTTCATTGTTACTTTTCACACAGGTTCTCTCCAAATCCTCCACACTAGCTCACATATCAACTTTCCCTCCAGGGACACAGATCCAGAAGTCTACACTATAAATGTGGATACTGACCTTGGTGCTTCCCATTGACACCCAAACGAAAGGTTTAAAGTCTCTTGAATCAATCACTACTTATCAATGTCATCATTGTCTTTAAAACCAGATTTTCTGGGCTCCAAGACTGGCAATCTAACTTTTACATCTAATCCCAAATTAGTAAACTAAGCCATGGATGATGTAAAACTTTTCTTATAGATCACCGGGCCCAACATTTGTCATCAGATCCTTCACAGCCAATCTCTCTCCTGCAGCTTCGCCCAGACTTGCTCCTTTTCCTCTGTTCCATATTATTAAAATGAATAAAGTATATTAGAGGGAAGTAAATGGCTGGCCCATAGGTGACACTGGACAAAAATTACTTGACCATGAATTTAGTCAAATTCTGATTCCCTCTGAATACATGAGCTCTGTAGCTTTGATTTCTTCACATTTTTAAAAAATGAAGTTTAGTTGACACACAATGTTAGATTAGTTTCAAGTGTACAACATACTGATTCAACAACTCTACACATTATGCTATGCTTACAAGTATAGCTACCATCTGTCACCATACAATGCTACTACAATACCATTGACTGTATTCCCTAGGCTGTACCTTTTCTTCATATATTAACCTAGCTCCATATTGGCCTCCTCACTTTTATCTAGAATCCTTGGCTGTTGGTGAACATTACATGGTTTTGTGACTGAGGCAATCTTAATTATTATGGCAGTTTTGATGGTGTTAAGGAACACTGCAATGAGAGCTAATATTTAATGGTCCTTACTAAATGCCAGGCATTGTGCCAAACCTTTTATGTGCATTTTCTCATTAATTCTCACAGTGACTGATGACTTAGGTACTATTATTCCCATTTTACTTTTTATTATATTTTTAAAAAATTCATTTCTGAGACAGAGAGAGAGAGAGACAGCATGAGCAGGGGAGGGTCAGAGAGAGTGGGAGACACAGAACCAGAAATAGGCTCCAGGCTCTGAGCTAGCTGTCAGCACAGAGCTTGACACGAGGCTCAAACCCACAAACCATGAGATCATGACCTGAGCCAAAGTCGGATGCTTAACTGACTAAGCCACCCAGGCACCCCATATTATTCCCATTTCATAAGTGAGGAAACTGAGGGTTAAAGTGTTTAAAGAATTCATTCAATTTGGACTCTAGAGCCCTAGTTACTGGCTATGCTACCTCACTTGATGTTCTTCTTCAGGATTTTAAAGAGATGAGGTCTCCATCTATATTGCGTATCTTTTAGACTTATTCTATTCCTTCTAATCACACACAATCATTTTCTTGTCCCCTCAAATTGTCTCTAAGCTCAAGAGCCTCTTCTTTTGAACTCTGTCTTGTATGAATCTCATCCTCTCTCAGCCATGGTGGCATCTTCCTATCCGTCTCACACCCCATCTGTACCTGAAGCCAATCTTTTTCCTCTATAGGATCCTCAACTCCTACCCTCCTATTAGTGAATCCCCTCAATTTTTTATACAGATAATTTAAGGCAACATCTAGTTTTCATAGAAAAAATGCTACATGTAGAACTATGTTACAGGCTGTTATTATTTAAACTGATTTTTACTAGGCTCCTCTTCAAGAAGAAGAGGTTATCTGGGTAAGTTTTTCCATCTCTGGATCATCTGCCATAATCTCTAGCTCTGAGGGTTGGATTTCTGTGATCTGCAGAAAATAAATAAGCTAAACCTTAACTCTGACTTCTGCCATAATTGGCACAAGCCATTTCAGCAAACTGGCAAAGGAGACTAACTAAAGAACCTAGGGACCTCACCCTTGGAACAGGTCACTCTGGACTCCATTGATCACCAGGTAAAGGATCACCAGGTCAAGGATAATCATCCTTCCAACCCCAGGATACTCCTGCAGCATTATACTCTTCACATCACTTCTACTCCATTCCATCCCTTCAGTATCTTCTACCTGCTCAAAAAGAAACCCTTCTTCTTTTGGTTCTTCTCTCTAATACAGTGCTTCTCAACCTTGGTTACCCATTAGAATCACTTGGAGAGGTGTTGATACATACTGTGGACCGGACCTCATCTGAGATTCTGATTTAATTGGTTTAATTCATTTAATTTACTTTAATTTGATATTTTCCAAATAACCTACAGAGTAATCTGATCTCCCATCCCATTTCCTTCATGCACCAACCTACTGGCCTGTGTGCTTTTCCTTGACCTTACAAAGCTCACCCCACCTTAGAGCCTTTGCTTTAACCATTCATATGAATGGCTCCTGCTTCTTATTCAAATCTCAGCTTAAATAATATCACTTACTTTAAGTGTCCATCTCTGACTTCCTTCTCTAAAGTGTTGTTTAATCTTTCCAGTCACATTCTATCACGTTTTCTTGATTTAAATGTTCATAGCTCTACTACTATCTGACATTACCATATGCATGTATCTTATTTTTTATTGTTTGTCTCCACATCTAGTATATAACCAGGAGAAGGAAAGAACCTTTCCTGTCCTGTTCATTGCTGAATCCTTGTGACCTAGAACAGTGCCTGGAATATAGTAGGTACACAATAAATATCTGTTGTATGAATGAAATAAATGGCTTGCAGAAACCATTCCAGGAAAAATCTTCTCCAACTTTCTCTCAAAATTATTTCCTAGGGCAAAGGGTCCAAATTCCTGTACTATCTTGTAAACTTGATTATTCCACCCCAAACTCTGAGCTTTTATAGGATTATTCTTTAGGTTATGGTATCTTCCACCTCTGTTATCCAACAAAACCCAGCTCAAATCTCACAGCTTCCATGTAATTTTATCTGACCCCCAACCCAAAGTGACTTCTTTATAGTTTCCTGGAGTAACAGCAATCTCTAGTGTCCAATGGCTCTCTGTCTCTAAAGCCACACTTGCAACTATTATGTTACTAATGTTCATGTTTGCATAGCAAAAATAAAAACACAACAAAAGATAAAACTACTGGAATAATCACTCCTTGTTCAAGCTGCCTTAGACATTCAAAAGATGGAGAAGCATTTTTACCTCCCCATATTAAGAAGGTCCAGGCAACCCATTCTGAATCCTAGATCCTTTATTTTCAAGATCACTAACAACTCCTGTGTCTTAGGGTAGAAAAGGCAAAGTTGTCAGGCACCCAGAATTCAACTTCCTTCACTGAGGGCTGATTGTGTGCTGGGGTGCAAGGAACCAGAGAGCCCAGCCAAAAGGCATGAGCTTTTCCAAGGTGAGAAACAGGATAGGAGTTTCTGTGAATAACAGAAATCCATGTTCCCTTTGAAGTAACGTCCAAGATGAAAGGAATTCTTGAGCCTTCAGCCTGGAAAAGAGCAGACAGTGTCCCTCTGGCCAGGTTTGTGGTGGGTAGAGAGGGCCATTATGAAGAGCCTCTCTGCAACCAACAAGTCTATGAGCTTGAGAGTGAAGGACCATACTGGAGAGTTACATCATGTAGCAAACAGAGAAATAATTACAAAGGGGCCAATGGGAAGGATATAACCCTCTACTTCTGTTTTCTTGAGTTCATGAAAGCTTCACCCAAATTTCTGAAGAATCCTAGTAAACGTATTCTCTCAAATATAATGTGATTGATTATTTCACACACTCTTCCAACAGATGGAAGCTCAGAGCTACATTTAATTTTATTTACGGAAAAGAAAATAACATGATATTTCTCTCACTTGAGTGGTATAGTGCCAATATTCTCTACCCATATATTTACAGTACTGCCTGCAAATATTGCCCATGCTCTACAGACAGTCTGACAAAATCAATGATTGATTCAATGCTTAATAATTTTTCTAATGTAGTAAAATATACAAAACATAAAATTTACCATTTTAAGTATACACTTCAGTGGCATTAAGTATATTCACACTGTTATGAAAGATCAAAATCAGTTTGTCTAAAGAATTCACCATGGTGGCAAAGAAGAAAACTTATAAGCCCCTTTTGATACATTAAAGCAGCTCGTTAGAATTGGCTACACTTTAAACATTTTAGATAAAAAAGAAAATACACTTTGGCCTTTGGAAAGCTCAACAAAAGACTTAATATTTACTTTAGTGTGCATGGTAGTATCAATAGCTGATATCTTGGATTCTCTTTCCTTATTGTCTAGCATACAAAGCAGATGTATGAAAAGGCAGCTATTAAAAGGCCCTAAAATAGACAACCTGAAAACACTTCAGAAAGCTAGATGGGAAGAGTTCATAAAAAACCCATCTGACCATGAAAGCCAGAGATCAAGTATAATGCAAATATAAAGAAAGCCATTAACCTCTGCCTTCACCCCTGTTGGGCACTGGTATGCCTATGATTACACACCATAATGGCAATGACTTTGAGTAAATGTTGGTGTGATTTATCAAGCAATCTGAGGCCTATAAGATGCATCACCAGATTCCAAATGGACTCTGCCTTGTTAGAGATGATCGGTAAATACTGGTATTAGTGTCAATCCACAGAATTTCTATCTTAGTTACACCCTTCAAGTTTTTCTCTCCTAGAATTTCAAGCACAGAGAGTGTGTGGTTTCCTGAATGAGATCTACATTCATATTTACCCAAGCATTCACATTCATCTCTTCTTCCCTAATGAGGCAAGAAATCCAGGCAGACTCTGGATTTCAAGAGTTTTATTTCCATACCATTATCCTCATCAAAAAGCATTTATTAAACACCCAATTATAGATAATGCTGTGAAAGCCTTCATCTCTGTATAAAGAGAACTATATAGACACAAGCCTAATCCTCTAAGAGTTCATAATCTATTCAAAAATGAGTGACAGGCACAGATTACAGCTTTGACTCCTCTCTCTGGTTTTGTAACAACTCAGAGAGATTCAAGGTGTCTCAAGAAATGTCACAAAATTTCCAATATAAAATGAATGGCAGTTCAATTTTAACGATAACTGACATATCAGTGGATAGATTTCACCACCACTGCCACCACACATGTAATTCCAATTTGAGGCTAATAGCCACATTTTGGTTATAATTTAGGAAAGTGAGTTTCACACATGAAATATCTAGATAATGTGGAATCTAGAAAATGCAGACTATACATATGGACTTTGATGACAAAAAAAGGGTGATGTTACAAAACAGAATAAATCTAAACTTAAAAATATTTTTTTTGTTTTATTTATTTTTGAGACAGAGCATGAGTGGAGGAGGGGCAGAGAGAGAGGGAGACACAGAATCTGAAACAGGCTCCAGCCTCTGGGTTGTCAGCACAGAACCGGATGCGGGGCTGGAACCCATGAATCATGAAATCATAACCTGAGCTGAAGTCAGACGCTTAACCAACTGAGCCACCCAGATGCTCCAGAATAAATCTAAACTTGACAAGCCCAGAAAAACTGGTGATCAATCACTAGCCTGTAGTTTGTTCTAATAAAAAAACCAGTCCAGCATCTGCTTCATATACCAGTGGGTCTACCTTTTGGAGAACAGGTTTGGCATGGCCTTAGATCCCAAACAACGACCACTAATAGTAATATAACAACACTAGGAAGCACACTTCCTCCAGAGGAGAGGAGACATGACATCACCAAATCTGCAGCTCTTTTCAGACAAACAAACCCAAATTCAGACCTAGATTTGCCACTTGCAGGCTGTGTGAACTTGGCAAAATCATTTAACTTCTCTATACTTCGCTTTCATCTATAAGAGGGACATGACGATTTCTAAACACAGGGTTATTTTGAGAACCTTATGAGGTGACTTATAAAATGTCTAAAACACTGTGGATACCCAATATAAAGGGTTCTCTTATTTTGGTGATATAAGTTCTCCTTCATGTAACAATAAAACAGGTCACCAACTGGAAGTTTGCATGTTTTATTTTGGCAAATAGAATGTGTTAAACACTTAAATTAAATGCAAATTAAAATAATCAGAAAAATATATAAGTTTTCAACTTTCCTTAAAAAAATGAAATTTCTGGGAAGCTTGGGTGGCTCAGTCAGTTAAGCATCCAACTGAGGCTCAGGTCATGATCTCGCAATTCTTGAGTTCAAGGCCTGCATTAGTCAGTGCTGACAGCTCAGAGCCTGGAGCCTGCTTCGGATTCTAAGTCTCCCTTTCTCTTTGCCCCTCCCCCCAGGCACTCTGTCTCTCTGTCTCTCTTTCTCTCAAAAATAAATTAAGTTAAAAAAATTTTTTAACTTAAATTTTTTAAAAATCAAAACTTCTGGCAAAACTGTAGGCAATCTTTTTTGTAGGCAATCCATTCACTGACCCTAAAAAAGGCGATCCTTTCTACAAGAGGCATTCTCTTCAGGTCTTCACAGACCTCATCCAGCAGGGAGTCCTCATTCACTCCATGTTGTAAGTTTCTACAGATATTTGAGTTTCAAATCCTTGCTTTAATCATAGGGAGCTTGAGTCTTTCAAAACCATTAAAAGGAAAAATCATTCTTTGGCCCAGAGATAAGCAAGAAGCTGCTTGTGCTACTTGTCTAGATTTGTAACTCCAGGATGAAAACAAAGCAAGTCTTTTTTCTCCTTTTCTGGCCCCATTCCCTCCTCAACCACATCTTAAGAAAACTTTTCCTATGTATATTGACTGTGGTCTGCATACTTGATAAGGTCTAGGAGATCAGTACTTCATCATACTCGCTGGATTAGCTTGTTTGATATTGACTCACTCTACCAGGTAGATAAAATGTGTTAGCACACAGTCCTGCTCTTGTAATAATAGAATAGTCATGGGCTTGTTAAAGCTCCAACTGAGTTCTGTAGAGCCTCAGGACAAACTCTCCGAATGGAGTATTGGCTCCTGGGTCCATGTCCTAGGGACTTGTTGAGGGATGGGTCTAAGAGCCAGGACCTTCTCTTGGGGCTTGAAAAAGGATAGGCTAATATGAGTACATCAGACCCACCTAAACGTTCATCTTTAAACATCTTTTGTAAAATGGAGATAATAATACTAAATTTCAGGTTTATTATGAAGGATTATTTAGCATAATAAATGTTAAGTGCATGCATGTAAGAAAGCATATAGCATAGGATATGGCACAAAATGGGAACTCAGCAAATATCAGAACACTGGCCACTGTATCAGAGGAATCATTCAATCAAAGAAAGAATCATTGTGGTATTTTGTCACCAAAAGAGCCCCTCATCAGGACCCACAGAAAATGTTTCTCAACAAATGGTTTCAGGGCCACCCTTTTCAGAATTACCCGGCATGATGGTCAGAATTCCATTTTTCCTGAGGCTTCCTGTAGCCATAGATTCACACACACACACACACACACACACACACACACACACACACACATCCCAGCTGACCTATTATTTCCTCATTAACCTCTCCTTCAAGGACGCCATGCAATGAAAGACTAAACAAAGAAAATCATCTTCCTTTCTGTGTCCTAACTGGTAAATGGATTTGCCACAGCTGTTGAGACCTAGGCATCCTTCAGACTGTTACTCCAGCAAATCACATATAACACATATAACACTGCCAACATCAGTCAATAACTAGCAAGTTGGAAAACTTGGCAGAGTTTGTATTTGTTCTCTGAAGTAATTATTTATTTAACTAATGGCTGCTGACTTTGCTGAGCACCCTTATACACAAAGAGTGATGATCCCTCTTTGTCTATGACACCGTATTCAATTAACCAGAGTTCCCCAAAGTATGTCCCACAGAACTATAGTCTCAGGGGAACCAAAGCATACCAATAGTTCAATTTAGGATTGGAAACTAAGAACACTGTCCGGCTCCTGGGGTTTCATACTACATATTAGCATATAAAGGCAGTGAAAAGTCCTATAGTAAAGAATCCTGTTAAAAAACTCCAGTTAATTCTAGGTTTTCCAT
This sequence comes from Hyaena hyaena, assembly GCF_003009895.1. Classification (NCBI taxonomy): domain Eukaryota; kingdom Metazoa; phylum Chordata; class Mammalia; order Carnivora; family Hyaenidae; genus Hyaena; species Hyaena hyaena. Next base: position 501,481 of record NW_024081649.1, read on the forward strand.
ACTCCTGTAACCAGAGAACTCTGCTTTTGTCGCTTCTGGGTAACATTCTGCAAAATCATTTTGGGAAACTATCAGGATCACTGTGTAATTTGTCTTCCAAACCAGTCACTCTGAGTAAAAGGGGAATATTATTCATTAGTACCCTGGAATAGCAGCTATAATGTGGGTCTGTCCTAAAGAAACCAGGACATATGGTGACTCTAACATTTTGCTCCTCCATTTGTTCACTGTTACAGAAAACCCACCTTTGGCCTTAACCTTGTCCTAGGCCCTAAGACCAGCTCTGCCTCTGGTCAGAAAGAATGAATAAAAGAAGCTCAAGACCCATAAGCCTTAATCCTGAATCTGTTTTGCTTGTGGTCCTGACCTGACCAAGCCCTTGTACCTCAAATCTTACCATTCTTCCTGTAATGCTCTGCCCTGACCCCAAATTGTTGCTTCAGGCCTGCCTCACACGGGTCCTATACAAGATCAAAATCCCAGCCCATATTGTAGATCCTGCCAGACATGCTAAAAACAATCATCTGTTTCCTCCTGGGCTCCTGCCTACTACCTCTAAGGATTTCCTGGCTTCTGGGATACTCTACTATGGTCTGCTGATTTTCTGGCCCTTTATTTCTTGGCCTCTTTAATTTACATCTGGCTTCCTGTGCTATTCACAAACCCCACCATCCTGTTACCATCCAAGCCTTGTTTTATTTTATTCTGTATAAGAATGGATTTTTAAAAAAATAACCTAAAGGTAAAAAAAACACCCACTAATATTTTGCCTAAAGGTATTATTATATTAATATGCCAACACCTACAAGTAACTAAATAAACAGATTGCAAATATTGTCATTAAGCCAGATAAGAGCTAATAAGTTACCAATAGACATTTACCTATCCTCACACTTCTGTCAGTGACATTAAACATAAAATAAGATGACACTGTTCCCTTCTCAAGTAACTATAGATTCTTTAGTACATTATTTGATATTATGTGATGCAAAAATAGAGCTTTCTCAAAAATACAGAGAGTGTCTAAGTTACCAAACTTCACCCTGGACACAGACTCATGGCATTAGGCCATGGGAGAGAGTTCTTGAAAACAGCCGACCACTGCCGCTCCCTTCCTCAACCATCCTCTAGCCATTTACTCTCTACCTCTTCTTCTCTGTTTGAGTAGTACAGATTTGTAACAGCATTTCAAAACAAACAGAAAGGGAAGGGAGTTTAACCATTGGGTACCATTTCTTGCAACTGCCCCAAGAAGCAAATTTCTTATCAGAGTAGCTGAAGCACAATTAGGTCCCATTAGTTTGCAAGCAGAAAGTAAAGCTGACATTTTTGATGGGCAGGCCACTGTTGGAGGCAGAAAGAAGGAAAATAACAAACATAAAATTATTTGATAAGCCCTCATGCATTTTCCAGTTACTGCTGTTCAAATACAAAAAAGAGTATTCATAGACTACTGGACTGTGTTCAGTAAGCAGGTCTGCAGCCTTACTACCCAGCAGTCTCAGTATATAACTCCAAATCCAGTGCTTCCCAGAAGGCAGATGGCCCTGTAGATGAGTGAGAAAATTTATTGACCAAAGTGCAGCAGATATGTTAATTACATAAACTAATACTTCCCCTTAACATGTTTCTTTTCTAGGCATAAAGCAGAATCAACATATGTAATGAATGCATTGCTAGACAGGTAGCAGGCAGGTGATAAGGCTCCTTAGTGAGTTTTTCAATGCAGCAGATGTTTCTGTACCTGGAGAAGTAGATTGGAAATGCTGTCACATGATCTCGCATGAGGCTCTGACAGGGACTGTAAGAAGAAGAAGGAGACCATCTTTGGGAAAATGTCTCTAGGACTTTGTGCATCTCTTTGGAGAGCCAGTGTTCACTCTTGGCTTGGCAGGTATGATGAATCCTGGGAGGGGAGGCTACACAAAGGAACCCTAGGCCACAGTTTCTTGAATTGCATAAGGCCCCCTAATGCCCTTTCCAGATTTAATATTTGATAATTTTTTATTTAAAACATAATATTTGTACTTGTAGTATCTCACACCCAACCCTATATCTGTCTGTATCTCTCTCTGTGTGGGGATCACAGACAATATGAAACAGGCTGATAGCTATGAATGCGTAATGGGTAGCTCAGGGGTAATTCATTATGTCTTACACTTCTTCATATCAACTACCTTCATATCAACTGCCAATGGTAGACAACTTCTAAAATGGCTCCCATGATCCTTGCCTCATAGTATTCATGCCCAAATGTAATCTTCTCTACTTTTTTAGATCTAGTGAATTGCTTTTAATGAATAAAATACAATAAAAGCCATGGGACATTGATGAGGGAACATAAAGCAAGCTGAGTGCAAAGCACAAACTAACACCCCCCTCCCCATCAGGTGGGATATGTGAGACATTCCTCAGGCTACCCAAGAACAAAGGAAAGGGAAAACAAATGGTTAACTGATGGAGATCACAGTCATGCAGGACAGGAGTCTCCATCAGTCTACAAAAGTCTTAGTAAATTACAAGAAAAAGACAATTTATCAAAAGACTAATCTCCAGAAACCTATAGACTCAGTTCCCTGGAGCCCCAATATCGCCCTTTCGTCCGCAGTGACGTGGGGAACAAAGGCAAGAGAGAAATGGTAAATAAAATTAAATTTCTTTATAACGTGCGGCCCATCGACAAATACTTGAGATAGGCAGAGTAAAACATTCCTCCAGCATCTCCCTATGGTCTCAATGTCTTACTAGAGGGAAAACAACCTTAGCTTGACAATAGCAAGGCCTGGGGTATCTTTTTTTTTTTCTTTTTAAAGTAATTTTTTTTTATATTTTTATTTATTTCTAGGAGAGAGAGAGAGAGACAGCTGAGCAGGGGAGGGTCAGAGAGAGAGGGAGTCACAGACTGAAACAGGCTCCAGGCTCTGAGCTGGCAGTCAGCACAGAGCCCGACGCGGGGCTCGAACCCACGAACCGCGAGATCATGACCCAAGCGAAAGTCGGACGCTTAACCGACTAAGCCACGCAGGCGCCCCATCTTTTTTTTTTTTTTTTTTTTAATATTTTATTTATTTTTGAGAGAGAGAGACAGCATGAGCAGGGGAGGATCAGAGAGAGAGGGAGGCACAGAATCTGAAACAGGCTCCAGGCTTTGAGCTGTCAGCACAGAGTCCGATGCGGGGCTCAAACCCACGAACAGTGAGACCATGACCTGAGCCGAAGTTGGACACTCAACCGACTGAGCCACCCAGGCGCCCCGGCCTGGGGTATCTTATGAGTCCTCTTTAGCAGATGAAAGTCCCTTTGGAGGCCTCCCTTTTGCCTTTACCTCCCCCAACTCCATAGTTTCTAACCAATCACAACTCCAGTGCAGCTCTTTCTGCCTACAGGTCCTGACCCCGTGCTTTAATAAAATCACCTTTTTGCACCAAAGACGTCTTGGTGAGGTCTGGGAGCCCGAGCTCGAGCCCGTAATAAAGCCCTTTGCCTTTGCATGCGTGACTCGGTCTCCCCAGTAGTCTCTGGTCATTGAGGATACTGCGATCTGGGTATAACACAGACTCCCACCACCACTCCAAAACCCCTTTCAAAGTGACCTCCAAGTTTATTACAAAAGACTGTAACTTTGGCCTTGCTCATACTCTCTGGCTTTTTTTTACTTTCTTTCTCAGATAAAGCAAGCTGCTATGTCATGAGCTGTCCTATAGAGAGGTACTTGTGACAAAGTAATGAGGGAAGCCTCTGGCCAACAACCAGTGAGGAACAGAGGCCCTGAATCCAACAACCTGCATGGAACTGAATACTACCAAACACACATGACTGAGCTTAGAAGCAGATCTTTTCCCATTCGACTCTTAAGCTGACTATAGCCCCAGTCAACACCTTAATTATAGCCTTGTGAGAAGCCCTGAGCCAGAGGACCCAGCTAAGATGTGCCTGGGTTCCTACCCCACAAAACTGTGGGATAATAAATGCTGTTTTCAGCTGCTAAGTTTTAGGGTAATTTTTTATGTGGTCATAGATAACTAATACATACTGTTTCTGCAAAATGGCATGTAGTAAGTAAAAGAAAGAGAATATACTAGGAATATGGCAATAAAAGGGATTTGATCATTTGCATTTGCCTGTACTCTCTATCTTCCAAGAAAGAGAAAAACAGAGCTACCTTCTCCCATTAATGGTAGATGAAGATCAGAAAAAAGATTTAGAGTATAGTGCTTAAGCAAATAAATCTTTGAGAGCTAGGAATATATCTTATTATAATCCCATCACGTAGCACAATAGCTGGGTCATATAAAATGCTCAAAAATATTTGCTGAATAAATAAAATGAGTGAATGACTCCCTATTTCAGTCTAAATAGCTATGACTACACCCATGTGAATGGAAACCATGATAAGGGAGACTTTCCTGGCACCTCTATTCACCTGCAACCATCTTCCTATGTAGCTTGTATCCCCTTTGAATCCTAAGGGAAGGAAGTGCAAGCCTTTTCTAGTCAGACACTACTAGTACCATCCTGTACTTTTCTCTTGACTCATCCACTTTTTGAGTGGGTGTGGGAGGGGAGCTGGAGGTCAAATATCAAGATTTACTAAACAGATAAATTAGGGGCTAACCATCCTCACTTTATCACCTAGAAGGCAGCTTCTCTTTCCAAAGTATTCCTTTAAATAGGAGCTCCCCTAGCACCTCCAAGTGCTTGCTTCCAGATCATTAACTACTTAACAGAGAAGCTGAGAAGGAAAAGAAACTTCAAATGTTCTCTTTGTTAGGAGCGACTGCCCACTGACAATCAATCAGAAGGAAGACAAAGCATCTCTAAAATTGCAATGTTCATTAATGGAAAGATACGTTTCTATTTACAGGGGGTGGGAAATGAAGCAAAACTCTTAAGTTTTGGAAGTTTTGGAAACTTTGTTTTCCAGAATTCTGCTGAAAAAATTGAAGGGCAACTCTACCTCTTAGACCTGCTCTGATAAACTGGAGTCTCTGGATTAAGGTAAACAAAAGAAAACAAAACAAACAAAAGAAACCAACACACACACACACACACACACAAGTTAAGAAAAATAAAACATCTATGGGGCGCCTGGGTGGCTCAGTTGGTTAAGTGTCCGACTTTGGCTCAGGTCATGATCTCACGGTTCATGGGTTCGAGCCCCGCATCAGGCTCTGTGCTGACAGCCAGCTCAGAGCCTGGAGCCTGCTTCGGATTCTGTGTCTCCCTCTCTCTCTCTCTCTCACCCTCCCCTGCTCATGCTGTCTCTCTGTCTCTCTCTCTGTCTCTCTCTCTCAGAAATAAATAAAAACATTTAAAAAAAGAAAAGAAAAAGAAAACCTCTAAACGAAAACCAAGGCAGGCATGCTTTGCAGACAAAGATTGGCCTCAGAGGTCCCCACCTCCTGGTATTTACACCTTTGTATGATCTACTTTTGAAACTAGGTGGAACTGGTGATTTACTTCTAATAGAAGATGGCAAGGATGATGGGAGGTCACTTCTGTAATTACCTTACATAAGAGCCTAACTCCCATCATGTTAAGCAGCCTCTCTCCATCTCTCTCTGCACCCCACACCACCTCATCCCCAAGCTTTGAGGAAGCAAGCTGCCATTGTTCGACAGCTCACAAGGCAAGGAACTGAGGACAGCCCCCAGCTAACATCCAGCCAGGGACTGAGACCTACAGTCCAACAACACTCCAGAAATAGAATTATGCCAACAACCATGTGAGCTGGGGAGTGGATCCTTCTCCAGTCAAGTCTTCAGCTGAGACCTCAGCCCTGACTGAAACTTTAATTGCACCCTGTTAGAGACCCTGAGCCAAGGACGAAGTCAAGCTATGCCCAGATTCCTGAGTCTCAGGAGCTGTGAGATAGTAATGTGTGGTGTTTTAAACTAGTAAGTTTGTGATAATGTATGAAACCGCAAAAGATAACTACTGCACATAGTTATAATCTTCATTTGACATAAAGCTGTGAAGAGTTATGAACACATATCTGTTCCATGTTGTATCACAAGGAGCAGTGGGAAGACAATAGGTGCCTCATTCTTCAGTTGAAGTGAGATTCTTCTTTGCATCAAAAGTGTGAGAATATTGAATTAGGTGCGGGAAGAGTGATGAGAAAGTCCCTGAGACTTTAAGGATGGACTTTAGAGGTCCATATGAAAGAAAACTCACATTTGTTGAGAATTTGCCTGTGCCAGGCACTATTAGGCAACCATCTACCTTCACAAACTTTATATAATTGAATCTTCATAATAACATTGTTCTAAATAGTAACAGTGGTAGTAATAAAATAAGGGGAGAAATGAAGAGCAGGTAGGGAAGGAAAAAGAGAAATAATAGGTAACATTTATTGAATACTTATTATGAGCCTAGACCTTAAGTACCTTAAAAATAGTATCTCATTTAATCCTCGTAACTATTTAAAGAGGTAGGTTATAATTACTGTAACCCTTTATGACAATAAAATGAGCACAGAGAAGCTAATAACATTGCCCAAGGTTACATGACAAGTAAAAGATAGAGCCATTATTTGAACTCAGGCAGGATAGCTCTTAGAAAACCCCATATTTAATCCTCAACTTCCAAAATGCACTGAGGTCACCACTGTGATTATCCTCTTAAATGTGACATTTTTCTAGGGGTTTTCCCATGCCTTTGCACTAAGATGGGTCACAGCAAAGTTAAATGTAGGCACCACCACTGTATCTTGCAAAGCTATAAGTCCTATAAGCCCAAGACTTACTACCATTACCCCAATCAGGTGTGAGAAGGAAAGACACAGAGATAATATCACACATACCTTAAAGTAAAAAAAAGTGGCCTTATTTTTCCAAGGTTAAACTTTTTCTAAGATATACACCGAGACATACAGAATTTCCCACTGGGATTCCACCTGCATGGACAGTGTATCAGAACAGAGTCCCAGAAATGTCAGACAAGTCACTGACACAAAGACAGAAATCAAACCACAGAACAAAAGAGCCCGTCCCAGGAAGAAACTGTTTTAAATTTCCAGGCCGGCAAAAGCAGCCAGAGGACCATTTCCCTCTGCCTGGGCTCCATTGTTCCTGCTTTGCTCTCTGTCCTTGGCTGGCTGCCCCAGTGACACTCCCACCTGGCATTGGTCTTCCTCAGACACACTGAACACTCCTCAAGGACAGGGACTTATATTTATTCCATGAAATGTACTGCATACTGTGCGTGTGCCAAGTAGTGTAGTATGTGCTAGGGATGCATATACACATTTCTCATAAAATTCCAACTTGTTCCTTAACAATTAACATGTTCTGGGTCCTTGATAGATTGCTGGATGAACTAGGAAGGATTTAACTGATGAAAAAGGGAAAGGAGGGATGACTGAATATAAACAAACTACTGAAACTATTTCTCTAGGACAAAAGGAAAGGGCAATGGATCAATTTACTTTGTGATCTTCGTAACAACTCTATGATCTATGTTTGATTATTGTTCTCATCCCACAGATAAGGAAACTAAGGCTCAAAAGTACACTTCCAAGGTCCTATAGCTAAAGTAATGGTCAGGATTCAATCCAGGCAGTTTGAGACTATGGTCCATGCATCTAATCATAAAATACGTTGTCTTTCAGTATGGTACCTGGCACAAAATAGCCACTCAATAAATAGAAGTTAGACAGATGGGTTGGTGGGTGGGTGGGTGGGTGGATGGATGGATGGATGGATGGATGGATGGGCAGATAGATGAATGAGCATATGTGTAAATGGATGAATGGACAGATAGATGAATGGATTTACTATGTAGATCTACAACAGGAAATAGGGTGGCAGATGAAATGTGGTGTCTATTTCCAGGTTAGTGAGAACAGCAAATGATAGCTTCTCTCTTACAAATCAATACAGTTCCTCCAGGGCCGGGGCTTGTGGCTTCTTTCATTATGTAGGTGGTGGGTAGGTGCATTCTTTAAGAGGGTCATAGAAAGATGGCAAGGCAGATTTATAAGTTAAGGGATAATGAGGCCTCAGACAATGTGATTGCATAATTGTATAACCACTAATTATGTTTGTGGCTGTGTTGGCTGGAAGTAATGACAAAGGTAATCAAACCTCAAGTTCAGGGGGGAAATGTATTACCTTTTCTGCTGTCTTTTTCTTGGGCACCATACACTCTTGCATTTTTCCATGAAAAATGGGCACCTAAGGAACTTGAGAGTGAATGTTAAGTGGATCTAGATGCTACAGCACCTTATCAGGAATGAACAGCCACCCATTCAGTGCCATAGTTGTTGAAATCTGTTTCACAGTAAACAACGATATAATAGCACACAGAAAACTAGAATCATAGAGCAAGAAAACTGTTCTTGGTACATAAAAAACATAGAAGCCAAAGCAAGCATCTTAAAACCCAAGTGAACTCATGTTAATCATCTTCTCAAGCCTCTGTAACGGCTCCCCAAGTCAACTCTGAATAAATGCTGAAGTCCCTCCAATGGCCAAAAAGACCCTACATGCTCTGGTTCCCAGTAGGTAACTCTTCTCCCTCTTGACCCCATTCTAGATATTCTAGTTTTACCTTCCCTATATACACATCCTTCGTCTTCAAATCAAGTAAGCGTCTCCTTCTCCTCCTATATAGGACTCCTAACCATTTAAGCTGATTTGCCTCATCTTTTTCTATAGTGATCATCACTATGTAATATATTATGAAAGTGAATTATTTGTAATGTTTATTTTTTAATTGCCTTTCTCTCCCTCTACCTGAATGTAAACTCTATAAAAGAAAGGATAGTTTTTCTCTTTTTGTCTATCGATATATACCAGACCCTTAAAAGAGTGTCTGGTACATGGCAGAAACTCAGCAAATATTTACTGAATAAATAAACACATTTATATTTTTGATGGCAAAGAAAAGAAAATCACCTATTTAGCTTCTCTATTCTTAGAGGAGTGGTCCTCCAAATTAAAAAATATATATATATTTCACATGAAAACTCCAAAAACACATGGGGGAAAACAATCCCAAATTGTAAAAAATATTTTAAAAGTCTGTATTGCATTTGTATTAATGAAAACCTGTTGACTTCCCCCCCCCCCACCCCGCCACTTTCAACTATGATCTGAGGAAGTAGTTTTCCTCTGACTAATAATGTATAACGAAGAGGCTATTATAGCTGGTGTCTTGGCATTCTGCCCCACAATATTTAAAAAATCACAATAAAAATTAAATACCTAAGCAATGCCTGGAGACTCAATCCAAGTCATTGGTGAAATTCTATCAGCTTCTCATCCTTCCATTTGCTTCAATGAGGGATCAAGCCTTCACAACTCCTATAATCGATGTGCTTCCTACCTTTGTTAAGGTTTGTATCACTAAGTGAGAGTAATGGGAGTAAAACACAGAAGTGAGGAAAGTATTAGGATGGGTGGATGCAGTGAAAAGTCTAATTATCCATGATGGCTGATTTATAATCATATGAGTTTCTTCAGAAGAAGAATCTGCCCAGGCTCATAGGGTGGGTAACAAGAGGCCAACAGCAATGAATCCAGCCAGGGATCCAGGCCACTCTCATCTTTAGGAAGGGGTAGGGGTTTTGGTTGTGGGAACTTAAGGCACTAGATGCCTGCCTCTTCTTCCAGAAACATCAAAACAGCAGATTTCCCACCAAGGGCTTGTTTCTATTACCTAATGTAAGAAATCAAGAGGGTTTTTTTCAATTATTCTCTGAGAAGACTCACCAGTGTCACATAGCAAGCTCTAAGATTTGCCGTTCTTGTCGCAGTATAGTGGAAACACTGTTTCTTGCACACTGAAATTATCCAAGACAATGGTGTAAAGCATGACACATAGTAGGTGTTCAATACTACTTCTATTCTCCTTCTCCTGCTGGGATACACAAGGTAGAAACAACTCATTGTAGCTATTGAGATCTCAGTGTCTTGCTATGGAGAGCAAGAGATCATCTTTTATTTTAGCATTTAGTTCTTTCCCTCACAAGTGAAAATTAGCCACTGTTATATATTCCACTCTCTGGGATCTGAAGATTCCTTCTGGGTGTCTAGGAATTGTCACTTTTGCTCATTCCCATGTAGTTGAGATGAAAGTTGACAAGAGAAACTACAGTGACATCTCTAGTGTGTACCAACAAACAACCTTCCTTGAACACACACACACACCCACACACACACCCACACCCACACACAAACACACACACAGTGCTTGACAAAATAAAGAAGAGGAGGCTTCAGGGGGAAGAAAAGAGAATTTTTTTCAGGGAATGCCATGTTCCTCAGAAAGGGTGCCTGAGCTTCTAAAAAGAAGCCTGCTAAACAAATGATTCCATATTCTATGGACCAATCCATCCTACTTTTACTTCAGAGCAACTTACTTGGAAGTGCTGGGCCCCATACCAAGAGGCCAGTCTGATTAAGCTAAAGAATTGGTAAAATATACCTCATCCTCAGAGGCACCTCAAGCTATTGGGTAGTATTCCAGCGTGTTATTTCGTTAAAGGGAAAATGATGGGGATGACAGACAACAAAAAGTCTATGTTAATTTTTAATAGCAATGCATTTGCTCTATTTGGGTGGTGATTTATTTATGCACTTCATAATAAATACATATGGTAGCCTGGAGATATCTCTATCTGCATCTCGGGGTAGGAACTATATATTTTATTGGGTTGGCTCTAGACAGAGAAGAGAAGTATATCTAAATGATCAAGGAGTTAGCCTGTGAGCTGAAATATTCTTTCAGTGGCTACAGCCACATAGTCTGTTGCCTTCTTCCCCCATCCAACCCTTACCTAAGGTTACAGCTAAACCATCCATCTCCAAAATCTCAATTCTGATGACTCACAATTTTTTTTGCCTACTCCTGTATTATTAAATTTGAAGAAGAGAAATAAAACAAGAATAAAATCTGTGGAAATCGTCTTGCAAGTCAGTGTGGCCTCACTATCTTTAACCAAGCAGCCAACAGGCCAGATATGGGTTTCTATGTGACTAGGAGTTAAGCATTTCTTCTGACCCTGCTTCCAAATGAATTAAATTGAAAACCACTTGCTAAAAATCTACCTGGTGACCTAAGCTTAGTGTCTTTCACATTGCAATAGCAACTTGAACGGTGGTTTTAACCAGTGATGTCAATAATATCTCAAAAAAATACAGCTTAATGAAAAGTAGCTCTGCTGTGGATGGGAACTAGATTTCCCCACTTGTGCTAAATGACTCTGTGGCTCTCCTGGCAGCAGTCTCTTCAAAATATCCAGGACAAAGGGAAACAAACTCTGAGATCCATCTCTTAGGAGAATTAGCAAAAGAAAACAGTATTATCTTTCCACATCCTCAGTAGGCATCTTACATATAGGAAATGACACGTCCACAGGCTGAAAAGTTATTTCAGCATTTTTATTTCAATCCATGCTGACAGTATCCTTAAATTCTCGGATAACACATCTGAATCTTAAGTAGGTTTTGTTTCCATATTAACCTGGCTTGATTTTGGTTTTTGTTTACATTTATTTTGTCACTGAACGGAATGTACTGGGATTGGGGGTTTTGAAATATTTTTAGAAATCTCTTTTACTACAATAGTGAAAGCAATTTCACCTCTAAGTCTCAAATGTTTCCTCTTCCAAGATGTTATCCCCTATATAAGGCTGACTCCATCCCTATCACCAGGAAGAAGAACGTAAGCTTTCCTCCAAAGAGGGTAATCCAAAGATGAGATTCATTTGGAATTTTTCCTAATTACTAATCAGGTTTGTCAGAAGATGGTCTGTAAAAGTTTGGAGCAGCTGGGGGATGGGCCCAGGATGTAAAATGCAGAGCATCCTCCCAAAGAACATTGGCAAATGTATAAAGGTAAACCATTTGAAGCAGTTCCCTGTCACTTTCTAACTATCCTTTGGTTCTGAAACATCATCTGAGGACGTATTTCCCTCTAAACACTTTCTGTGCAGAAACAGAATAGCCCATGGATATATACAAAGGTAGAATCAGAGGGTTGAGTTGTAATCATTAAGATGAGCAAGTCCATACAGGGTTTTCAAACTAAATTTTATCCTTAGCAAAGTTATGCCTACACACAAACATATTTTTGGATATATAAAAGATGATAGTCTTCTTCACCATTATAAATGTTGGCTCTTATTATTGAGAACTTGAATCTATGTCTGAGTCAACAGATTGACACCATGCCAGAGTTTTCTTACCCACTGTCTACATTAGGGAGTGATATTATCATCCATCAATCTCCTATGGGCATTTATGTCTGGGAACTTCTGGCTGGAGTGGGGTGTGTATATTGGGGGAGGGGTGGTAGGAATAGTGTGTCTGTATGTAAAAGGCTACTAATATGTCATGTCAGGGAATATGGACTTGATTTTTAGCAATATTTATACTATATCAAACTAAAACTAATATACCTAAACAAAATACCTCTACCTTTTCAGTGCTTATCAAATGCTGAGAATCATATTAAGTACTTTATATGCATAATCTTAATTTAACTTGCACATACTCCTTTGGGATAGGCTGACTTCTTTACTTCAGGGATGTTAACATGTCTTTTCTTTTATAAAATAATGCTAAATAGATAGAAGTTTTTAAAATGTTTAACAAAACCTTAAAAGTCCTAAGTTGGTTCCCAGTATCAAAAATCCACAAATCTTGGGGTCACTGCATTAAAAGATCTTCCCATTGTATAGCCACACACCCATCTCCTACTCTATACCGTGGATAAATGGAAAGTAGGAGTTTCTTTTTTTTTAGTTTTTACTGGGTCAAAGACCATCTATTATATATATCATGTATATTATTTCATTTAATCCTAACTATAAAACAAACTTGCAAAATTTTTATTACTTGTAATACCTGACTGGTAAGGAAACAGGCTTGAAGAGATAAGTAACTTACCCAGGGTGAACATGGACCAAATAATAAGTGGCAGAGGCAGGATTTGAATCCAGCACCTGTGTGGTCCCAAGCACCACATCCCTTCTATCACACCCTACTAGTGCTAGGGCTTCCCTAGGAGGATTTGAGAGAGAAATTAGTAATTTTTTTTTAAGTAAGAAAAAAGGAAAATTTTATCAGACCAATCCCCACTGAAGAGTCCACAGACTCTACTTAGTGATTCCTGGATACTATCTTTAGACAAGAGAAATCAGTTTGATTAGCACACACCTATGTGACACAGAGTTTATGTGTTTGATTTGGGTAAGGAGTTGGGGGCTCTATGGATATATGAAACTGCATCCTTAGCACAGGTACAACTCAGTCTTTGTTTCCAAAGAATCATCAAATACGTGACATAGACCAGATATTGACAGTTTCATATATGTATATTCACATATATGTAGTTGTATGAGCCATAGGTCATGTTAATTTGCAATTCTGACAATCACAGAATGCCGGATTAGGAATTCCTGTCTATACAATGAATGTGAGAAGAAAATCTAAACCAAGGAGGTTTTGTGAGGTTTGAATGTCTGCTAATCTTCCTTTTCTTCTTTCTCATTCCCTGCCAGCTTCATTCAGAGAGGACAACAAAGAACTTACCCCTCAACTCCCTCTGGACATCATTGGCCTGTGACCTTGGCCACATGGTAGTGGCAGGAAGGACTTGACCAGAATCCCATCCATTTTCCCTCCCCCTATGGGTGGTCAATGAGCTGGAAAATGAAGGACACAATGCAGGTTTACGAGACCATAATTAGGTCACAGCTGATCCCAATCCCCATCATCCGGCAGCTGGGGCCAGTGGACCAGCACATGCTATCCATTTTCCAGTGGTGCCCAGCTTGAAAACATCCTTTCTTCCATATAGTGCCCCCTCCCCAAGGCTCCTAGGAGAACAGCAGCAGCAGGCCCCAGGAGAACCAGCAATACAGCCTTTCTCTGTATCGGTCAAAAAACCCTTGGAGGGCTTCGGGAACAACACTTTAAGAGAGGAGGCACATGCAGAAGACAGCAAGGGAGAGTGAAGGGAAGGCTGGCAAAGGGAGATCACAGAAAGGGCGCAAGGTCTTCCAGTACTGTGAGCTGACTATGGACAGAAAAGCATGGATCGGAAAGAAAAAATTACAGCCATGTGACCTGCAATAAGTCTCTTATCTGTGCCTCAGTTTTCTTCTATGTAAAACTGGAATAATCATAGGACCCACCATACAGGGTTACTGAGAAGAATAAATGTAACACACACACACACACACACACACACACACACACACACACGTAGTACCTAGAATGGGCTGGCTGAAGAGTGGAGTGTGCACTACATAACTGTTAACTTGTTATTATTATTTTAATTAGGCAAATTTTAATTAGGCTTAACCATTTTTCCTAAAAATTGCAAATACATGTAAAATAAATGACCTCCCTTAAAGACAGTGGTAAGTTGATAAGCTCCCCACCACTAGAGATATTCTACAGCAGATGCTGTAGAAAAAAAAATCCCTCTATGGGAAGAGCAACATTTTTTCAAAAGTAATAATAATACATTTAATGGCACGTTAGATATTCTTCCCACATGCTTTTTATTCAAAGCCAATCTTTGAGGTAAGTAGGGTAAGTAGTATGCCCACTGCATAAAAGGTAAAAATGGAAGCGTAGGTAACCCAGATGTCTTATCTAAAGTCAAGCAGCCTTATTTGAAAGTTTAGAAATTCTGGGCATCTCTGAACAGAGAACTCTTCTGTGGCATATTGAACCTGTTTCTCCCTCCACCTCGCCTCCCTGCCTAATCTCAGTTGTGGCCTCATTACCACCGTGGATTTATCTCTGGAGCCTCCTGCCCCACCTGAATCCTTCCCTCTCAGCCTAAGCCTGACATCTGCTTGCTCAAGCCTCCAGAATCGAATCCCACTGCCTCACAAATCTCCCTACCTAATCCTGCATTTGTCTGTCAACACAATTTGTTTACCGTGGGGAGGGGAGGAAAATAAATGTATTTCCGAAGAGAGATGAAGCCTCCGCTTCAGCTTAGCTTGAAGCTCATCACTAAGGTTCAAATAAGAGGCTCAGAAATCATAAAGCCAGAAGGGCAAAGGCCTTCAAGAAAACGGTCATGCCCACAGAGGGCAGTGAGAGGAGATACCCTCTGTGCGTGTGCCCCTAGGTGGGCACGGCACACTTTTCCATCCTTCTCCCTAAATTGCACATCCACGAGACATGCTCACATTAACCAGTCTATCCCCAGCTCAGAATTATGGGAAAGGTAAAGGCCAATGCCAAGCACTTTGTCAAAGAAAACAGTACGCGCTCCAGTTTCAGGAATATCTCACAGGGGCACAGGGGAGATGCATGGCTTGGCAGCAAGTAAGAGCTTCAGACCTATAAACCAGATTGCCTGAGAGAACGAGTCACTTATTTTCTCATTCATGGTTTCCAATGGCACCAACAAAGCTTGAGTCATCAGAATCCCTAGAGAGAGATTTTCAGCCTGTGCACCCATTTGTGCTCATTAATGTTGGATGGTCCTCAGCTATCTACACCAAACCTCAACATCCAAACCCTTCCTCTCCAGAGCCACCCTTTGCTTTCTCCTCCTGTGTATGTTTATCTGATCTACTCAACTTTTCTCCCTCTTTGAGGGAGGTGAGTCTTCTAAGAGAAGGAAATGCATGAAGTCCCTTTTTCAACCCATCGTAAATGCAGGCATTTCTTCTTTCCTGTCTCTCCTTTGATTACTCCTTTTCCCTTTCTCTTTCTCTCTCCTCTTCTTCCCTCACCATTTCTTCTAAATTTTTCTCCTCTCCTCTCTATTTCTCTCTCTCTCATCTTTCTTTCTTCTCTTGTCTTCTTTTTTCTTCCCTCCCTTTCTCCAACTGACATAACAGTTTCTCCTCCACTTTTCACTCTTTATGATTCTACTTCCAACTCCCTTTCTCCCTCCACAGTTTGTTAGTAATGCTAATGTGCTGTCCTCTGCAATACCTGAACAAGATAAAAGTTTACAGAACCCTGATTCTTTTTTGCTCACCTTTCGATCGTTACACTTTAATTCTTGTGTCTAAGATGATACAATGTCACCAAAATGTGAGCTTCTGGAGTCTCCAGAATGCAGACATTTAGACCATGAGA
Source organism: Hyaena hyaena (assembly GCF_003009895.1). Classification (NCBI taxonomy): domain Eukaryota; kingdom Metazoa; phylum Chordata; class Mammalia; order Carnivora; family Hyaenidae; genus Hyaena; species Hyaena hyaena. Next base: position 517,545 of record NW_024081649.1, read on the forward strand.
TCAATTGTTATTTTTTCTCCCTTGAAGAGATATCTCACCCTGTGTCACCCTGTGAATCTTGTTCTCTAAAATTCATATGTTGAAGCTTTCATCCCCAGTACCTCAAAATGTGACTAAATATGGAGTTAGGGCCTTTAAAAAGGTGATTAAGCTAAAATAAGGCCATTAGGGTAGGCTCTACTCCAACATGACTCTTGTCCTTACAAGAAAAGGAAATTTCGGATGCACAAAGAGACAGCAGGGATGTGCACAGAGGAAGGGCCATGTGAGGACACTGTGAGAAGGAGGCCATCTGCAAGCCAAGCACAAAGGCCTCAGAAGAAACCAAGCCTGCTGACACGTGATTGGGGACTTCTAGGTTCCAGAACTGTGAGAAAATGATTTTCTATTGTTTAAGTCACCTAGCCTGTGGCATTTTGTTATGACAGCCTAGCAAACCAAAATGCTCTGTGAAGTAAACAGGGTGTATGTGAAGTAAATACGGGCATTTACCTGTACTGTTCTGCATTTTGGAATTTGTGCAAAATTACCTTGTGTCTATCAAGTTGTTATTCTTTACGGATAAATCTTCTATAAGGCAAAAGGGACAAAAATCTACCAAGAGAAGTAACCCTTGGACATCTTTCTTCCACTAGCATGGTCCAGAGACAAAGATATAACTCCAAGGCACCCAGCACTCTGAGCACCCAGGAAATGGACCCTTATCTGCCCAACAGTTGGAATGATACAAAGATATTTGTATATCAAAGGAATTCTTTAGAGGCAATTGGCACTGATTTAAATATACTTCAAAAGTATCAACCAGATTCTTCCTGCAAAAAAAATAAAAATTCACCTGAGAAGCCAAACAACAGAAATTTTAAAACTTCAATGAGAAAAAAAAATTTGCATCCTAAGTACTAAGCCAGGCAATATCAGGCACATTCAGAAGGTCTGCCAGACTATGGAAGTGACCAGAAAAGGCAGATTATTTAAATTCAACCTACCAGGGGTCGTCTGAGTGGCTCAGTCAGTTAAGCATCCAACTTAGCTCAGGTCATGATTGCACAGCTCGGTTCGTGAGTTCAAGCCCCAGGTTGAGCTCTGTGCTGAAAGCTCAGAGACTAGAACCTGCTTCAGATTCTGTCTCTCTCTCTCTCTCTCTCTCTCTCAAAACTAAATAAACATAAAAAATTAAAAAGAAAAACTCAACCTATAGGGACCTACGGACTTCAGTTTGCTCTTAGGTACTTATAGAGATTATAGATTCTTGTGGGTCCCAGACAAATTGTAAATCCTTTTGGAAGCTCCTTCACTATATAGTCTTCAGGTTTGCAAACAGAGGTCCTTGTATTAGTTGGCTAATAAACAAAACAACCTGAATGGCTCATGAATGGATCTTCTCTTAAGTATAACCAAAGCCCCACCACTTTTATGAGTTTACCTGTGCCCAGATAAATCATTAATGCAGGTGATTATAGCCCCCTGACATCACCTTCTATTAGACAAGACCACAAAGCTCACACACACACAGATGCACAGAGAGTTTATGTGGTGTAGTTAACTCTAACAAACTGGGGAGGAAAAGGAAAAAACAGACATGGGGATCTCATGTGTGATTCTATTTTTCTTTCTGTAAACCTATTGTCTTACCAGATAACCCCAAATTCTCAGCAACATCTCTTCCACCACGCCAGGAGGTCAGAGGGAGGCCATTACAAGGCTTATTAAATCTACATCACATAAATATACTGTCTGGCTCTAGGAGAGCCACTTTCTCCAGGAAGAAGTACCTCTATACTTGTCCTCCATATCGACAGATCAAAGGAAAGGCAAAGGCAGAGGCTGAATTGGACAGAATGTTCACTTCTCTAAACAAGCAAGTCATGGTCTTGAAGAACAGGAGGCAGCTCATGTTAACAGAATGCCCTTAAGAAGTATTGTAAGCCATTCCAGGAATACACAGCATTCACCATTCACCTCCCAACTTGGACTTGAAGGAACAGGGACAAGGAAGGCCCAGAAAGGACATTCACCCAGGCCTGCATTCCAAAGGACCTGTTAACATTTTAGCCTTTAAAATCAATTTTACTGTGACAATGTCAAAATATTAAAAAAAGTAGTAAGAGGGACCATAAGCCTATTATTACCCAGCTTCAACAATTATTATCAACATGGCTTTATCTAACTTTTTTTTGTTGTTCTAGAATATGTTTAAGAAAATACCAAACGTGATAAAATTCAGTCTTTTGGTATTACTTCCAAATGAGTCTGCATTTAGAGCCACCACTAATGAGAATACAAAAAAGATGTAAGGTATCAACAAACAATTCTAAACTGGAGTTTCATTCCTGGGCCACCTGCCTATAGTGTACTGTGAATTAACATCATCTCTAAATTCAGTGATTCATATTTTGTGACCATACTGCATTGGGTTTTTGTGTTAATGCAAATAATTTCTTAAATGTTAACATTTAAAGGTTATTGTAACTATGTTTTTGCATCTCTTGATTTTACCAGGGTGCCAGAAACTTTCAAGCAGAGAAAGGAAAAAAGAAAAGAAAGAAAAAGAAAAGGTGATCAAGGGCTCTCTGAACCTCTGAAACTTCCAATCCTCAAAGAAAAATCCGATATGAATTAAATTCAGTGAAATGATACTGATAATAGCAACAATTTGTTGAATGTTCACTATATGTCCAGCATTTTACCATGCCCTTAAGAAGAAAACTCCAAGAATGTGGAGTATGCCTTATTCACCTATGTCCACTCCACAGTGCTTTGTATACAGGAAGTTCCTAGTCAATATAAGTCTGGAGTTATCTAAAAGCATTTCAAAAGACATAAATCCAGAGACACATATGGAAAAAGAGAGAAGAGTAGAGATTAGTTATTGGCAGTAACAGCCAATAGGTAGCAACTTATTTTGAGAAACTATTCCCTTTCCTTTTCTCCAGTTAGCTTACTCCAGTTAGTTACGGCCTTTTTAAATCATGTTGGAGTTCCCCTAATCCAGGGACACACAATGATTACTTCTTTTTGCTGTAGTTTCATTAATCTAATAAACAGATGTGGAGCTCTTTCATTTACATTCTAAATGTATGCAGTCACCAGTTGGTCCCGTCTCTCCTGAAAGCAGGGTTCCCTTTGGGAACCTCAGGTTGTGATACTGTTGCCCTGAGACTTCATGATGGGAGAGGATTGGCCCAGAATACAAAGGATGAAGTAAGGAAAGAGTTAATGCATTACAGGGGTGGCTGAGTCCATCCCAAAGCAGTGGCTGGTACAGTTCATTTTCTATACCATTCCATTTCTTCTGCACTAATTCACTGTCATTATCTCCTATCCAGACAAGCACCCCATGCTTCATTTACTGACACTAATTAATTCCCACCCCTTCCCTTTTATCTTATTTTATAAGAGTTAGGGGGGAAATATCCCATTCTCCTAGGGAAAGAATACAGAGTTAATAGTAGTGGGCAGCTGTCTTTCTCTAGTGCAGATGAGAAAAGAGAAGCACACACCAGCTCATTGGAGAGCTCACTAGACCATGGCAGTGGCTACACCTTTCACCTCCTGTCACTACCCTCAACCTACACCCCCACTCCCAGCCTCTTCACATCTTCAAACTCAATGTTCCGATACTACCTTCTTACATTCCCTGAATTACAAAGAGTGGTGATGGGAGAGAATGGCCAACCTTGGACACATGTCCCCTTACAAAAGGAGGATACCAGTCAAGACCAAGGAGCAAAAATCACATTTTTCAGCTCAGCCACTGAAACCCACAGCTTCACCACATGGATAACTAGTAACATCTCTGAATGTCTTGCCCATCTCCCAAACGGATGGGTCAAAGGGCTAAACAGCTGAGTTAAATTGAAACACCTAACTGTTCCTATTTAGAAACACTCTTCGGTGAATGTGTGTGTGCTTCCCCTGTCATTTGCTCTATAAATGAATTACATAATTCCCCCTCTGTATTATTTATTATTATCTATTATTAAACTCTGTGGCACTAATGTATTATTCAGTAGCTGTATTAACACTCTGCATTCCTGGCATTCTACCTGTATTAATAATTCTGCTTAGTGAATCCAGATAGAAATGTATCTCCATGACAGGTTTTTTGGTGAGAAAGGAGGGAGAATTGTCAAAGAATATGCCTTGGTTCATATAAAGAATGACTTGGCCTTTCCTCAAAAGGAAGCTTACACTGGAAGCTACACCTGGCACGGGAAAATCCACGTAACACAAGTCAGGAGCTAAAACTGCCATAATTTAGTTACTATCCTTGGCAAGGCATACTACTCTGGGCCTTGATTTCCCCATTTACAAAATGGAATTGTTGGGTGAGATGAACTCTGGGGTACCTTTTAAAAGCTCTAGAGCTCTGCCTACATAGAGTTTATCCAGTGAATTCCACATCTTCCTCTCTCACCTGAAATTTTTCAAGGGTATAGAACATGGAACATTCTGAATTTTAATTCTGCCTGAAGTTTCTTACTTTCTCCACACCATAGGAAAAGGGCAAAACAAAACTTTGGTGTCTTTCATCTGTATAGCATGGAGAAGAATCTCCCTTTGTATGAATTAAATACCTTGGTAAATTTTTTAAAAAGATAAAACCAAGAGCCAGGGTTTGGGGAAAATAAAGAACACCCTTTAAATAGCAAAGATTATTATGAGTTGATTTGTTGGATTCTCTTGGAATGCACCAACAATTTGCCGTTGGTGGAAAGCTCTAGCTCATCCTTTCTGTAGCTAAGGCTCCATGATGATGACAATAAGAAAATCTCAGTTGTGACATGAAACTAGAAACATGAAATACAGAAGAATTTAAGAGACTCACTAATTCATTCCCAACAAGTTAAGCAGCAGGTTTACTGTAAATGTAACTTTTTTTTCCTAAAGATTCAGGGGTTCCAGATACATTTGGTTCTTTTGCTAAGCCAAAGTCTGGATGTGGCCATTTTTATGATCATGAGTTCACTATCTTTCAGTGAGATCATGTTTCCTAGGATCACTGGAAATAGCCCTTGACATAGGGATTGGAAAATAGAACTTTGCACATTAAGAACTTAAAAAAATAAACTTACAGGGAAAGGAGAAAGTGTTTAAGAGGCTGAGAGTGGAGGCAGGGATGTGGATAACAGAACACATTAAAGAGGGATGAAGATCCAGAATGACCTAAAATAAGGAGAGTATGGTTACATCTAAACTGTAATATATTATAGATTAGTAGCCAATGCAAAGCATGTGAAATGACATTAAAAGGAGTAAAGGACCAACACTGACTAATTATGGAACCTGCCACTCTAACACTTGTCTCTTGAAATAGTTAAGAAACTTCATTCAAATTATCTCAAGGTTATCCACAGAAACAAATCCAGAAGGTCACTATGTTTGTAGTCATGTTATCTATTCTTTTTGTCAAAAGAGAACAAGTCTAAAAATATGAGCAATCAAATCAGTAGGTCTAAAGTCCTTGTGGAAGCATATGGGACACATGGTAAAGAATATAATAGACTTTTGAATCTGTCCATCAGGAAATCCATTGACAGGCATTTATGGAGGGCTTACAGTATGCTCAGCACTGCTCAGTCCTGATACTGATTCAAGGAGCCTGTGAGAGAGGGGAAGGTCTAGCCCTAGCTATTTTATTGTCTCCTTTTGTGAACTCAAACAAAACACACAATCTAGTTTGACAGTATTTATTAAGCCTCTGTTATAAGATACACATGGCCCTGGGTATACAAGATATCCAAGGACTAGTAAAGCTAACTCTCTGCATCAATCAGACAGATCAGGGGAATAATAAACAACTATATATATAATGCTTAGATGTATCATAGAACAAAGTCTTGGTTTCCTGATCTATAGGATGGAAATAACACCAATTAACAAGAGTATACCAGCTATTTGGAGTTTGGTACAAGAAATAGCAGTCCATTGACATAAATATATCAAAAGTTTTGCATTTGTGGGAGATGGGATGAGTTCTTTGCTCAAAACTCAATGTGTTTTATTGGGATTTTACAATATGTAGTTTTCTCTGTTTCATAGGGCCTACCTTAACCTTTGGTTGAATCTGATGTAAAGAATCACTTTATCATCTTGTTTACATAGATAATATATCTTACTCAAGTGATTCAGGTTCTAGAGAAATAAAGGGTGGGGCAGACACTTTGAAAAGTTGAAGGGAAGCTCAAGAAACAAATATTTCCTAAAAGAATGCTATAATATAAAGGGGAGAGTCAAGATTAGGGGCAGGATGAGCAAAATATCAGAAGGCCCTTGGAAGAAATCCCTTTCCTCTTGGTGGCAGTGACCTGAACTGAACATTCCTACATTTTTCTTTATAGAAAAGTCTCTAGTATTCTTGCTATGAAGACAGAACACCTTGAAGGCCACTTTCTCTGTGTGACTTTATTATCTCGCACTCAAATTGCCCCTCTCCAGTATTTTCCTCACTCTTCTCTTTACCATATAACTGATCAGTCCAGTTCATTCCCTTATGGCGCACACACACACACACACATATATATTTTTAATAGCTATCTTAATCTATGAGATTATCTCTTCTTACCCCCAATAGGAACCTATATGGATCCTGTTTGTGTCTTCCCTCTGCTTTCTGTCCTGGTTCAGATTTGGCAATTCCATCTCAGCACTTGCCTCAAGAAAGAATGCCAAAAAAAAACAAAAAAAAAAAACAAAAAAAACAAAACAAAAAAACCAAAAAACAAGGATAGAACAGCTTTAACTAAGCTCTAAATCTCTTATTACAGTTTATGGGCAACCCAGCATGAAAAGGAAAAGTATAAAGAATGCAGATCACTTCTCTTAGCTGAGCAAATCAAAACACATTGCAGTCATCCATCTTGATGGTCAAAACCTTCAGACTTTGCTGAGCTCTACTGCTCTGGTGGGTTTCCATGACAACAGATGAACCAACCCCAAAAGACCTTGCTGCCACCTCTCTCATCACCAGAATCAATAAAAATTCCTCTTCTACCAGGTCTTTCTTTCCCTTTAACTGGGAGATAATTCTTCAGTGAAAGCTAACATTTTTTGCAGGTGGGGGCGTGAAGGAAGTCTGAAACATGAAAGAAAAAGAAAGAATCTTATCATATCCACTGGGATCTAAAACAGTTGAGTATTTGATAAGAGTGGCCAACCATATTACAAGTCAGTTAAGGTTCATTTTGCACAGAGTCTATCACTCACTAACAAAATGTTGATTGTTGTATAATTTTTCTGCCAAGCCTGGCTCCTTCTCACCTATGAACCCTGAGTTTTGGTGAAAAATCATTTTATTGGTTCTATTTACCCTATATTCACAAACCAAAATGGCATGGCAGACATATTGGTTTTTCCTCCTCTGGCCTTCTAACCTCCTACCACTACCATCCTTGGGGAGAGAACCATAGATGGACAAGATCTCCAGTGACCTTCCCTTCTTGCCCACTAAAAAGGCCACAAAGAGAAGTCACAAAGGAAAGACAGCCAAGAGAAAAGATGGAACATAGGCTGGTAGGGGAAGGGGAGGAGTGAGCAAGTGAACAGACAACAATGAGAGAAAAAAAGAGGAAGAAAAATACGCTGGTCCAGACAAACAGATGAAAGGGGAGGAAATTCAGCTAAATACAGACTTGATTAGGTCCTTATTTTAACCATATATCTCCTCCACTTGCTCTATAAAAGTAGAAATAGTATAGGAATGAGATGAAAAAGCAAAACTACAAAATGTGTAAATGACAGAAGGAAACAGGTGAGGGAGTACTATTACCTAAAAAATATATCCTGAGCATTAACATTTTAGCTGACACTTATACATAGCTTCTAGGACATTGACTTGCTCAAAAGTGAAAAAAAATAGTCAATATACAGCCAATTCTTTATCAGCAACTCGTATCAATTATGGAAAATCGTCTAGGAAATCAGAAATACCTTATTTTGTTAGAGATTCCTAGATGCCACCCAGGATTAAGGCTCTGGAGCTCTGACTTGGGAATTGAATTTTTAACAAGTACCCCTAGTAATTCTAATATTCTCTAAAATTTGAAGGATGTTTCTCAAACCTTTACACCACCTGTGATTGAGTGCAATTATCTAATTAAGTTGAATTTTCAAAACATGCTTTTAAAAATTACTTTTAAAAGTGAAACATCTTCCATACAACTAGAATTGCTGACACTACATGAGCAGATAGGTCTGTTATTTTACCATAAGCCCCATAAGAAAGCCTTTTCCCCCAAGTGTAATCTGTTAATACCTCAGAGTATCTAATACAATCTATACAATTGTTTCCATAAAAATAGCATAAAATAATTACAAAAATCATATTTAATTTATATGAAAATAATAGTTGGAACAAGATACAAAAGAAAAAAAAACTATTAAGCTGTGTAGTAGTTCATAAGTGATAGGTCCAAAATAAAACCCTGGAGCTCTCACTTAAAACTGAAGATTCTTAGGCATTCTAATTCAGTGGGTCAAAGAGGTATTCAGAAAGTGTAAAATATATCTTCAAGAGCCAAACTCTAGGAAATGCTTAATTCAACCTGGATCAGTTTAACTTTAATAGTCTACTTTTTTAAGTTTATGTATTTAGAGAGAGAGAGAGAGAGAGAGAGAGAGAGAGAGAGAGGGAGGGAGGGAGTGCAGGTAAGGGGCAGAAAGAGAGAGAGGGAGAGAGAGAATCCTAAGCAAGATCCACGCTGTCAGTGCAGCGCCCGATGCAGAGTTCTAGTCCACAAACCATGAGATCATGACCTGAGCTGAAACTAAGAGCCAGAAGCCTAACTGACTGAGCCACCCAGGTGCCCCTAACTTTATTAGTTTAAATCACTGTTTATCAAACTGTGGCTCCCAAGACCAGCTGTAATAGTTTCACCTGAGGATATTTTAGAAATACATATTCTTGGGTCCCATCCCAGATCTAATGATTCAGAAACTCTACAGGTGGGATCCAGCAGTCTGGGGTTTAACAAGCTGTCCAGGTACGATTCATTTACATCAGCACTTAGACTAGTGGTTCTCAACTTTAGCATGGCCTGGAAAGCTTTAGAAAATCCAGTGCCCAGACACTTTTCAGACCAACTATATCTCTTGGGATGGAGGGAGCGGATGGACATCAATAATTTTTAAAGCCCTCCAGGTGATCCTCATGTGTAGCCATGGAAAACCACTGACGTACAGCAATACCACTTTCTTCACTCCTGAAACATGGGAATAGTCACACCCATGGTAACACACTGCTTTGCCATCAAAAAATTATTTACAATTACCTTGATTTTACTAAACTGTTTTGTTCACATCAACCAAGTGGATGCTAGTGGCATGACAAGGCTCACATCTCTGCATAGAGCAGGAGGGAGGAGAGAGGTGCATCTAATTTGTTGTTAGATCAAGTTACTTATCTGAAATGATTTGAAAGTGGAAAGAGCTGAGTTTCAAAAATGTTCTTACAGCTATGAGCACCCTACCTCTAGATGAGAAGCACGCATAATGGAGCGAGGAAAGCTACCCTGGGTCTTCTTTTTCCAATCTGCCACCAACCCCATGATTATTTCCTCCATCAACCTGGATGAGTGGGCTGGGAGTCACTTACCCTTCCTTTAAATTGCCCCATTTGTGTCAAGGTTATTTTGTACGAAATGATAAGCATTACCCATTAATTCTTTTCTGCACCTCCCACATTTTTCCACAAGCCTAGGCTCTTAGAAAGGCTTTCTCTTTCTTCCTTCTAACTCCTTTAAAAAAGACCTTTAAGACATAGTTACCCTGTGGGTTTGACATGCTTTTCCATTCTATAATCTCTGAGCCGACAGACAGCTATTATTATAACAAGAATGAGTTATTATCATTTCCCTGAAAATAAAATGGTGCCAAATCTTATATTTCCCTCCAGGTCCAGTTAAATGCCTCCTCCTCCATGAAGCATTCCATGTCAGCCCCTCACAATATTAATAACATTCCTTTCTGTCGATTCCTGTAATTATTTGTGTCTCTGCACTGCACTATCTAGTGTTTAAGTGTACTGGCATGTACTGTTTTTAAGTTCTGTAATATAAAGCCATTTATTTTCTTCCAACTCGCTGGTAAACTTCCCAAGGGCAGACACCATACTTTCCAGTTCTTTTATATCCCTCACAGCCACAGCGCAATTCTCGGCAAAAAGCACAGAGCAGAAATTCAATAAATATTTGACTATCCTTACACCTCTTTTATAGAACATCAAAAACACTTAACCATTATTCTAGCTTCTCAGATACATTCTCCATGTGAGAAAGCAAAACTAAGGTCAGCATCCTGTCTCTAATTTTAATAAGTTGAGCTTAATTCTCACAGATCAGAGAGCATATTGACTCAGGTTGGGGAGGGGGGAGAGGTTGTGTCCATTCCTACCCTAATTCTTTCTAACACAATGTTTTGGAATTTCTATGAAAATTAAATATATTTCAGTTTCTGTAATTCAATAGTTGCCCGTGTTATTGCCTTCAAGTTTCTGCTTTTGTCCTTTTTAATGATTATTAGACTTTAAGAACTATTTCTCAGATATATTTAAACATTTTTTTCCCATAGAAACCATCACAAATCTTGAAATTCAATTTTAATAATTGAAAGACATTTGTTCCTTATGGGTAGCATTTGCATTTTAAAGCTGGTCAAGGCTGAGGTAGTGTAGAATTTCAAAGCTGATTTGAATTGGTCATGAAACACATTAAATTTTCATTCTAAAAACAATACTGTATTTTGAGAAATCGTGCTCCCTTCTTTGGAGAAGCATAAGGCTTAGTGATTCACAGTATGAAAGCTACTAAGTGTATTTTAGAGAATAAATACATGTCATGCTCAAATATACAATAAACTTACATTAAAGATTTTCATTGCATTTTTAGCATATAAATACATTTCTATGCAAACACAATGTATCCCCTTGATCTGCACATATACTTCCATAGCCAGTGCAAATAGAAAGGTGCTTTAGAGAGGTGTAAAATGTAGAGGACAAGTGAGCAAAGTCTCTTGTATGATTTACTAGGGAAAAGATGACCCAACAGTATCAGAAGTGATTCTCTAGATACTCCAGGAAAAGCAATAGAAAAAAGAAAAAAATGGTGAACACCTATAAAAGGAATTACTTCCCTACCCAGAGAGACAAAAGAAGAGTTGGGTGATGTACACACTCTAGGCGGAGAGGAGACTAGGGTACACAAACCTACTCTTTGGATAGGGGTTAAGGAGATTGCAGCACTCAGGAAGAAGTGGAGACAACTAAGGGCTGGGAAACAGAAAAAGTATAACCCAAGATCTCAAATACCAGCCAAGAAAAGAAACATTATATCTAAGGCGTTATGGAATATAAGCAGATCTAATATCAGCCAAGAATTCCCAGTTACTACCTGAGTCAACACATTTAATATCTGGCATATTGCTATACAGATTCTTTTGGTGATTATACTTTTTAATAAAATCTTCTTATAATAATGCTTGCCCTGCATTTTGTATTTTCTCAGGGGTATAGGGAAAAGTAAACTAATTCCAGAAAGAAATGTATATTATAAATTGATCGATTAAAAGTTATGCCTGCTTCTGATGGAAGAAGTAGACACCATTTAATTGGAAAGAAAAATAGTTTTCTAGGAGATATATTGGCTCTCAAAGTCATATCTATGAGAGAAGGTTATTTTTCTCCTAATTACTCTAACCATGCTCCCAATGCCCCGAGGTTTATAAAGCTACACTGGCATTACCTCTATTCCTAGCTCTGCAGAGCCCAGGGCCTTTGCCCTGGTTCCTGTACTGCTGGCTCCTCCTTGTTATTCAAATTTCAGTTTAAATATCACCTCTGTGGAGAGAAATACCCTCAATTAAACTAAAGAAGCCTCCTCACTCACTTTATCAGTTCTCCTTATATTAATTCTCTGGGTATCACTATTTCATGTTTCTTGTTTGTCTTCATAATCTTTTTCCTGCCCTAAAAAAAAAAAATGGAGATTTGTCTTGTCTTACCACTGGTATATATACTGCCCAGTACTGTCTGCCCAGTATTGGGTGTGATTTGTTGTAATTTTCATAATTATTATCATGACTATTATATCACTATCACTATTATATCAAAGCAGTCTACTTTGGAAAGAAATGTACTATACCTTATGTATCTATTCCCTTCCCTGCTTTATTTTTCTTACTGGCACTAATCACCATGTGTCGTTATATTATATATTTATTTATTCATTATATATCTCTTCAGCTAAGACATAAGCTTCTTCGTCCACTTGGTTTGCCTTACTATCCCTTGCACCTAGAACAGGTCCTGGAAGATGATAGCAACTCAATAAATTATTTTTGAATAAAGCCAATAGTCATATCATGCCTCTTCCGCTCCTTTGTCTCCTCTAAGCAATGCACAAGCAACTTGCTGCTTTGCTGTTTGCCATTGAGTGCCTTCTTCTTGACCATGTTGTTGGCTCTATGTCTGCCACCCTGGCTGCCCAGATGTGCGTGGTTGATTGAAGTGGAGATATTCAATATGGCTGAAATGTTCTTTGTCTTCCCTGTCCTTCATCAGCGGTAATTTGTAGGTTTGGCTATGCTGTATTAAACTCTTCAACTCTTATTCCAATTTTGTTCTCCAAAGTTACACACCTGGAGATAGTCATTCATGCCACAAGTGTTTCACTATTACTACCCACCTTGAGGCACTTGGAAGGGAGAAGAAGGAAGTGAGGGGAGGGCTTGGCAATACTCTAGAGTCACGTGGCTTTAGGAGTCATAAAGCAGTCACCACAACATGCAACATGCTCTGGGTGAGATGGATTCATTCCCATCCAGAAATCCTGGCCACATCAAATGAACTTGCTCCTGTGGAATAACACACCTATTGCAAGCCTCCAGCAAGTAGAGCACTATGCTGGCCTCTCTGAGAGCAGCAAAATTGAACAGCATATAGACCCTACCTCCAACAGCCTCCTATCATCCAGGAGGAAAGTGAACATCTGCAAAAATATGCTAATAAATGGTCCACACCTGTCCAAACTTCAGTGTACCCCTCATGCATGGCAGCAGTTCACCCAGTGTCATCCATGCAAACTCTACAAAGCAGCCCTTTATGTCAGACACTGTATAGGTTGAACTCTTGCTTCTGGGGATTAAATAAATATGAAGTCAATATTCTGTAGTTAGATTATGCCTAGAACAGTTATCTAACAGTGTGATTCCCAGACCACCTATATCAATTATCTGGGGTATGCTAGAATCAGAATCCCAGAGGTAGGCCTAAAGGACCTGCATTTCAACACATATACCCCCAAGTGGTTCTTCTAGATATTAATATTTGAGAACCATTGGACTAAGATTTATGTAGGATGTGACATTATTTCTGTACATAGTAAGAAGACCAATACTTGATATACTGATGTAGTAGTATAATGATGGCCTTTCAAACTGTTGCTATTATTGGCCACCAATTACCCCTGTGTCTCTCTAGCATCCCTTATGATATGGGAGCTTTCTATTATCTGTGCCTCCTTTAACAATATGGCATGGGAACAACATTGGCAACTACCAATTCCAGCTCTTAGTGACTGAATGCACAATTTTGAGCTAATTTTCTAAGGTGAAGGAAAAAATCATGGATGGATATTAAGCAAACAGATATGACTGCCATTAATCATGAATTCTCACTCAACTTAACTTCAGGCTACCACTGTCTGGTAAGGAAAGCCAGCAAGCACACTGGGTCCCAAACATACTGACTTAGAATCCCTAGGTGTAGAGACCTGGTATCTGTATGTTTAATAAAACTACGGTTGCTTCTTAGCAGTTAACACAACACTGGTCCATAGGCCAACAATGGAGAGCCACTGGTCCAGTATAGGGTCTGGGACCAAATGTCCAGTTCCTAAAGATGAAAACTTAATGCCATTGTCATGTAAACTTCAATATAGTTAATCACTTAACTTTGAATATGAATAATGGCTATTTATTCTAAACCTACAAATAACAAGACAGTTAACTGTACCATTCCCTGTCTCTTACTCTCTTCTTATCAGATGCATGCAGTACTCTAAGCATGCTTGTCAGAGGATAGTCCAATGATACATCACAGACGAATTCAATATGTCTTAAGATTAGCCTGCCTCCAAGCAGGATCCCATGGATTCTTGCTTCCTGGTATGAAATGAAATGAAAGAACTGAGCTATGCAGTCAGTAGGGCATTAAGGAAATGACAGAGTGTGACACCCAAGGCTAGGTAATAAAAGACATTGCCACTTCTACCTTTGTTCTCCTGAACCCCTTGGAAGCCACTACTCCCACTACTTGGGAGATGTGGCTGCCATGGCATTAGGACACCCAAGCAGCCTTCTGAATAAGTTTACATAGTGAGAAACTGAGGTCTTTTCCTAAAAACCAGCACCAACTCACAATCCATATAAGTGAGGCAGCTTAGAAGGGGATCCTCCAGCTTTAGTCAAGCCTTCAGACAACTGTAGCCCTGACGGATGTCTTAGCTGCCACCTCATGAAACCTGGAGCCCAAATGACCCAGCTAGGCCTCTCCTGAATTCCTATCCACAGACACTGTATGAGATAATGAATGTTTATTATTGTCTAAAGTTGCTACATTTTCTGGTAGTTTGCTATGCAGCAATAGCTTATACACCTAGTTTAACCCAAGATGGCATCAGAGCTCCGAACTCAGGGCTCTCTCTGTGACCATAACCAAGCAAGCATCCCAGGCAAAATTACTTCATCCTTTTTCCCTTAATTTACTATATTAAAAAGAAGTTTCACAATAGAGAGGTTTTTCTTTTCAAGAGCCTTAGTAACAGCCCTACTGTATCAAACAGGATTGGTTTTAAATGAACAACCTTGTACTTCTCTACCTGCCAGGGGAGTTGTGAGGCTTAATTAATTACAGATCTTTGGATGAAAGGAGCCCTGAGCACTGAGAATTATCATCAAACAGGGCTAGCAAAAATGGGGGAAAAAGACATTTTCTCTCTTTGCTTGCTAAATCCATTTCACCTAAGATTTAGCAAAGGCTGAGTCACCTATTGTTTAGAGAATATTCAGTTTTTGCTGAGTGCAGGGTAGAAACAAGCCAGCACTGCGTCAGAACAGAAAGCCCCTGTCCTTTAGCTTAAAATAGGCCCCTTTCCCAAAATAACCCCCAACCCCTATTTTAGGGGGAGTAATGTGGGCATTTGGATCACCTGAGCTCTCAAGGAGGAATAGTGTGATCTGAGTCCCATCTAACAAAACTATTTCCATTTATAACCAAAGGCTTCCTAAATCATGAGCCAGACAACCCCACAGACATTTATGCCTTCCCTGGGCAAACATTAAGTGGAAGAAATATATTTTGGGGGTTCTTTTTTATGTTCTAATGATAATGCTTCTGCCAGACAAAGCCCAAGAGACCAGAACTGATTGTCCATATAAGAGTGATATGGTGGGTGGTAGAGGCCACGTAGTGCAGTTTAAAAAAAATCACTAGGTCTTGAATTCAAGAATTCACATCATGGCTCCTCCACTCACTAAACCAATGACCTTGGTTTAGTAAATAACTTAATTTCCCTGACCCTCTATTTCCCCATGGCAGAAACGCAGTAATCTTGGTTGGGTTGTAGATCTCAAGGCTATCATGCCCTTCCTCCAAGGCCCACAGACTTCCAAATCCCAAAGAAGAGGAAAAACTAGTTCACTGGGTCTACATGTTCAAGGTTTCCATCACTGAAGGGTCTTGTCCATCCTCCCAGGGCTTAAGAAGTAAGGTTAGGTGAGGGGCGCCCGGGTGGCGTAGTTGGTTAAGCGTCCGACTTTCGCTCGGGTCATGATCTCGCGGTTCGTGGGTTCGAGCCCCGCGTCGGGCTCTGTGCTGACTGCCAGCTCAGAGCCTGGAGCCTGTTTCAGTCTGTGACTCCCTCTCTCTCTGACCCTCCCCTGCTCACGCTGTCTCTCTCTCTCTCTCTCCTAGAAATAAATAAAACAATTAAAAAAAAAAAAAGAAGTAAGGTTAGGTATGGAATCTGCTATCTCACTCTTCAAAGCTCTTTGGGACTTTCTTTCCTGATGTGTGTCTTTTCCTATAGAGCTACAAGATTCCGGCTTGGAAAGGCTTAGCCCCTGTCTCATGTATGCATTCCATTCTCTTGGGGACTCTCAGCAGGCATGTAGGGACTGGGTTTTCCCCTTATTTAAGTAGTAAATTCATAAAGGTAGGTCTGGCTTTTTTTTTAGGCTACTCGGGTCTACCAAGATTCTCTGTGTGATACAGAATCCTGCCCAGTGTCTGGGAGGTACCTAAGCCCCACCAAGCAATGGAATGATTCCTTTGTATTGTTTTACTCTCTCTGTGTACATTTACCTTAATACTTCATGGGTAGGGTGGCTGGTCTAGGGAATTATACATATATTCCTGGACCACTGCTATTATAATCATGTCTGGATAGTATAATTATCTGTAACACCTGACTGATGTAATGATCAAGAGAAATAATGAAGATGAAAAGGTTCATAAACATTAAAGCATGGTACTCAGGTTAGTTATTATTATGGTCCCAAGAGGATCAATACCAACTCTGACCTAAAGCTAAAAGGTCTACTCCATAAGGAAGAAAGAAAAAAAGCCTTGGGGGAGTGTGGGGGGAGGAAGGCAGAGGGTAGAGGAAGTAGGCTCTGAACAGGACTTCATTGGGTTAGACCAAGAAAAGGTCTGCTCAGTTCGAGTAGAGACAGTGATCTCAGGACCTTAATTATTTTGTTGAGTCCATAAAACCTAATCATGCTGGAAATCATTGCTACATGACTTGGGGGCTTCCTTGGATCCCAGAGGCATACTGTGTTCCTTGGTTTATGTGTGCTGAAGGTGTCGGAGATGAGAGGAGGAGGAAAGAAAGTGAATAAATGGAAGAATGAAGACACTCCGGTAGCACTAACTAGTTTGTTCTGTTTGTAACATGTAATAAGAGCTCTTTCAGCAAGCTTGCTGGCTTTTATAATGTGGGTTTCAAAGGACTTCAAGACACCCACTCCATTCTGCTCCTTCTCCTAATACCACACACCTCCCCAAAGAGCCAGAGTACATTACATCCCAAAGAGATACTCACCCAGAGTGAAGGCCTTATCATAAGAGACGCAAGAGCAAGTCTAGGCTGCATAGACCTAGTAAAGATTAGGACTGACAGAATAATACATACTCTAGGACTAAGTCCTGAGTTCGACTTCCAGTCTTATTTCTGATACTTACTAGCCTTCTGAACTTGGATACACCACCACCAGGAGTCTCCATTTTTCCTTCTGTAAAATGGGGATGTTAATACCTGCCCAATGTAATTAATCTAGGACAGTTGTGAAGATCACAGGTAGAAGGGTTTGGTATATTGTAAAGTGCTTCAAAATGTAAAACATGATACTATACTTGCCATAGATGATACTCAGCCATTTTTATACATGTGCCTCTCCTTCATTTCCTCCCCATCTCCATATCTCTCTTCTCATCTGGCCCACTGTTTTATCTCCTATACTCACTGTCTCACTTCTCTTTTTCCTTTTACCTCTGCTTATACCTTTGAGGTGTCTGGTGTACACAACAAAATCCATATGTGTTGACCAAACCCACTGAGAATCAATGCCAAAGTAAAATGGTGATTCCTCATGTAGAACATTTTTGGAAACTTTTTTTTAAGTTTATTTTCAGAGAGAGAGAAAAAGAGAGAGGATGCAAGTGGGGGAGGGACAGAGAGAAAGAAGGAGAGAGAGAGAGTCCCAAGAAGTCTTCACACCATGAGTGCAGAGATGAATGGGGGCTCAAACCCATGAACTACAAGATCATGACCTGAGCCGAAGTCTGACACTGAACCAACTGAGCCACCCAGGCACCCCCATTTTTGGAAACTCTTTAAAGAAGGGTCTGTGTCTTGATTATAAATAAGGCATGTGGAGCAAAGCCTCTCCCACCAAAAACAAACAAAAAATTCCTCTGCATAAGCATAATATTGACATAATAAACTATGGTAATATCAACTGCATGTATAAGTATCATCTAAAAACATGTGAAAAGTACAGATACCTGAGCCCCATCCTCAGAGATCTGGTTAGGGACAGGGGTGAGAAGGTGTTGGGGGTACTCAGCAATGTGCCCGTACAAGCTTTCCCCACCCCAAAGGGATTCACATGCCCACTTTGAGGAACCCTAAGCTAGGGGCATTGTCAGTGGCATACCTAACAGGAGTCAACTTGTATTATGCAATTAAATATTTCCCCAAAATAGATGAAGCTTATGGAGGCCAAAAATAAACCAGAGGAAAGTCAGAGAGGCAGCCAAAAACCCAAATGATTAAAGCTCTGCCAAGAATGATTTATGAACCTGAGGGGGAAAAAATCCTTAATATTCTGTTGTTGACTCAGTGACTGGCTATAGACAGATAATTGGTCTACAAATATTTATAAGACATTAACAACAAGAAGGTCCAGGGATTATCTAAGATGTGACAAGGTCAAAGCTCAGACTAATGGGATGAACTCAAGGAAGACACAGTTTTGGGTCTGTAATCAAGGTAACACTCACATACTGAAGTCTAAGACATTGTGAATTTACCTCCGAAAAAGAAAAAGATGGAAGTTGCACTGTCTTTATGCTAGAGAGAAAACAAAATTTGAACTGGAGGACAGGTGAGTCAGATGACATCATGACATTTTATATTCCAGACCTCCTCAGGGAGGTTTCCCAGCATCTGTCCTTGAAATAGGATTAACTGTGATGTGCCTTTGTGCTTCAAGCACCATGTGTTGATCCAGGTTCGGTCCTAGAAGTTTCTGGTCTCATCCTCCAACTGCTACTGTCCCCATGCCCTGGCTGGCACCCAGCAATTTCATGCTAATTCTGAGCCTGCCCAGATCTTAAAGAGACTCTGTTATAGCGTCCCTTTACCATGGCGTGCAACCTGAAAACATTGATTATTCACAGTGAAAATGAACTATCTAGGTCAGTGGTTCTCAACTCTAGCTGCACATTAAATTTACTAGAAAGACTTTTTTTGTTTGTTTGTTTTTAATACAATTGCCTAGTTTTTGTCCCAGGCCAATTAAATAGATAGTTTGGTAGTAATACCCAGGCATCAGTACTTATTGTAAAGTCTCCAGGTGATTTATGTATGGGCAGAAGAACACTGATCTAGATAATTATTATAACTTAAGCTGTATATTAGAATTTTCTGGGGATATTTAAAAATAATAATACCAGGCTACATTCCTAGAAATTTGAATTTAATTGGTCTGGGATGAGATTCAATTGAGGGGGGTGGAGTGCCTGGGTGGCTAAGTCGATTGAGCAACCAACTCTTGATTTCAGCTCAGGTCATGATCTCATGGTTTGTGAGTTCAGGCCCCACATTGGGCTCAGGTGCTAAGCCTGCTTGGGATTCTCTCTCTCTCCTTCTCTCTCTGTCCCTCCCCCACTCACATTCTCTCTCTTTCTCTTAAAATAAATAAATAAACTTTAAAAATATTTTTTAATTAAAAAATATCTGCTTAGGTAATTTTAATGTGAAGCCAGGTAGAAAAGGACTCTCCTTATGGGAAGAGCTCCAATATGTCAAACTCAATATTTTCCTCTACCTTGACCTCTCCAATGCTGATGCCTCCCAGATTCAACCCTGCTTTTCCTGCTGAATGCCGTACCTCAGTTAGAAGCTTCGCCACCTTCTCCGTCATCCAGGCTTGGGTTCCTTGGAGTTATCTCCGACTCCGCCCTCTTCCTCATTCCCATACCAAAGTGGCAGAACATCTCACATATATATTCCTTCCTAAGGCAGTATCCCTGTCTCCCTAAGAAGGTCAATATAACATCCTTATAGACCTACATACCCCAACCTCTTAGCTACTGGGGTAGATTGATTACAATAATGGCTCAAATTCTTCATGCCTACCTGTAATCACAACATTTGAATTGTGAGTGTGTAGTTCTTCTCCCCTAGAAATATGTTGTACTGTCTATTTCCCCAAACTATGAATCTGGGTTGGCCTATGACTTGCTTTGGTCAACAAAATGCAGCAGAAGTAAAGGTATGCCAGCTCCAAGCCTAGGCCTCAGCTGTGTTGCCTATATCTACTCTTTTCCTTGCTTCTCTGTGATCACATAAGAATGTGTCCAAGCTACTTAAAAACAAGCCTACACTAACCTAAGAGAGGATGAGAGACCATATAGAAGAAAGCCAAGCCATTCAGCTAAGGCACCAAAGATGTGAGAGAGCTCAACCAAGATCAGCAAAGTTAACTAGCCTACCTGCAGTGGACCACATATGCACAAGTGAGCCATAATGCCCCCAGATCATATCAACAGATCTGGGGGTGCCTGGGTGGCTCAGTCAGTTAAGTGTCCCACTTGGGCTCAGATCATAATCTCACTGCTCATGAGTTTGAGACTCATGTCAGGCTCTGTGCAGACAGCTCAGAGCCTGGAGACTGCTTCGGATTCTGTGTCTCCTTCTCTCTGCTCCTCCCTTGCTCATGTTCTCTCTCTCCTCAAAAATAAATACACATTTTTTAAAAAAACTTAAAAAAAAAAAGATCAGCAGATCTGTCCAGCAAACTCAAGATCCAAGAGTGTTAATAAATGGCTGGTAGTTTTATTTTATTTTATTTTTACATTTATTTATTTTTGAGAGACAGAGTGAGATAGAGCATGAGCAGGTGAGGGGCAGAGAGAGAAGGAGACACAGAATCCGAAACAGACTTCAGGCTCTGAGCAAGCATTCAGCACAGAGCCTGACACGGGGCTCGAACCCACGAACCATGAGATCATGACCTGAGCCAAAGTCAGATGTTCAACCGACTGAGCCATTCAGGCACCCCAATGGCTGGTAGTTTTAAATCACTGAGTTTTTACCATAGTTTGTTACATAGCAATAGCCAACTTATACATTTGCGTGATAAAAATCTTTAGTCATAATAAAACTACCATTAACAATAATAAGACTTTGAGGAAATATATACACATATATTCTTACAAATAGCAGGTGTAGAACTGTAAGAGAACAGCCTGTGTGTATGTGTGTGCATGTGGTCTACATTTTCACAATGATAATAATATTAAAAAGTCATCTAGATGACCACTCAGTAACTGAGTACTACTATGAAATTTCAGTGCTCACACCTGTAGGTATATCTACAACTGCACTGGTGTCAATTGTAGGATATTAATAGTCATGGGCCAGTGAGGAAGGAATAGTGGACCCAATACACAGCAGATGTGTTCATCCTAAGCAAAGGCCAAATAACACCTCTGTGCACCATATAATATTCCCTGGGAGTTGGAGTACAGAAAAATGCAGGAGAGAACTGAGTGAACACACAGCAGAAACAGAATGGGAAAGTCCAAGCTTTAAATGACCTAGGCTGTTGCAGATAGTACCATATTCACATTATTCATGAAGATTTATTTTCATATAATATCAACTGATCACATTAAACTAATACTGCTTAATTTAATTTTTTGTATTGTACTTTGTAAGGTATCAGCTTCTTTTGGTTGTATACTTGTAGCAGAGCATGAAACCAATCCAAAATAAATTTTATTCTTGTAAATATCCAAGTAATATTGTTATAAAAATAATTCGACACAAATTGGGATGGTGGATGCAACCAATACTTCTAATCTTTAAAAAAGATCTATCCATTATAAATGTTTGAGAAACTCTGTATCATTTCACTTAATCCTAATGTCCACACAATAAAGCTGATATCATAGCCCCCAAGTAATGGGTGAGGTTATAGATGATAAGAAAGGTTAAGTGATTTGCCAAAGCACATGCCCTTAGAAACTTCCAAGGTTGGAATTCTGCTTCCAGGACTGTCTTTTTCCAAACACTCCATCTTTACTCATTCCAAGCAAACTTTTTAGAGTCAATGACAAGATATGGGAAACTTAATTATATCTATACCCTGAAAATGGATACGTATGGCAGACAGAATTCTGGAGTAGGAATAATGAATGGAAAGCAGACTTTAGGGGTGTAGTTCTAAAACCCTCAGAGCAAAGAATCGGAAGACACCGTCTCCATTTAATAAATCAAGAAAGTATATTAGAATCCAAATGGTAGAACAGAACTATGAACAGAAACATTTTATTTTATTTTATTTTATTTTATTTTTTTATTTATTTCTAGGAGAGAGAGAGAGAGACAGCGTGAGCAGGGGAGGGTCAGAGAGAGAGGGAGACACAGACTCTGAAATAGGCTCCAGGCTCTGAGCTGGCAGATAGCACAGAGCCCGACGCGGGGCTCGAACCCATGAACCGCGAGATCATGACCTAAGCGAAAGTCGGACGCTTAACCGACTAAGCCACCCAGGCGCCCCGAACAGAAACATTTTAAAGTTTTACCAGCAGAGAAGGGGCCACAGGGGAGGTAATTTTGCTTTTGTGTCGCTTCTGTAAACATCTGAGTCTTTTTACAATGTATTCAAATTGCTTTTATAAATTTTGTTTTTCTATTTTATTTTCACTTATATAATTTTAATTTTAAAAGTACTAAGGACAAAAACATAATTAACCTTTTAACTTCGAGAGAGAGGGAGAGAGAGAGAGATTAAGTGGTTGAAGTCTTCAGAGAATTCCTTCAGTAGGTAGGGATAGAAGCCCTCTCTTTCCTATATGATTCTAAGATTTCAAGAGCCCCGTAATTTCCCCTTTCAGTCATCCTTGCCTCCCCACACACTCCTCAGTCATAAGTTGCACTTCATCAAAAATTCTCCTTTAAAAAATTAATAATCACATACATTAATAGACATCATAAAAAGAATGTAAAATAACAATAATAACAGTCAGACTCCTCAGATAAAGGTCAAAGAATATTTTGCAAAGGGGCAATACTGAACATTTCTGTATTACATAATGATCTACAAAACAATGTGTAAAGACCAGCTGGAGGAGGCTGCCTGGACATTCCCCTTGGTACCAAGGGAAAATTTACTGTGTACCTGCCGCATCTAAAACAATCGACTGAATGGCCACAATAATAGCATGTAGATGCTATTAGTCTACATCTTATACCCATAAGACAGAAATGAGGCACCTCTCTTCAGTGCTATACCTAACATGCAGCAATGCCTTTAATATAATTCATATGTAAGAGTACTCTGAGCACCTACTATGTGTTCACCATCATGGAAGAAAGAGGAAAAGGAAAGAAAAAATTAATTTCTAGGGTACCTACCATAAGACCAACATTAAGTATAATTACCATTATAAATGTGTTTATATGTGTTTGCGGTTGCTTAAAGAAGTAGCAGGACAGAGAATTCCAGCAGAGACCCATAATTTTTCTATTTTTAGACCATCATTCATACCAGGAGATAAGACAGGAACACTTTTTCAAGATCTCATGAAAATGGCTTCTATGTCTTGAAGCACTAGACCAACTCCTACTTGTCACCAGGGTGAAGAACATCATTACATTATTTTTAAATTACTACTAAACTACAACCACAGCCTTATACCAAGGACAATAAGAGGGTCCCTGGGGAATGCCAAAAAATGGTATACATTGATCCTGCAATGGGACATATAATTTTTTTTAATGTGAGGGTTTTTTTTTTCTTTATTATGTTCCAACCAACTGCTGGGAAGTGGGCAGAGTGGGGTGAAAGGGTGAACAGTGCAGCTCCAGCTTAGGGATAGAGTTCCAGGGGCAAGGAGGTATTGTTCAAAGGGAGTAAAAAAGTAAGTACTTGGTTCCCAGTCATATAGGGCGCTGAGGACATATGTACTCAAAGCCAAGGCCTTTTTATCCCCTACCCTTTATTCAAAAGATGACCCTGTCTCAAGAGAGGAACAGAAAGTCAGCCTCTGATTAATTTGAAACAGAAATAAAGGGCAAGAATGACTGATAGATAAGTAGGAAGACAGACAGATAGATGATGGTGTATGGTAAAAGGCCTGCAGTTTGGAGGATCCACCTACCCAAATTTATTCCCCACTTTCCAAACAAACCCTCCAATCCAACCAGAGACCCAGTGACCCTCACCCAACCCAGGCTCATTCCAGCCTGTCTCCAGTTCACTGCTGTATCTCCTAGAGCCTTAATCCATTCATCCTACTCATTTGTGGAGTGAATTAATAAATGATAGACTATCACCAACTCAAATACAGAAGGATTCAAATCAATGCCAAATTCTGGATGGATACGGTTGGAACTCCCAATGCCATCTGGAATAGAAGCAATGTGCTGACTCCAGTTTACTACTCAAAGGAAAAGGTTCATGACAAATGACACATTCTGAGGCCAGGAGGTCTTTTCTGGGGAAGAGCTTCTTTCTCTTTAACCTGTGGGAAAAGCTTGGATCAGCTGCCACCAGGTCTCATTCTCGTTATTGCCATTGCTCAACCAGTGTGTGTTCACAGCAGTTTAAAATAAAGAACAGATATCCGTTGGGTATGTTTTAAATTACAAGGTCGTTGTCATTAGAAGAACTGCCAGTGCTACAGTGGGAAAGCACCATACCAAACAAGAACTATATTTAATTATAGTCATTGTATTTGTCCATTTTGCCAAGATCGCTTAATGCATAATGATGAAGGTAAAATAAAGCGGAAAAAAAAAACAAAGCACAAATTCTCCTTTTATTTTTTAATAAGTAAATAAATTAAGATGTCTGATAATGGGAGCTGGAGAGAGACAGATGCTTTCATTAGCACATCCTGATGTGCAATCCGAGGCAGGGGAAGTTGAGAAGGTCTTTTTTCATTGCAGTGTATGTCAGTTTATAGCACAATTACCACTGTTGTCTCATATGTTGAACCCAAATGTTTTCAATTTTAAGAAGTGGACAAATCCCCCATCTGCTTTTCAAAGCAAACCCATAAACACATAGTGATGTGCACCTGGTGACAGCCTCCCTGGGAGATCTGTCCTTCCGCTGTCTGTATGTGCCTGCTCTCTGCAAGAGAAAGGAGGGGAGGTGGCTATTTGGATATTGACAGTATCACACCCATCCCAGATGGTGTCTGTGGATCATCAGGGTATCCGTAAGGGACCAACTGAGGAATTCCAGAGAGGCTTATCAGAGAACCAGGAAGCTGAGCCTCCTTTCTAGAAAAAGAAGGAAAAGGACCATGTGCTGAATGCCACATCATGGGTCTTGTGCCTGGGGCTTTATCTCATTGATCTCTCATGCAAGCCCATGGGGAAAGTATTACTCTCCTCATTTTATTAGAAAGAAATGTAAAGATCATACAACTGTTAAGTGCAAAGCAGAAGTTCAGAACTTCTTTCCAGCCCCAGGGCACTGACTGCTCAATGGAAAAAAAACTGATCTTAGAATCAGTCTGACTTGACACACGTACATATTTTATTGAGGAAGTGGTGTGGAAACACACACTTCAATTATTCTGATTTACTAATGGAATTTTCTGCATTGAAAAAAAAAAAAAAAACTTAGGATCTGGGTTAGCAGTTCTCATGGCTCACAATGATCCTGACAGCTGGGAGAACAATTCAAAAGCCTTGGAAGCCACCCTGCCAGTTCAACAAACACCTGTTTCCCTCCTTAAGTAAGGGCTCAGTTCTCCAACTAATCGGTTGGATGGTTAGATGCTAGAAATTGTGCCCCAAGGGAGAGGCAACATGTCCCATTACCAGAATTACCTGAATGCAAACTAGGTTAGAGTCTGACAGAACACCCATGTGGAATGAGTTGCATACTGGCTATGGCAACAGAATTATTCATCTGAAGCATCTTTGCAAGAATCTTTCTGCACTAAAAAAAGGGGATAAAGGAACATCCAAGTGGCCACCAAGACACTCAGAGCAAAACCCCCTATGTCTAGAATGGACTTACTATTGGCAACGTGGCTCTGGAAATAGGTCTTCCTCTTTCAATACAGGTTTTACTTGATTGTGTTTCTAAACAATTTTTTAATAATGAAATAGAATCTCCAGAACCTTTCCATTGAGTGCTTAGCCTTGCAATATTGATTAACAGTGCATCTCACGCAGTTACACACATGTAAACACACACACAAGATTAGTGAGACTTGTACCAGGAAAACTGCTGATCGACATTTGAACATTCTAAAACATTAGTATTTGAACCTTGTGATTAGGATTTGACAATCTACATGTTAGTTTGTGGACATTTAAAAATGTTTCTGTGAATATCTGTCTCTCAGTTAAAGAGTGTTTAGACATGTGCCAACAGGCCTGATTTCAGAGATGCTTATCTTCAGTTACAAATGAGGTATAAATAAATATTTGTGGAGAGGGAGGGAAGGGAGTTAGAAAGAAAAGGAGCAGGCACACTGGCTGGCTAGTCTACTGGTAAACTTTGAATTATCTTCAGATGTTCACAGGAAGCAAAAAGAAAAACAAATCCCCAATATTACAAATCACCAGGCATCTTCCCCATACATTAGCCACATACCAACTAATTAGTGACCCAAGAAAGGCAAAATCTCAGATCCAGTCCATACTCTTCATTATACTTGATTTGTGTTCAGAGCCACCCCTATTTGAACCCTTTCTGCGCCCCTTAGTTCCACCTGCTCCTGCCCAGAAAGTAGCTCCCTGAGTCAAAGGACCCACAATCCCCTCTGCTGCACAATCTCATCGCACTCCACACCCCCCATCATGTGTCAGTGTGGGGGTTGGGTCTTTTCACCATCCACTCCACTCTCTAGATGCCCCACACTGTACCACGTTCCCTTCATCAGGCACTCACAGGAAGTAATACCATAGGGCTGGAGAGGAAAGGCAGAATCCTGTGGCATAGCACCGTCAGAAAGAGCAGAGGCCCTTCCATGGGCCGAGATGGGGAGCAGAATGGAAGAATGATGACATGTATATGGCGATAGCAAATTTTACATTCAACCAGCATCTTTCCTTTGAGTACCTCATACACTGAACATGAACTCATTTGCTCTGCCAATATCCCCAGGTGATAGATAGCCAAGTAGGCATTATCCTCTTCATTTTCAAGAAAGGATACCCGAGGCACAAAGAGGTTATGTAACTCGTCCAAGGTCACATAGCTCATCAGCATTCTCTATCTTTTGATGTCTTACTCAAAGTTCATACACCTTTCCCATTATTCTCTTGATTCTTTTCATTTTACCAACAATAAGATATAACCAGGTCTCCAGCAGAAACTCCAGCACATTAGCCACATGCCTCTATATCTACCCACTGGATAAATGGAGAAGTTGAAACACAGGACATGAGAGGGGGAGATTATCTGCACTGCAAGTAGAATCCAAATTGACTGAAAGGGAAAAAGGGTATCTTCCAAATGTCCAAGTAGCATCGCTGTCCCAATTTCAGAGCTGGAAGAAGTCTCAGACTCTATCTATTCTGATGTAGGATTTCCTTCTCCAAGGACACATTCCCGTGTGCCATATTTTTTGGGAGTCTTCTGCTTAGTCAGAGGGTTGCAACTCACAACTCTCATGGAATTTGGGAAATCCCTTCATAGCCAGTAGGAGAAGATGGTGTTACAATAGATAACCATTCTTCATATAATCCCTGTTTGGAAGGTAAGTATTAATAATAGCTAAAGTTCTTAATCTTTAATCAAGATTAAACTGTGAATGCTATTTGGTAGGATTAGGACCTTACTTCATGAGAAAATCTCAAACCACAAAACTGCTTCAAAAGACATGTTCTCCTTTCTACCCTCCCTGCCAGTTAGAAAGAGATAAATACATATATGGATTGACAAAAGGAGAAAAAAAGGGTCCATTCTCTCTCTCTCTCCAGAGGGGAGGATGAGCAGGTCACCAGCAGCCCTAGATAAAATCAGAGTTTCCTAATGTGGCCAGGGTGGTGTGCTCTCCTTGAATCACCCCACTTCATTTACTGGTACCATTTTGCCTCACAGCACCCTGTGGGAATTGGGACTCAGAGAACAGATGCAGGAGATTTCTCTGGTTGCTGCTTTTGCCATAAGTAACCAACGCTCTGTGTCTCTGACCCTGATCTTGTATCTTCTGTCAATATATGTACTGAGAATATTGTGTGTGTATACAAATATACATGTGTATATCCCTGTACATAAATACATGTGTGCATGCATGTGTCTATGTATATACATGTGTATACGTGTTATACATTGATACATACATATGCATATATTCTCACACATGTATATGTATAGCATGTGTATATGTTCTATATCTGGATATTATATTCACATACATATATTAATCACATGTGTATATATTCATACACACACATATATACATGCAGCAGACTAACTTATTAGCTTGCACATAGGTTACAGTCTCAGACTTTTCACAGTTTTTGACTCTAATAATTTTAATCCTCAGTTCAACGTTCTTTCCATTCACTGCAATGTATTGCCAAACTCTATTTTGATCCTTTCATCAAAGGATCAATCCCACAATCCACTCTGCTATTCACAACCTCTCCACACCCCACACCCTTATCACGTGATAGTGTGTAGGGGTTGGGTGTTTTCACCATGTGCCCTACTCTCTAGATGCCCCACATGGCACCACACACCCTCCATCTGGCACTCACAGGAGGTAATTCTGCAGGGGCTGGAGAGGAAAGACAGGCCCCTGTGGGGTGAATCCATCAGGAATACCAAAGGCCCTTCCATGGGCTGAGCTGGAGAGCATAATGAGAGAGTGAGGACACTTCATGTGACAGAGGAAGGGGGAGAAAAACGAATGAAAATGAGAAAGATGGTCAGAGGGAAGAGAAAGTCAGCCAGAGAAAGAATGATGTAGAAATGGGGTATGCACAGAAAAGGCAACACGAAGCTATAATAGAGTCACAGAGAGAAAATTAGTAATGTAGATTTTAAGAGTGTGAAGTCAAAAATAGTGTAAAAAGTCCATCTGAAAATGCCTGAGTCATTAAAACAGGAAACCCTTTATATACTTGCATTTTCACTAATGTCTGCATTTAACATGAGAAAACCAAGGCCAGAAAGCCAAGCAAACCTATTAATATGCCTGATTCCGCTGCTCTGACAAAGCCTCAGGGAAAGTGCACCTGAGCGGCTTTCCGTGCCTTTCTTATCAGGTTTATTTTCTCTCCCAATCTTACAGAGATGCTGTCACCAGGAGCCTCTGATTTGAGGTCTCCCACAGTAAGAGGGGGAGCTTGTCACATGCCCAAAGACAATAGCGCTGTTTGCCCTGCAATGTTTACAAAGGACAGCTTGCGAGCCTGACACAGTCGCTCAGAGAAGAGGCAGGATGGAGAGCCGAGGCCCTGCCCAATGCTGCACGTTTGCTTGGTCAGCCAGACACTTGATGCCCATCGGGAGATTGTACTTGCAAATTCATTCAAATCGCCTAAGAGAAGACCAAGCCTTTCCTGAACTGAAAACCTGAAACCTTAAGTCAGAAGAGGAGTGATATTCAGTGAGCGCAGCCTGGAAGTAGGGGCGGGAGCATGTGAGGGGTCAGACAGGCCTTGAGGAGCTGGCCCAGCTCCAGGAGTTGGGTTTTGCACAAAAGGAGGAAGAATAACCGCCCCCCCCCCTCTGGGGATAGAGGGTCACTGGCTGCAGGGCTCTCCACACATCAATGAACTCCCAAGGGCCTTCTCTGTAGAATGGGACAGTGGTACTAATTGACTTCATGGGGCTATTGCTTGGAAAAGAATAAAAATGTTCTGAAGGCACTTGGTAAATATGAAGTGCTGTACAAATGGCAATAATAATGTCAAATTTTATTTAACATCTTCATTAAGGACTCAGAGTGGAGCAGGCAGTCTGTTAATGAAATCTGCAGAGTACTAAACTGGCAACAGCTCCACTTGGACAAGCAAACACCCAAGGGAGGCTGCCCATGGTGAACAAATGTCCAGGATCACAGGTCAGGCCCCTTCCTTGGTCATCAACCTGCCCTGTGAAGGGGCCTCCTATGGAGACTGGGGCCAGGGCGGCTGGGGGAAATCACACTGAGCCTCCTCTTTGCCCTCACCAACCATGGTTATTCAGGTAAAATGGGATTCCAGTAAACATCTGGAAGGATGTGAAAACTGTCCCAGTGTCCACCAAAGAGGTGCAAGCATGGAAAGAACGTTGGGAACTTCTCCCTCCTAAGTCTTGGTGGTGGTGGGTCACAGTTAGGGACCATGGCACAGTAACATTACTCAATGCTCTCTATGTGAAGTTGGTGACAACCCTCTCATGACATGGGTCTGTAGGCTTGGGCTCCAAGACACTGCACCCACTCTGGGCTTCTGTCTTCAATGAGAAAAAGTACAAGATTCTAAGCCCACACCTGGACCTGTGTGAACACCACAGCCAAGCTATCAAAAATCAACCTTGGGAGCCCATGGCTATGCCTCCAATGCAACCCAAATAAGCCTGTAACAGAAGCCCAAGTCCTTATCATGGCTTACAGTCTCTTTATGTTCTTGCTTATCTTTCCAGCCTTACCTCTCACCATCCACAGGTGACGCTCCACCCAAGCTGAGCCACGTGCAGCTCCTTGACTGTATGTATACACTGTTCCCTCAGCCACAGACCTTCTTCTTCTCCCTCCTTGCCTGAATAAACTGACTTATCTTTTGGGCCTCAGCTCTCCCACAACTGTGTGGGTACAGTACATCTTCCATGCACCTTATATTCTCATCATAGATCCTGACTCATCAATTATTTATTGATTGCCTTCTCTGAACCAGGCACTGTGGAGAAGACATGACATTAAACAAGCCAGACACAATTCCCACCTCGTAGGACAGAATGGTCCTGAGACCTGGCTATACATTAGAACCACCTGGGAAACTTTTTAAAAATAAAATTTAATCGGTCTAGAATAGGTCCCTAAAATAATGGGTATATTTTTAAAATAGTGTTTCACAACAATGGTAGTCTTTGGAATTACTTAGGAAGATTTATAAAATACTGCTGCCTTATATTTCCACCCTAAGGCCAATTAAATCAAATTGTCTGGGAGTGAAGCCTAGACATCAGGATTTTTTAAGTCCCCAAGAGATCCTAATGTATGGACATGGTTGAGAGCCAATGGTCTAGAGGGAAGAAGAGACATTAAATACTCGTCCTACTACTAATATTGGCCTAATTATTTACCTACATTCCTGCTAGTCCATAAACTCCTTAAAAACAAAGATCTTATCTAAGACATTGTTTCCAGAACTTGGTATTATATCAGCACACAGTAGGTAATCACTAAATATTTACTGAAAGAAGGAAGGACAAACTCTGAACTATGCTGGTTTAGTTGTATACTAGTGGGCTAAGGCTACCAGAGCAAACTATCACAGACTAGGTGGCTTATAGTCTCACAGTTATGGAAGCTATAAGTCTAAGATCAAGGTGTTGTCACAGTTGTTTGTTCCTTCAGACAGCTAAAAGGGAGAATGTATTTTATGCCTCTTTACTAATGTCTGAGGTTTGCTGGCATCTGCATTCCTTGGCTAGCAGATGCCTCACACCCATCTCCACCTTCAGCCTCCCATGGCATTCTCTGTGTTGTGCATTTCTGTCTCTGTCCAAACATGCTCTTTTCATAAGGACACCAGTTGTACTGGATTAGGACCCACCCTAATAATCTCATATTAACATAAACATCTGCAAAGACCCTATTTCCAAAGAAGGTCACCTGCACAGGCACTGGGGGGTTAGCACTTCAACACCTTCTGGGAGGGCACCATTGACCCATGACGTTATGCTGGAAGAAGAGGAGAGACAAATTCTTAAATATCTCAGTTGAGTGGGATGCTTCCTTATGCTAGATCATAACTCTCTGACTTGGCTCCAACCAGAACTCTTTCTAGCAGCTCTCTGCTAGTAAGAAGGCACAAAGTAGGCTGACCCTTGGCAAAATAATGAATTAGCAAAGACTGACTGCCTTCAATCCTCCCAAGGCACCTTGCTTATATTCCAGTTCTGAATGGGCTAAAGGCATCTAGGTGTCTGCTGCATCCAAACAGGGAGGAATAGACTTCCATATAAGATACTACATGATTTAGTATCACATACTGTCCTCTTGGAGATATTGGAAATTTAATTGAATATTCTTAGGGGAAAAAAAACACCCAATATGTTAGTAATGCCCCAAAGAACAAATCCCTAAGGGTAGAAGTGTAGGCTTTTTGTCAGGAGAAGTTCAAGGAAATGGGGGAGGAGGGCAAAACAGGACTCCTTGGTAACACCCTCCCCATCTGACTCACCCTCTTCATCTGAAACACATAGAACCTTATTGGACTTGGCCAACTGAAGGTTTGTTCTAGATCACTCTAGAAAACAGAAAAACTCTTTATAAAATACTTCCATCCATCTTCTGATCTGATCAGGGCTTAGTTACCATATTCTGTGAAGTAGCCATTCATATTTTTCTCTTAATGGAAACTCAGAGCTTGACCTATGCTCACCACACAAGTTGACTCTTCTCTTAGAGTATAGTACTCTTAGAGTACTATAATATTTCTATTTTAAATATAAGAAGATTGAGGCACAAAGAATTAGTTTGCCTAAGTTCACAATGTTAGTGACTAGTGAGCTGGGATTTGAACCAGGTAATCTGGTTCTAGCTTCTTTTCCCTCAACCACTATGCATAATAATGAGAGTAACTATATCACTAGAAGTAGTGATTAAATGAGATAATGTACACAAGAACTTGGCAAAATATTAAATAAATGTTGGCTATTTTTATTACATCATGGAGTAGGATTTCAATAAATGTTGGGTGCGTGGATAGATGCCTTCTCCAGAGTCATCTGGAAGTCTTCCTGAGGATGTAGTCCATAGTTTGCTAGATTCCACCGTCCAGACTTGATGAAGAAATGTGAAAAGGACAATGCTACATGAGTTTAGAGAAAAGTATACAGTTGAGCTAATGCACAATCTCATTCTGATGCCTGCAAGGTAAGGCTGGTCTTAAGAATAGCCAGAGTAAGTGGTAAGACTTTCTAATCTACAGTCAACTCCCCTATCCAGATGCTACTTTGCGTAAAGTGCTGCCATCTTGGTTTAAGGACTACCCTCTCCTTGCCCAGGCAGGATACTCACAACCCAAATGCCCACTAGGAGAAGACATGCATGAAGCCCCCCTCTTCCACAGTGTAAGTTAGTTCATTCTAGTCTTTTTGTGGGGGGAGGATCGTGTGTGTGAGCCATGGATAACTGTGAGGGAAGAGAGCATGGAAGGAAGGGGTAAAACATCCCACATTTCACCTGTTTCACAACTGGTCCCAGCCCATTGATCTTGCTTCTCACTTCAGTCTGTTGTGGAAGGCAACATAGGGCATAGGATAGAACTAAATTTATAGCACACAGATCAAGTGTCAGGCTCTGTGCAGTGTGATTTCTTCAGTATTACTCCCTTTAATCCTTACAATACTGAAATGTGGATACTCTCAGCCCCTACACCCACCACCAGTTTTGTTTTGTTTTGTCTTGTTTTGTTTTAATGGATAAATGAAGGCCAGAGATACAAGTAATTTTCTAAGGTCCGATAAAGTATAACCAGCACATCTGGAACTAGAACTCAGATATGTCAAATTTTCAAGCTTGTTCATTGTGCCACCTCACATTGTATGCACAAGTCACTCAACCTCACACAGCCCCAGGCTCTGGGGTGGCAGGTGGGAGATGTAACCAGAGACACGGCATCACCACTTCTTCAGATGCAGAGCTCCAGAGTTAGACAAAGTAGCAGAAGGTGAGCAAAGGCCCCAAGACTTTGCTCACCTGTTCTCTCTTTCCCCTCTCTCCACCCCCTCACATACACACACATGCACACACACGCTCCACATCAAGCACCATTATCTGAAGCATGGACTCTGCTGCCAGCCAGGCCCCTGTGTGGTTGAGAGAAAAGTTATTTACAGCAAGGTCTGGCCTCTCGCACCACCGTGTAATTCCAGGCAATTGCACTTCCAAATAGATCTTTTTGGAGAAAATCAACAGTGGCTCTGCTTTCAATCTACTGGAAAATGAAGTCCTGTGAATGTGTTACATAAGTCCACAGCAGGCAAAGTGAAGAGTGCAGGAGCCTACAGATCTGCCAAGCCAGGGTGAGGCTCTGGTCTCCCCCATGCCTCCAGGGGCCCCTTCCCCCTGCCCCAGCCTATCCCACTGTGTGCTATATATCTTTGTGGGGTTGACCAGGGAGGAGGGTGGGGGGAAAGTGTGAGTGAATCCTGCCAAAACCTTCACTGGGGCTTCTGGGAACAGAAAGGCACACGATGCCCAGTTAGGGAGGATCAGAGAATATTTCTTGTCTTACCCAACTGCAGCCTAATGCAATGCAACGCAATAACAGCCACCACACACCACACACAACCTCGCAAATACATGCAATACCAGTGCCCAAATCCTTTCTTCTTCCACTTTTTAATGTTTGTTTCCCATTATAAAAGTAATGAAATCAGGGCTCCTGGGTGGCTCAGTCGGTTAAGCATCCAACTTCAGCTCAGGTCATGATCTCACAGTTCAGGAGTTCTAGCCCTGCATTGAGCTCTGTGCTGACAGCTCAGAGCCTGGAGCCTGCTTCGGATTCTGTGTCTCCCTCTCTCTCTTTCCCTCCCTCACTTGTGCTCTGTGTCTCTCTCTCAAAAAATTAAACATTTTTAAAAAATTTTATTATTTAAAAAACTTTTTTTTATGTTTTATTTATTTTTGAGAGACAGAGAGATAGAGAGAGAGAGCATGAGCAGGAAAGAGACAGAAAGAGAGGGAGACACAGTTCTGAAGACAGGCTCCAGGCTCTGAGCTAGCTATCAGCACAGAGCCCGACGCGGGGCTCCAACCCACAAACTGCGAGATCATGACCTGAGCCAAAGTCAGACGCTTAACCAACTGAGCCACCCAGGTGCCCCTAAAAAAAATTTTTTTTAAAAGGTAATAAAATCTCATGGAAGAAAACTTTGAAAACATAGAAGCACAGAAAAATTGAAACACATTGCCCACAATCCTATCACCCAAACACATTTTTAACACATTGATGGATTTCTTTCCAGTCTTTGTTCTTATCCATTTTTAGCTTAAAAAAATATTCCTGATGCTCTTTCTAGAAAGCCTCAGGTATTCACCTCTGAGAACTTCTGTCATGGTGTTGATAGATGTACACCCCAGAGTTTTGAAAGGCTAGAAGTACAGTGATTGTTTGGATAGATAGCCACTCGTTCATTAGATTACAGAAGGCCTCTTTAGGGGAATAAAAAGAGCACTAAACTGAGCAGATATTCATTCCAGCCCCATTTTTACCACTTTTTTGGGGGAGGGGGGTGGGAAGGAGACATTTTACTATTATTGACTGTAGGACCTTGGGTATATATATATTCCTTTTTGGGCTTTGCTTGCCTCATCCACAAAAAGACATAGAATTGTAGAATAAATCAGGAGTTTGATGAGTGAGATCTTGTATTTTTTATATTTTCTGGGAAAATCACTTACTCTCCCTGTACTTAAGTATTCTCATCCATACAATGGGGACGTTAATATCTATGCTCCAGAAGGTTTCATATAGATGTTGTGAGGTTCAAATTAAATGGTGAGTGCACAATGGCTTTGATAACTGTATAGGATTATAAAAATGAAAGCTATCACTATGATTTTTAAAAATAGAGAAAAATAACGATGCCACACATCTTGTGAAAATACAAGGAGATAACAAATGTGACATTACTATAAAAAGAATAAAGCCCTATATAGATATGTGATGAGGTGATCTGGGGAAGAAGCACAGAAATAGGTGCTTTTTCAATTCAGCCAAGAAACCTTGAAAAATGGGGAGGGGGGGTGCCCAGAGAGCCAGGATTGAAAGTATGCAAAATAAATTATTTTTCTCCTTTCACCTCTTTGTCCAAAAAGGTACTCAGTGCTTACCCTCTAAGAATCCAGACGGAAGATTCAAATGCAGAGGGTGAGATTTGAATTTGGCTCTGCACCTTAGCAGAAGATGAGAGAAATCTGAAGCACCTCTATTAGCAGAACCTTCCCAAAGGTGAAAGTCCAATGGGAAGCACTGTCCAGCCTACAGACTTTTTATACGGTGAAGCAGCAGAATGGATGGGGACAGAGAAGCAGATAAGGAGGAGGCAGCACTGAACTGCATAAAATGCAGAGAATTACCTACCCATCAGAAAAACCACATCAATTTGGGGGATCCCTTGGAGGAAACCTGCCGGGCTGTGGAATTAGTGACAGTGCGCCACCTTCTGGTGGGTCTAGATATTGCACAATTTCCTGTGCCTGTGAATTCTGAACTCTTCGTTCCCGTTTAGAGCTCATAAGGTATCTTTCCAAGTTAATACATTGGTTCCATAGCATCTACAAGACCAAGGCCAAGCCAGGAAAACCTGTTACAATGACGAAATGTGTCTTTAGCAGCTCCCACCTTCTTATTAAACTTGTTCTCTCTGGTTTTGCCCTTCCACCCCATTTGGCCACTGGAGCCCAGCGCTCTTAATTCATACTTATGTACTCATGACCTACTGGGTCACTTTGCCCAGTAATGCTTCTATTTTAAAGAAGACCTATGGGAATGGTCTTGATAACATGCATCCTACACATTCATTTAAATAAGTACTGGGCATGTGCTGTGTGCCCTCTATGATCCTATCTTCCAGTATCTCATAACCTATTGAAGAAAGTAATAATGTGCTAAAATCACTGCACTAAAATAAGTGAAGGAGGGCAAGCAGGTGAACAGGAAAGACAATAGATTCTTTAGGAATTCTGGAAAGAAAAAAATATCATTTATGACTGGGGTGGTCAGAAAGAGTGGTGTTTGACATGATATTTGAACATTTTAACAGGAGAGATAGAGAAAACAAGTATCTAGTGAAAGAAACACAAAGCACAGACCAGGGAAAAGACAAGACCTGCTCATGGAATATTTCAACCCAAGCCTGTCAGAGTATAATGACAATTAATATTTGCATAATGAGGGCGCCTGGGTGGCTCAGTTGGTTAAGCATCTGAATTTTGGCTCAGGTCTTGCAGTTCATGAGTTCGAGCCCGGCATCGAGTTCTGTGCTGACAGCTCAGAGACTGGACCCTGCTTCAGATTCTGTGTCTCTCTCTCTCTCTCTGCCCTTCTCTCTCTCTCTCTCTCAAAAATAAAGAAACATTAAAGAAAACATTTACATAATGTTCTAAAGCCTCTTTGTAAAATTCTATCTCCTCAATCATCCCATGAGGTAGGTATTATTACTGTTAAGCCTATTTTACAGATAGAGAAACTGGGTTTTGAAAAGGTTTAATTATTTGCCTTATGAAGATTCTATAGCTAGGGAAAGAAGGACTCAGACCCAAGGATTCTATCTCCAAATCCCAGGCCGTAGTAAATGTGACCAGCTCAAAAAGGGAGACAGCAACCATTCTACGAAGGGCAAGGAATAGCAAGCTAAAATATCAGGTTAATGGTGAGATTTCATAACCCTAACCCCATGACATTAGAATGGAGCACTTCTTCTGTGGAAGTGACCAGATGTGATGTTCTTTGTCTCCTCTTCTTCCCAGACAGGGGCTGACTCCTCACTGGTCAGCCTTTCTTCTTAGAGACACACCCTGAGCTATACAGCCATAGAGGAACTTGTGAGCAACCCAGGGAAGTTTGTCCCCCATCCCCACCCCGCCCCCAGTGCATTTATCTGTTTGTTTGATTTCCTGCTAACTGCATTATATGTTATTAGGCCTTAGGGTGTCTTGGTGAATTAAAATGATCCAGTCAAAATGTATGATTAAAAGACTGAGCAGCAATAATAACAGCATAATCATACCATGCATTCATATCCCACTTTAGCATCTGCTATCTCATTTACTCACACAAAATCAGCAGCACACTGAAATAGGAATGACAGAATGTGGCAATCCAATTTTACCAGTGGGAACATTGAAACAGAAAGGTTAGGTGGTTTGCTTGGGGCCACACAGCAAGTTATTGGAACTTAAACCAGCGCTTAACTCCCAAGCCAGTCTTCTTTTCACAGTAGTCCAGTCTCTCAGCTCGGGCATTCTGTGGAAATGAGGGGAACCATGTGGTACCATCTGCCTCCTCCTCCCAGGAGCTTGGAGTGAACCGTGGACATAGGCATCCAGGCCCAATGCCATTCTTTAATGGCATATGATACTAGTTTTCAAAGTAAAGCTCGCAAACTGAATTCTGGAATGTTGAACTGTCATGCGCCATAAGCATGCTGCGTGGATGCCTAGAAGTGATGGCAAGAATAATCACTTAGAAACAAGTCAGAGAGGCCAGAACAGACATCTTCACCAGCCTGACCAAGGCTGAATACCTGTAAGTAGAGCAGCTAGTCACTCTTCACCAGGTAAAGCCTGAAACTGATTCATGATTGGTAATGTTTATCCTAGCATCCAAATGCTGGAATTGACCAAACTAGTTTCCCCTTTCACATCCTAGGATATTTCAAAAACCCCCAAGCTATCAAATGTGAAAAACAATAGCAAAATCAACTAACATCTATTAAGTTCTTGTTTTGTGTCAGGGCCTAGGCTAGGCACCTAAATGCTACGTATTCATTGATCCTTTTAGTGGCAAGTGTGAAATATATCTAGGATAGAGAGGCCATGAGGAGAGTATTTGGAAAAATAACAATGCTATATTGAAAAGATATACTGAGGGGTGCCTGGGTGGCTTAGTCGGTTAAGCATCCGACTTTCGCTTAGGTCATGATCTCGCGGTTCGTGGGTTCGAGCCCCGTGTTGGGCTCTGTGCTGGCTGCCTGGAGCCTGTTTCAGTCTGTGACTCCCTCTCTCTCTGACCCTCCCCTGCTCACACTGTCTCTCTCTCTCTCTCTCTCTCCTAGAAATAAAATTTAAAAAAAAAAAAACATTAAAAAAAAAAGAAAAAGAAAAAATATACTGAGCCTGGAGTCACTCAGTCCTGTTTCACATCCCAGATCTGCCTCCCACTAGCTGTGTGATCACACACACTTACTTAACTGCCCTGACCCTCAGTCCCTGCGTATGTAAAACTGAAGGATCACACTTCGTTCATGGGGTTGTTGAGAAGACTACGGACGATGCACAGAGGGTTAAGCACCTTCTGGGTGGTCAGTGGACAGGACTGTATAACACTCCCTCCTTTTATCTTGCGTGTGTATCTTTGATCTCTCTTCCCCAGGTTCCATCTCTGGCTCACTGACTTGATATCAAGATGAAAACAAATTGTGGGAAGGAGGTGGTCAAATGAGAATCAATTCACAAATCCGAAGAGAACGGGACTTGCACTGAGTTAAAAAATGATGATGCGGGGTGCCTGGATGGCTCTGTTTGTTGAGTGTCTGACTTTGGCTCAGGTCATGATCTCATGGTTAGTGGGTTTGAGCCCCGGGTTCTGTGCTGACAGCTCGGAGCCTGGAGCTTGTTTCGGATTCTATGTCTCTCTCTCTGCCTCTCCCCCGCTCATGATCTGTCTCAAAAAATAAATAATCTATAAAAAAACTTTTTTTTTAAAATGATAATGCGTCTTATGACAGTCCCAGAGGCTTCAGAAGGGGGGGAAGATGATGGGCATGATGGGTATCTGATGGTTACCAGAAAAAGCAAGTGTATACAGCCAAGCTTACTATGTCTGGCCACAGGCCAGCACGGGAACAGGGACTGTGACAAGGCTGTGAGCCCATGAACATAATTCCTGGCCTCACCCCCGCCCACACACACACACACACACACACACATCATTTGCAGGATGACTTCACCACCCAAGCAGCCAAGGGGCTCAAGATGAGCAGGCTTTTGGACCAGAACCACAGGCACAACTCCCAATGTTCATCAATGCCTACAAACATCAACTCACTGTCACCTACCTTCCCTAACCTGAGCTTTAGAAACATTGTCCATTGAGGAGAGATCCAAAAAACAAAAACAAAAACAAAACCGATGCATGAAAAATGTCTCAAGAGAAATGGGAATCTAAAAGACTTTGGTTGATGCGTTCACTCTTTCTATTACCACTCACTGATCACCATGAGAAATAGCTGGTCTCTTCCATCAAGGAGCTCACAGTCTTGAGGAACAATGCTGCTCAATGCCATAGGCATCTGGTAATAAAGGTGTGCCCAAGGCGCTGTCATGGAGAAGGGGGAAGTTGAATACCAACCACACTGCTCACCCCCATCTGGAATATTTCTTGACCCACTGCATATATATAGATAACTTCTTCTGCACCCAGATGAAACTCTGTTTGTTCAGTCTGGCCAGGCTCTGCCTCTCCTCAGTTCCCTGGCCTTCTGACCACACTAAGACTCAACAAACAACATATGTTTACAATCTGAAAGGAGCCCAAGATATCATCTTGTCTGACATTTTTTAATTTCACAAACTGAGTCCCAAGAGAACAAATGACTTCTCTTAGGCTGCAAAGCTGGTGGGTCAAGAAGCAGGACACAGGTCTCCCAGCCACCACACAAGACAACGTGTTACGTTGCAAGTGTTGTCCTATCTGGCATATGGTTCTTCAGCCTCCTCAGTGACTTTGCAATGTCTCCTTTGTAAACCCATTACCCCGCAAGTCCCTCCACTGCTCTGCAAAGCTGAACAAGATAACCAGAAGCATTAGTTAATTGGCTAACAAGACACAGCTCTGGGGTTTAATTCAAGGAGAATGGATATAATTTCTTCTATCTAACCTCTAACTGTACTCACTCAAATAACAAGCTGCACTATTTTAAATATCTTGAGAGCCTTTTCCCAACACTCCTCCAAATGATAATGGGCATTGGGTCCATAAATATAGGACAGGGGGAAACCTCTTGGTTTCTGGAGAGGAAAACATTATAATACTGGTCAGGTTTTATACAAACTCCTCCATCCCTTAGAACTAAATGACTGGGAGGAAACCAACTTTCTGGAACTGCATATTGTGTTCTTTGGCAACTGGGGATGACAATGATATTCCTTTTGATTAATCCTTACACATGAGCTCTTCATGAGCCGTATGTCCGCAAGGCTCCCCGGGAAGTGGTGTGGTGTCACAGAGGTCCCACAGAGGACTGTCACAGGAGTCAGGCAGCCTGAGTGGGAATGTGGTTTCTCTGCTAAGTAACCTACAGTGAGTAGAATTCCCAAGTCTGTACATCTTCATCTATGAAATGGATATATTACTGACTTTATCAGATTTCTGTAAGAATTAAATAAAATATTTGAATAAAGGATCTGACTTATATTAGGGGGTCCAATAAATATTACTTAGCTTTCCTTTCCAGTAAAGGGGGGGGGATTATCATCCCTATTTCTAGTTAAGCCCTAAATCTGATTTAACTATAATCTGAGTAAGTACCTCATTTCCTCTCTTCAAGTTCTTAGGTTCCCTTTTGCAACAAGGATATCTCACTATTTCCCAGACAATAATGTGACAGAACTAGTCAGTGTTCTTGGATAAAAGTATTATTTATAATAAAAGTATTTTAGGGGCACCTGGATGGCTCAGTCAGCCAAGCATCCAACTCTTGATTTCAGCTCAGGTTATGATCTCAAAGTTTGTGAGATCAAGCCCACTGACAGCACAGAGCCTACTTGGAATTCTGTCTCCCTCTCTTCTGCCCCTCCCCTGCTATCTCTCTCTCTAAAAATAAATAAACAATCATTTTTAAATGGCAATTTAACAGAACAATTAATCATATTTAAAGAGTCAGTGTTAATTAAGAGGGAAAAATACATGGTGACTAAGTATCTACTATGTACTAGACAATTTAGGTACATTATTTCATATAATCTTATAATATCCCTGAGAATAGGGTATCTGTTATTATCCCATTTTAAAGATTGTGGACTGGCAAGGTTTTCAAATCAACATAGAAATTCAGTCGCTGAGCTGAGATGTGAAACTGTCTGTCATACTCCAAAGCCCACTTTCCATTTACGCGATACTTTTATTTTCCTTGGAAGAAGGAGCCCCATTTGGAAAACAGAACCATCCACTGAAACTCTTCAGAGGAGGGTGTACAAACATAAGCCACGCTAAATATTTTGCCTCTCCCTGGGCTCACTGGCCTAGTGATCTTCCTTTCTTTGGGATTTTACATGATCAGGTGATGGATTTATGCCAGTGACCACCAGAGGGGGATAATAGCTGGCAGAGTGCACAGTCCATGTGCATGCCTGAGCGCAAGCGCGCGCGCACACACACACACACACACACACACACACATACTCACAGTTTCCCCACTAGCCTACCCAAATAATAACAGAAGATTAACACACATAGACACTCCCTTTTAAAACAAAGACCCTTAAATAAACAGGGCTTCCTCTCACCCATCCACCACTGCCAAAGTCTGTTGAGTCCGAGCACACCTTGGGGAAAGAAGAAAAAGCAGGCATCCTTACCTCAGGCAAAGGATATTCCTGCCTCAGAAAGAATAAAAACAGATTTGACCCACTGGGCCTCATACTCAAAGAACATGGAGTACACAGCTCAAAAGAGATGGATTTGGAACAAAAAGACAAGGATTTTTGAAGCCTTAGCTTAACCACACCAGTCATGACAAAGTTCCTTTATGCCTCAATCTTCCCTTTCCTCACATGTAAAGGATCCCAACACCCACTGTACAAAGTTATTGCAAACACAGAATGAAATGAGGTGAGGCAAAGTAGTCTATAAACTGAGGGGCTATCCAAATGCCACAAGCTCTTATTGGGATGATAAAATCACCATTATTTACTCAGTAGTGATGCTCCAATGAGAGCAAGGAATCCACACAAGGCCTGGTGCAGGAGAAACAAGCTTTGCACTGCATAGAACAGATGCAGAAGGAGCAAGGCAGGTCACAAGCATCCATGTAGCAGGAAAGGGTCCAGATTCCTCAGACGAAATTTTTGTGTCCCGGCTGCCTGTCCCATCTTCCCATTCAGAGGAGGTCTACCTGTTGCTCACAAA
The DNA here is from genome assembly GCF_003009895.1 of Hyaena hyaena. NCBI lineage: Eukaryota > Metazoa > Chordata > Mammalia > Carnivora > Hyaenidae > Hyaena > Hyaena hyaena. The sequence continues at coordinate 560,381 of NW_024081649.1, forward strand.
CCAGATCTCTGGAAACAACAGAGATTTATTCCCTCATGGTTCTAGAGGCCAGAAATCAAGGTTCTGAAATCAAGGTGTTGACGGAGTCACTCCTTTTGGATCTCTCGAGAAGGACTCCTCCTTGCTGCTTCCAGCTCCTCGTAGCTGCCAGAATCCCTTGGACTCCTTAGTGTGGGACTACATCACTAGTCTCTGCCCCTTTCTTCACACAGCCTCTTCTGGCTGTCAAGCCTCCCTGGTGTCTCTTAACAGGACATTTGTCACTGGACTTAGAACCCACCTGACTAATGCAGGGTGCTCTTTTCATCTCAAGATCCTTAACTTAATTACATCTGCAATTGCCATTTTTCCCCAATAAGGTAACTTTTATAAGTTCCAAAAATTAGAACATCCTGTATCTTTTGGGGGGATCACCACTCACACCACTACAAAGCCAAACCAGAACAAACTCCAGAACACTAAAGCATATGTGATGTTGCAGCGTGATGTTGTGCTATGGGACACGCAGGTCAGATGCTAGCCCTGGCCCAAGGAAGGGAGGGGCATGAGATCCGAGTAGCCTGAAGCACAGAAAGCAAGTTAATTCTGCCTGGGGAGGACGATGAGGGGGCTTCCTAGAGGAGGTGACATTTGAACGGAACCCTGAAGGATGGGTTTTGATAAAGACTGGTGAGAAAAGGAAAAGAAAAAATGATTCTGGTGAAGGATACAGCAAGCAAAGATACAGAAGCTGAAAGGGGGTATCTGGGGCAAGAAAAGAGGGAGGAGAAAGGATGAGATGAAGAAGCACGTACCCACGCGAGAGACCAAAGGGAGAAGTGCCTCACACAGGGTCCCAGGTGAAGCAGAGAGAAAGCTAGAAATCAACCGTGGTAAGGGGCCGATTCTACTCCACTGCCCCCTCCGACTCACGTCACTGTTTCCAGCCGGGACCTGCATGTGCTTGCTCCCCACTCCAGTGGTCTAAAAGAATAGCTGTTCTGCCTATGCAAACGACTCCTGAAACGTAAGCCCTGCCCTGGGTAACTGTGCCCTTGACCATGATGCACTCAGTTCTGCAGAGAGGCACAGCTTCAAGGGTGGGACCCGGCTGACAGAAGACAGACACACACACAGATCCTCGATGATACAATACCACGGCTGAAAACACGGCAACTTCCTACCCATCCCTGTGCCTCAGGACTCAGACAGTTGGACCCAGTTAATTGAAATATAAGCTCCAGGCAATAGGATTTATCCAAACACCAAGAAAAGAGCAGGAAGAAGCTAATAGCATGCAAATAGATGGATGGAAGCTTTTTAAGACAATCATTCAGTTTGGGCAACCCAGGTAGAGAGAGCACTAGACCCAGCACACACACCCCTTCTCAAGCCCCTCCTCACCTCCTTCTGGCTCTCGCCTCCCCCATCCCTTGGCACCTGGACAGGTCTGATTTGCTCTTACAAAAGCAGCCTCAGCCCCAGGGAGCATGCGGGAGGAACGTAGCTGATTTCACCTCTTTAACCCTGGAACCAGGAAAACAGCTGAACGCTAACTCCAGCCTTCCCTGGGGAGGATCCCAGAGCTTTATCTCATGAGCCGTACGACCTCTAGGAACCTCTGCACAAGTGAGATAAACGTGTGCCCAAGAGGAAACCTACTTATCTCCCAACAAAGCATCTTTGCAAATCACTTTCTTTTTCTTCTCAGGGAAGGGAGTATTTTTAAAAATAATAGCCGCAATAACAGTAATAATAATCATCATCAGCTGATGCCTGCATCCTGGTCAGTGCCTTGGGGAAAGAGGTACGGGGGCCTACAAGGCAGGACTGCGCTGGGACCGTGGGTGACTCATGTGCCACGGTGGACAGCTTCCTCGAGGGGCCTGAGCCTTGTGTCTGGTTTGAGCGATATGGCCACCACCTCTCTTCGTACAGAATAAACAAATGATTAACTGTCTCATTAGCGACTGTGCGGGAAGACACACAACTCACGTCCCGGCGGGTGGTGCGGCCAAGAGATTTATATTATTTAACAATAAAAGCAAAACAAACGGTGGCCTTCCTCTGCAGCCTGCCTGCATGGGGCCCTGGTGTAAGAGCAGGGCAGTGGCACCTGGCCAGGACAAGGATCCTAGCCAGAAGGAGGGGCAGGTGCCGCACACACCTTCCTGGCATTTCAGGGCTGGCATTAGGGTGGGAATGGGGGCGGGGGTGTTGGAACGCAAGGTGAGAGAGAGGGAATGAGACTACTCAGAAATGCAACACAATTTGCTCAGGAACTATGTGTGACCTGTCACTCCTTGGGAAAGAGAACAGAACTGGAAATCAAGTAATACATATACCTGATGTGGGGCTTGAACTTACAAACCTGGGATCAAGAGCTGTGTGCTCTAGAACTGGAAATCAAGAGACTCCTATTCCAGCCATAGCTCCAACCCCACCTAGATGTGTGACAAGTTTGGCAAACTCTGCCTTTGTTTTCCCACCTGTAAAATGGGAGAAGGTTTTTTTTCTTAAGTACTATTAGAATGCAAATTAACATTAGTGCGCCTTTTTATCACACTGTACTGAGTGTTTAAAAGATCAGACACTGAACTCAGACTTCCTGGGGACAAGTCCCAACTCTACATTCTAGCTGCATGACCAGGGGCAATTCATATCTCTTTGTGGGCTGTAAAATGAGTATGCCAATTACATTTACCTCTTAGGATTAAAAAAGGTAATTCCTGAAGAACACTAAACAATGGCTGGCTCAGTGGAGGAGGCATTCAAAGTGTTAAAGATGGTACCGAGGTTATCCTTATTTGTCACCAATGCCCTCATTTGGAACAGACAACCTAGATTTACACTTCTAAGAATCCTGGTTATGAATTATTGCTCCTGGCTCTAAGCTTTTCTCTACTTTTTCCTCCTATCCCAAAGAAAGAAGCACCTCTCTATTTCCACATATTTGATTCCCTTTTCCCTCCTCCAGGGTTTTGATCCAAAAAGTATATCTGCTTTTTGTTGTCTTCAGACCCTCCTATTCTGGCTCTGGGTCCCCTCTTCCTATGAACATGTTCAAGCCTCATATGCTACAAACAACCCTCTGTCACCAATGTCTCCCCCAAGCCAGCATCCTTCCTCTTCCCTTTCTTTTTCTTCTTCTTCTTCTTCTTTTTTTTTTTTGTGTGTGTGTGTGTGTGGACTGCATTTTATTTTATTTATTTATTTTGTATATAATATAAAATTTACTTAGTATAGTATCACATAAATTGCCTGATTTCTACAGAGGTTAAGAACATATTTCTGATTCTTATTAATTTCTTTTCTGAAAAATTGCACAAGTTTGTATTCCCATCTACAATGGATAGGTATCTTCTGTACTTTTGATTTTTCTCTCCTACATTTTAAAACCTTGCCCATTATACTTTGCTTTTCTTTAGTCTCATATTTTTCACTATTTTTTTAACTAAGATTTTTTAAAAATAATTTATTGTCAAGTTGGTTTCCATATAACACCCAGTACTCATCC